>NC_134275.1:48929728-49529728 GCF_031893055.1 Leptodactylus fuscus | reverse complement strand
CTGACTGTCCACAAGAGGCGCCGCTGAATATCAGATCTGTGAGGAGGCTGTAACAGGACGCCGGTACGAGAGCCCCCTCCTCTCCGGGTGTGCTCGGCCCCCATGATGCCAGCCGCCTCTCATCCCATGGCAGATTGCAGAATGTTTGTTTTGGGAGCTGCATAAATAATACGCAAATTCTTATCTCTCTGGAAACTTCTATCAGCACACAGAGCAGAGTCAGGAGGGGGAAGCAGCGGGCGGGCGGGCAGCGGTGTGGAGAGTAAACACCTCGGCCGGGCTCACCTGACACTGATGCCGAGGGCAGGGATCACAGGGAGACAGATGGGTCACCGGGGATTAGGTTAATGGTTCTGTTTGAACAGGGAAAAAAGTGCAAACACAGCGCAGGTTACTAATGTGCCACAGAGCGGACAGACGTGGCCATAGTGACGGCCGAGCGGACCCTTCCCCAGCGCAGACGTGGCCATAGTGACGGCCGAGCGGACCCTTCCCCAGCGCAGACGTGGCCATAGTGACGGCCGAGCGGACCCTTCCCCAGCACAGACGTGGCCATAGTGACGGCCGAGCGGACCCTTCCCAGCGCAGACGTGGCCATAGTGACGGCCGAGCGGACCCTTCCCAGCGCAGACGTGGCCATAGTGACGGCCGAGCTGACCCTTCCCCAGCGCAGACGTGGCCATAGTGACGGCCGAGCTGACCCTTCCCCAGCACAGACGTGGCCATAGTGACGGCCGAGCGGACCCTTCCCAGCGCAGACGTGGCCATAGTGACGGCCGAGGCCGGAGATAAGGGGCCACAGACACCTCAGTGTAGGCCGCGTTCACACTGCGAGGATTTCATCAACAGTGAACAACATTATAGGGATTATCGCACAAACAAGACTCAGCCATGACCGTGCAGAAAGTGAGACCACCGGGGAGCTGTGATCCGTAGCTGTAGTGTGGAGAGATGTATAGATTGTATACAGGAGGCCGCTGGAGGTGTCAATGGTATATCCAAGTGTGCCAAAGCATAACCGGCCAGCAGAGGTCAAGATGTGGTTATTATATCTCAGGAAGCTACACACCATATATATAGTACAGGTGTACATATATACTAGACACACATACAGCCTCTCTAATCTATATATCCATCCATATATACCTATTCCTCTTATATATGTACACACATACATATATATCTATATACACACAGTATACAGGTGTGTTGTGTGTGCGGCCCATCCTGACCAGTCACAGTATACAGGTGTGTTGTGTGTGCGGCCCATCCTGACCAGTCACAGTATACAGGTGTGTTGTGTGTGCGGCCCATCCTGACCGTTCACAGTATACAGGTGTGTTGTGTGCGGCCCATCCTGACCGTTCACAGTATACAGGTGTGTTGTGTGCGGCCCATCCTGACCAGTCACAGTATACAGGTGTGTTGTGTGCGGCCCATCCTGACCGTTCACAGTATACAGGTGTGTTGTGTGTGCGGCCCATCCTGACCGTTCACAGTATACAGGTGTGTTGTGTGTGCGGCCCATCCTGACCAGTCACAGTATACAGGTGTGTTGTGTGTGGCCCAACCTGACCGTTCACAGTATACAGGTGTGTTGTGTGTGGCCCAACCTGACCGTTCACAGTATACAGGTGTGTTGTGTGTGGCCCATCCTGACCAGTCACAGTATATAGGTGTGTTGTGTGTGCGGCCCATCCTGACCAGTCACAGTATACAGGTGTGTTGTGTGTGCGGCCCATCCTGACCAGTCACAGTATACAGGTGTGTTGTGTGTGCGGCCCATCCTGACCAGTCACAGTATACAGGTGTGTTGTGTGTGCGGCCCATCCTGACCAGTCACAGTATACAGGTGTGTTGTGTGTGCGGCCCATCCTGACCAGTCACAGTATACAGGTGTGTTGTGTGTGCGGCCCATCCTGATCAGTCACAGTATACAGGTGTGTTGTGTGTGCGGCCCATCCTGACCAGTCATAGTATAGAGGTTTGTTGTGTGTGTTGCTATATACAGTATTATGTGTGATTTCAGCTTCCCCCACCTCCATAACTTGACAGGAGTCCTCACAACGTGGTGGCGTAGTATGACAGGGCGAGTGCGAGGTAGAGCAGGTTGTTTACTACAGAGCGCACAGATATACACGGGCACAGCGGCTCAGTGTGTACAGCGGCTGATAACAGAAGATAAGCACAGATCACACAGGAGCCTCCATGACACCCCCGGACCCCTCTGCTCAGGAGCTCTGCTGTTCTAGCCAGTGAGGGAGACGTCTAATAAGACCATGTATGTGGCCAACCTTAAAGGGATATTCCAGAAGATTTATAGTGATTGTGTATTGTTAAGTCCTTGTTATCAAACCCAAACAATGAGCTGATAGAAGGGGCCTTGGGTGAGTGACGTACAGCAGGCCCGATGTGTACCACAGCAGCTCACTACTATTCACTCGAGTGGGACTGAGCTACAGAAAGATCACATGAATGAGGCAGAGCTGCAAAAACCAAGCGCAGATGCTCCCGGTGTCCGGCGCGTGCTTGGTAGTCAGTGAAGAGGCCGCTACGCAGATCCGAACACAAAGCAGATCTGTGGGGTAACCCATCAACATTACACGCCCAGAAAAACCCATTAGGTTCAGACCCCACGTGGAGTCCCGCAGCAAAAAAGCATTGTGGGAAAAGCCGCAGTGGCGACACATCAGGTTCTTCCTGCAGCTCATTGCATGGTAAGGCTGAGTTCACACTAGCGTCCGTGTCCGACAGCTAATGTCTGTACAAGATTTTATTATCGGACACGAGCTGCGTCCATTACAATTTCCATTACTTTAAATAGGACACCCCTCCATGTATTAGGGGATACAGCACTACAGACAGACCCCTCCATGTATTAGGGGATACAGCACTACAGACAGACCCCTCCATGTATTAGGGGGATACAGCACTACAGACAGACCCCTCCATGTATTAGGGGGATACAGCACTACAGACAGACCCCTCCATGTATTAGGGGATACAGCACTACAGACAGACCCCTCCATGTATTAGGGGATACAGCACTACAGACAGACCCCTCCATGTATTAGGGGGATACAGCACTACAGACAGACCCCTCCATGTATTAGGGGGATACAGCACTACAGACAGACCCCTCCATGTATTAGGGGATATAGCACTACAGACAGACCCTCCATGTATTAGGGGATATAGCACTACAGACAGACCCCTTCATGTATTAGGGGATACAGCACTACAGACAGACCCTCCATGTATTAGGGGATACAGCACTACAGACAGACCCCTCCATGTATTAGGGGATACAGCACTACAGACAGACCCTCCATGTATTAGGGGGATATAGCACTACAGACAGACCCTCCATGTATTAGGGGATACAGCACTACAGACAGACCCCTCCATGTATTAGAGGATACAGCACTACAGACAGACCCTCCATGTATTAGGGGATACAGCACTACAGACAGACCCCTCCATGTATTAGGGGATACAGCACTACAGACAGACCCTCCATGTATTAGGGGATACAGCACTACAGACAGACCCCTCCATGTATTAGGGGATACAGCACTACAGACAGACCCCTCCATGTATTAGGGGATACAGCACTACAGACAGACCCCTCCATGTATTAGGGGATACAGCACTACAGACAGACCCCTCCATGTATTAGGGGGATACAGCACTACAGACAGACCCCTCCATGTATTAGGGGATACAGCACTACAGACAGACCCTCCATGTATTAGGGGATACAGCACTACAGACAGACCCCCCATGTATTAGGGGATATAGCACTACAGACAGACCCCTCCATGTATTAGGGGGATACAGCACTACAGACAGACCCCTCCATGTATTAGGGGGATACAGCACTACAGACAGACCCCTCCATGTATTAGGGGGATACAGCACTACAGACAGACCCCTCCATGTATTAGGGGGATACAGCACTACAGACAGACCCTCCATGTATTAGGGGATATAGCACTACAGACAGACCCTCCATGTATTAGGGGATATAGCACTACAGACAGACCCCTCCATGTATTAGGGGATACAGCACTACAGACAGACCCCTCCATGTATTAGGGGATACAGCACTACAGACAGACCCTCCATGTATTAGGGGATACAGCACTACAGACAGACCCCTCCATGTATTAGGGGGATACAGCACTACAGACAGACCCCTCCATGTATTAGGGGATACAGCACTACAGACAGACCCCTCCATGTATTAGGGGATACAGCACTACAGACAGACCCTCCATGTATTAGGGGATACAGCACTACAGACAGACCCCTCCATGTATTAGGGGATACAGCACTACAGACAGACCCCTCCATGTATTAGGGGATACAGCACTACAGACAGACCCCTCCATGTATTAGGGGGATACAGCACTACAGACAGACCCCTCCATGTATTAGGGGATACAGCACTACAGACAGACCCCTCCATGTATTAGGGGGATACAGCACTACAGACAGACCCCTCCATGTATTAGGGGATACAGCACTACAGACAGACCCTCCATATATTAGGGGGATAAAGCACTACAGACAGACCCTCCATGTATTAGGGGATACAGCACTACAGACAGACCCTCCATGTATTAGGGGGATACAGCACTACAGACAGACCCTCCATGTATTAGGGGGATACAGCACTACAGACAGACCCCTCCATGTATTAGGGGGATACAGCACTACAGACAGACCCCTCCATGTATTAGGGGGATACAGCACTACAGACAGACCCTCCATGTATTAGGGGGATACAGCACTACAGACAGACCCTCCATGTATTAGGGGGATACAGCACTACAGACAGACCCCTCCATGTATTAGGGGGATACAGCACTACAGACAGACCCCTCCATGTATTAGGGGGATATAGCACTACAGACAGACCCCTCCATGTATTAGGGGATACAGCACTACAGACAGACCCCCCATGTATTAGGGGATACAGCACTATAGACAGACCCTCCATGTATTAGGGGGATACAGCAGTACAGACAGACCCCTCCATGTATTAGGGGATACAGCACTACAGACAGACCCCTCCATGTATTAGGGGGATACAGCACTACAGACAGACCCCTCCATGTATTAGGGGATACAGCACTACAGACAGACCCCTCCATGTATTAGGGGGATACAGCACTACAGACAGACCCCTCCATGTATTAGGGGATACAGCACTACAGACAGACCCCTCCATGTATTAGGGGATACAGCACTACAGACAGACCCTCCATGTATTAGGGGATACAGCACTACAGACAGACCCTCCATGTATTAGGGGATACAGCACTATAGACAGACCCTCCATGTATTAGGGGGATACAGCACTACAGACAGACCCTCCATGTATTAGGGGATACAGCACTATAGACAGACCCTCCATGTATTAGGGGGATACAGCACTACAGACAGACCCTCCATGTATTAGGGGGATATAGCACTACAGGCAGACCCTCCATGTATTAGGGGATACAGCACTACAGACAGACCCCTCCATGTATTAGGGGGATATAGCACTACAGGCAGACCCTCCATGTATTAGGGGATACAGCACTACAGACAGACCCTCCATGTATTAGGGGGATATAGCACTACAGACAGACCCCTCCATGTATTAGGGGATACAGCACTACAGACAGACCCTCCATGTATTAGGGGGATATAGCACTACAGACAGACCTTCCATGTATTAGGGGGATATAGCACTACAGACAGACCCTCCATGTATTAGGGGATACAGCACTACAGACAGACCCTCCATGTATTAGGGGGATATAGCACTACAGACAGACCCCTCCATGTATTAGGGGATATAGCACTACAGACAGACCCCTCCATGTATTAGGGGATACAGCACTACAGACAGACCCTCCATGTATTAGGGGGATATAGCACTACAGACAGACCCCTCCATGTATTAGGGGATACAGCACTACAGACAGACCCCTCCATGTATTAGGGGGATATAGCACTACAGACAGACCCCTCCATGTATTAGGGGATACAGCACTACAGACAGACCCTCCATGTATTAGGGGGATATAGCACTACAGACAGACCCCTCCATGTATTAGGGGATACAGCACTACAGACAGACCCCTCCATGTATTAGGGGATACAGCACTACAGACAGACCCCTCCATGTATTAGGGGGATATAGCACTACAGACAGACCCTCCATGTATTAGGGGGATATAGCACTACAGACAGACCCCTCCATGTATTAGGAGGATATAGCACTACAGACAGACCCCTCCATGTATTAGGGGGATACAGCAGTACAGACGGACCCCTCCATGTATTAGGAGGTACAGCACTACAGACAGACCCCTCCATGTATTAGGAGGATACAGCACTACAGACAGACCCTCCATGTATTAGGGGATAAAGCACTACAGACAGACCCTCCATGTATTAGGGGATAAAGCACTACAGACAGACCCCTCCATGTATTAGGGGATACACGTCTCTTGGCTGTAGGTTTCTTTAGAGCACATTCCCACATGAACATTTTCAGGCAGAAAACTTGACAACAAGGATCTGAAATCCATTAGGATGGGGTCCACTTAACAATAAAAAAAATCAAACACCAAAACAACAGCCGTCCACCATAGTTGATGTTTCGTTGGGTTTCCATTATGGCTCCGGCCCTCTCCCACAGCCCCACACAATGGAGGGCGGTAAAACAGCAGCTACACTCAGAGCCCCACGGAGTATAATCGGGAGTCTCCGCCATATTGAAACTGAAAGCGGTGGAGAAAAACCTCCATTGCCTCCTTCCATTATAGCCAAAACACAAACAAGACTGGACAACCTTTAAAAGTCCCATTGAAATAAAGATTTTTAACAAATTTTTGATGGCTCTGTCAGAAAAAGATAACAGCGGACACAAACATTAATGTGAACAGCCCCCTAACTATTCCATGAGGGGGGGAGACTCTGCAGCATACGCTGTATATAGCACATGCGGATTTTATAGCGGATTTTGCTGCAGAAAGTCCTCGCAGCCTAAAGCTGGCCAAACACATTAGACTTAGCGAGGTCAACATGAAGTCGCCTAGTGTGACCACCAACATTACCAAGTAAGGCTCTGTGCCAAAGACTCGTCCCCCATACCTGCCAAAAATCAGTAGAGGAAAAAAGTCATACAGGAGGATTATAGTCACCTGGGGTCCGGGGGCTCCGAGTAGATCCATGGTTATAGCCGCAGCTACAGGGGCCAGCAGTGGGAGATTCTGATTGTGAACGAACATTCGAGATTTTTTTTTTCTTTTCTTTTTTTTTGTACATTGTGAGCCCCATATAGGGATCACAATGTACATTTTTCCCTATCAGTATGTCTTTGTAGAATGGGAGGAAATCCACGCAAAGACGGGGAGAACATACAAACTCCTTGCAGATGGTGTTCCTGGCGGGATTCAAACCCAGAACTCCAGTGCTACAAGGCTGTCGTGCTACCCACTGAGCCACCGTGTTGCCCCTTGTTCCAGATATTATCATGACAAACAAAACAGCCCAGACAGCCCATGTGACTATCGGCCTTTTCAGCTCACAATTTTATAGGAAAACACAAGTCATCATTTGCAACGGCCGACGTTAGTCTGCCAAAAGCAGATCAGCGGTCGGCCACGTTAGAAATGTTCAACTGGCTGAAAATAAGAGTCCGGCAGGAGCGACCACGAGTCCATCTGAACAGAGTCGCTGCATTATGTTTGGCCTGATCAGAGAGTTTAGCTGATATGTACAATCCCATCATGGATGATATATGGCCAGCTATAGGGCTAATTCTCACCCCCCCCCCCACCTCCTTAGTAGTCACCAGGATAACAAACATGGCGGCCTGCAGCGCTGTTACCCGGACTGTGGACACCATTACAACTCAGATACTAAACACACACATGAAACCCCTTCCATTACAGATGACACTGGTGCGATGGTTTGTACGTTCAGGCTCCTCTCCCGCAGTTTGTGATGACTCTCATGAATTCGTACGATGTCTATTCACCCGTCACACACAACTTTCTGCCATAGGGAGCAATAACTGGACGTGCCTGCAGCTTCCCCCCTGTTCACACATGACCCTCAGATTTACCTCCTTTATTGCCTTCCGCTTTACAGTCACCGCCCCCCAAGTGTTTTGTGATGAAATTGAGCAGAGCCTATAGGCCCCCTATATATGGATAAAGGTTATTGGGGTCCGCATTGTATGGTCTTGGCTTTTGGCCTCTCCATAAGGTAATACACCGACTATGGCTAGGTCACTAATGTATATTTGGGACTAGAAGACGTGGACGTAAACGCCGGACTGGAGGTGAAATTCTATTCACTAACATTAGTGACGGAACTTCTGGGTGAAAACCCAGAAATCCCATCGAAGCCAAAGTCACCGCCATGTAAGGCTGGTCTTACATGACCGTAATGCAAGTCCGCAATTGAGGGTTTTCAATTGGGGACACATTATATTCAATGTGGCCTCTTACACCACCGGACATTTGGTCTGCAATTTATAGGACATGTCCGTAATGCCCGTGAATTGCGGCACTGCACGGACTCGCCCATAGAACTCTCAGGACACGGACATCTGCAGAGCCTATGTTGACGATCAGCAACGTGCGGACTGTACATTCAATACGGTCGTGTAAGACCAGCCTAACTCTCACGTTATTGGTTAGGGCCTGTAGTCAATACTATATAGATATAAGGAGTGTGGACCACCTTCACCTAATATACGGTATTGCAGCCCTTACCCATATACTATATTTATATATATATATATATATATATATATATATACATACATACACACACACTGTGAGGTGGCGGACATGACTATGACATGGACAATCCCCCAGATGCCATAAATTCACAAACCTTTTATAATCACCATCTCTAGTGCTCAGTCATAATGGTGTAGACCGCTATCTACTATATATGAGGTGTATATAATGTTGTAGACTATGTACTATATATGAGGTATATATAATGGTGTAGCCAATATACTAAATATATATATATATATATATATATATATATATATATATAGTGTAGCTTATATACTATATATGAGATGTATATAATGGTGCAGACTATATATATATATAGGAGGTGTATATAATGGTGTACATAATGCTGTAGCCTATATACTATATATATGAGATGTATATAATTGTGCAGGTTATATACTATATATGAGGTGTATACAATGGTGTAGACTATATATTTATGAGGTAGCCTATATAATATATATATATATATATATATATATATATATATGAGAGATATATAATGGTGTAAACTATATATATATATATATATAGTGTAGCTTATATACTGTATGATATGAGGTGTATATAATGGTGTAGCCTATATAATATATATATGGTGTGGCTTATATACTACATGTGAGGTGTACATAAAGCTGTAGCCTATATACATATGAGGTGTATATAATGGTGCAGACTATATATATGAGGTGTATATAATGGTGCAGACTATATATATGAGGTGTATATAATGGTGCAGACTATATATATGAGGTGTATATAATGGTGCAGACTATATATGAGGTGTATATAATGGTACAGACTATATATGAGGTGTATATAATGTTGTAGCCTATATAATATATATATTTGGTGTATATAATGGTGCAGACTATATATATGAGGTGTATATAATGTTGCAGTCTATATAATATATATATTTGGTGTATATAATGGTGCAGACTATATATATGAGGTGTATATAATGTTGCAGTCTATATAATATATATATTTGGTGTATACAATGGTGTAGACAATGTACTATATATGAGGTGTATATAATGGTACAGACTATATATGAGGTGTATATAATGTTGTAGCCTATATAATATATATATATTTGGTATATACAATGGTGTAGACAATGTACTATATATGAGGTGTATATAATGGTGCAGACTATATATATGAGGTGTATATAATGTTGTAGCCTATATAATATATATATTTGGTGTATATAATGGTGCAGACTATATATATGAGGTGTATATAATGTTGCAGTCTATATAATATATATATTTGGTGTATATAATGGTGCAGACTATATATATGAGGTGTATATAATGTTGCAGTCTATATAATATATATATTTGGTGTATATAATGGTGCAGACTATATATATGAGGTGTATATAATGTTGTAGTCTATATAATATATATTTGGTGTATATAATGGTGCAGACTATATATATATATATATATATATGGTGTATATAATGGTGCAGACTATATATATATATATGAGGTGTATATAATGGTGCAGGCTATATATATGAGATGTATATAATGGTGCAGACTATATATATGAGATGTATATAATGGTGCAGACTATATATGAGATGTATATAATGGTGCAGACTATATATATGAGGTGTATATAATGGTGCAGACTATATATATGAGGTGTATATAATGGTGCAGACTATATATATGAGGTGTATATAATGGTGCAGACTATATATGAGGTGTATATAATGGTGCAGACTATATATGAGGTGTATATAATGGTACAGACTATATGTGAGGTGTATATAATGTTGTAGCCTATATAATATATATATATTTGGTGTATACAATGGTGTAGACAATGTACTATATATGAGGTGTATATAATGGTGCAGACTATATATATGAGGTGTATATAATGTTGCAGTCTATATAATATATATATGGTGTATATAATGGTGCAGACTATATATATATATATATGGTGTATATAATGGTGCAGACTATATATATAAGGTGTATATAATGGTGCAGACTATATATATGAGGTATATATAATGGTGCAGATTATATATGAGGCGTATATTATGCCGTATACTCTATAAGAGGTGTGTAATGATGGCGGCCACATGACAGCCCTCACCACTGCCGAGCTCGGCTTGTTTACCAGCAGCCACTACTACATACTAGGCCGGCGTGTGGCAACTGGCCTGAGAGCTGCAGTGTAATGCCCCGAGGCCTCCGTGCTCGGCTCTCCGTCCTCCCCTCCCTCGGCCGCTCTAACCCTCACCGTGTCCTACGAGATGACTAGGCCGCCACCAGGCCTTCCCCTCCGCTTACCTCCCACAGTCAGGCGCCGCTCACCCCGCAGCTCTCCGTTCTCATGTCTCCCTCCTGACGAAAGTTGCGGCGCTTCAGAGAATGGAAGCCAAGATCATCCGCCTACATCCGCCCGAAAAAAAACACCTAACACAAAGCCTCAGGAAAGACTCCGCCCGCCATCTTGGTTAAGGGCATTGCCCGGCGCTGACATGTCTGATGAGGGAATGTGAGGTGAAGAGCTCAGGACTGTGGCCACAGAAAGAGCACAAGAAATAAACATGGCCATGTCAGACTCTTTCCAGGACTATATAGTTGGTGTCCTCTTTAGTGTTGGCCATAGACGCCGCCATGTCTGTCTATAAAGTGGTTGTTGGTACGTGTTGACATCAATCAGAACCTCTGACGCTTTTGGTATCAAGGATAATACAGTATGCCACAGTATACGGCTTTACCAAAACCATAGAAAGCCCTCAGAAATCCTCCTGACTGACCCCATGTTGTGTCTCCAGGCCCCGTTTGATCTGACGTTCGATGGATCGAGGACATTGTAATGGCTTCTGTTAGGAGGGGATCAAAATCTGAGCGGCGTTTACAGTTATAGGTTGTGCATCCGATATTGTGGATTGTAAAGGAGGCGCAATGATAGTCTTATTGTATGGCGTAGTGTCAGTCCATTCGTTTGGAAGCTTTAGCATTTGTGGGGATCAATGGTCACACATAGCGGCCATTGTCAGATGATAATGTGGCCTCCGTGTGGGCAATGTGGCCCAAAACGTGACATTTTACTACAACTTGGTGCAAAAAATAAAATAACATCACATACTATGGAGTATAGTGGTAATATATGGCGGATTTATGCTCTATATATCTAGAGAGACACGTGAATATATCTATATACCATTCTCTCTCTCTCTGTATATATATATATATATATATATTTAGGCCAGGGCTACACGGTGACTTTGGCTGTAACTCCTGTCGTCCTTCACTATGTAGGTGAATGGAGTTTACGTTGCGATCAGACGTTGCTGTAATTTCAGGTATCTTGGAGTTGCAAAAAAAAAATCAAACACTGCTTGTTTTTGTTTTTTTTGCAGGTAGAAGTTTCGATTTTGACAACCCCTCGGTCACAGTGACTGCATTCACTTACATTAGGGCAATATGGCGATCTCGGGTCATGTGATGGGAGACGCGGCCAAACTCTCCGTGTCTCCTTGTAACTCCTGTAATGGACTTCACTGAATGGAACTGCAATGAGTTCGCTGGCCATTCCCCAAATGTTTCTTACCCACTTTTTTTTTCTTTTCTTTGACTGAAAACAGGAAAATGAACCTCAGAAAACAAAGAGAAAGGAATGACGAATGAATCCCCAGATGCGACTACAGGATCAGTAAGTAATGGCCACCAGATTACTGACTGATCTTATGTACATTGCTCCATATCTGTGCTGGCGTCTTATATACTGCATGCTGCTACACAACATCCGTCTGTATCCTCTCCTGTCCATCAGGAACGTGATGTCATCTATGTAAAGCCAGGTGACATCCATTGTGCAATCCTCATCTCATCTAATATTTGGCACTGGGTAGGTGTTACCAAGACAAAACAGTTGCAAAAAATCCAAATTTGTTGGATTTTGTTTGCAGGTTGTATACAAATCTGCAGTCATAAGCGACAATGCAGGTCACATGTAAATTGTGACTGATATGCAATATGTCTGTGACTTGGTTGCTTATTTTATAGCTAAATCGCAACTCTAAAAAGTAACGGGACTTGTCTGAGACCTGTCATTGTGCAGATGGCGCATGGCATGGAGGGAATGATAATGTTACGTGGGCCAGAGTAATTGTATGTGCCTTGTATAAACATATAGGTAATGTATCATGTATGATATAGAAGACATATGTGTATATACTATTTATAAATATATATACAGAGAGACATTCGTACACTGTGACAGGCTACATACAGGCTGCTGGTTGCTCTGCCCTTATCCTCACCTTTTTTTTTTCCTGACTTAGAGGATCTTTACCACAGCTGTCAGTCATTTATAAAGGAGTTGTCGATGGAGTCGGGCTGCGGAACAATGTAGTAGTTGTAGTGGAAGTTGGTGGTTTATCCTACCACCTCCATATTTTTGCAGACACCCCTCATTGCAGTGGGTTCTGTGTAAGGCTGCGTTCACACGGAGTAACGCGCTGCTCATTCTGACACGTAAACACGTGTCAGAGTGAGCGCTGTAAAACAGAATCCCATTGACTTCAATGGGTGCCGGTCTTACACGCGCTACACATTGAAATCAATGGGTTATAAAGCCTCCCATTGATTTCAATGTGTAGCGCCCGTAAGACGGCACCCATTGAAGTCAACGGGATTCTGTTTTACAGCGCTCACTCTGACACGTGTTTAAGTGTCAGAATGAGCGGCACATTACTCTGTGTGAACGCAACCTAATGCTACTTTTGCTCTTTGCTGGTGCCGCAGGGTAATTGAACACTCAGCCGAGGGTGCATGTGTTCTCAGTGAGGAAAACGGAAACACTTCTTACAGCAGCTGATCAGCTGAGAACTAACGATTGGGCATGTTGGAATCCAGGATACCCAATCCTTCTCTTCCCAAATATCTATCATTGGGTTAGAGTCAAGTAATCACATAAGATGGCCGCCTATATTGGCAGGTTTCTCTGAAGTTCATCTGCTGCTTAGGGGCATCTGTAGATGTCATCATTGCAACAACAACAAAGTTGTCATCCAGCTTTCCTATCATCCTGAAGGGCAAATCCTCCTTATTATGTTCCCTAATAATGACATACGTAGATGCCCTGCCGAGACCCAGACGCACTGTACATCAGTCTTCTTGGCAATGTCACAGAGAATTTCTTCCTTGGTCAGAATTCAAGAAATGATCAAGAAAAGTGGGTTCTTAAAGGTGCAGGTGATGTTGGGTAAGTCGTGGTGAGATTACTCATGTAATGTTTGTGATTCCCTGTATGTAGTAGATGTTCCCATGTGTGGTGGCGGGCATTCCCCGAGGGCTGGGCACAGCTGTATTTGTGTGTGACCTCTTCCACATGATGTTTATAAGCCGCACACCTGCCCATGTGTAAGACACGCTATCTCCACCTGTACCCGTGTAAGCTGCTCCTACTTCCTGCCCTATGTCTTGTGTTGTCACTTTGCAGTCCAGAGATTGTTTGCTCTGTAGTGTTTTTCCGCAGTCATTCAGAGCGTGTGTAAGTCATTTATAGCTGTTTATCGCTGGAGATAAGAAGATCATGTAGTACACACGGCATAGTCATACTCCAGGAACGGCTCCTGCCAAGGATTGGAGTCAGTCCTGTCATGGCTGATAAGGCTCATATGGCCGGCGCTCAGGCCGGGCTCTCCTTCACCTGGGGCAAAGACTCTCTGCTCTAATCCTGCACCTAAGTAACCTGACAGACAGACTGGCTTTTCCACACTCCCCCTTAGCCTGTGGCCTGCAACTGTTAGAAGTGTCAGCGTTACCAACCAACATACCAACCAACGTGTATTTCTATAGAGAGTCAGTCCGCTCCCCTCCATAAATAGGGCGTTAGGGGTCATCTAAAGAAACAAAAAGCCTGGAGGGTCTTCACATTCCTCCGATTCCTGTGGTGTGACCCTTGTCAGCATCAGAAAACTAATTCTATATGAGATGCTACTTCTGGTTCGCTGCCACGTGATCCCTGGGGACTAACTAAAGCAGATCACCAAATCTCTGACACAGTCTGCGACCAGGGTGATGCTAGGTTCCCGCCGGTGTGGGGTGTCCATTGTTCTGACCCTCCAAGGGACTGCTGAAATAGCAGACACATTTGGAGCCCGAGGTACCCCTTTGACTATTATGGGGTTCATCCAGTGTCCGTAGTTTTTAGCTGAATGCGTTGGATGGAACAGTGTTGCGTGCAGGGGTTATGTGAACACTGTGAGAGTCTCTGTACGGAGATTCCCTTGCAGAGGTGAATGTTGCCCGATCTGCACTGTGGGTTTTAATCCCATACGATGTCTTTCGCTGGGGATCTTGCCTTACTTTTGAAATGCAAAGTTAAAAACAGAGAGACCCAGAGGGATTCCTAAAGGGGAACCACAGCAAAAAACATCCAGTGACAGGAGGTCTTTACATCTGGGGCTTTCAACAGCGTGTTTGTCCCCTATAGGTCCCCAATCTAATGAAGTATGTTAAGGAAGACTAGGATAGGTTATCTATATCAGATTGTGGGACACCTGTCACCCCTACGGCTCAGCTAATATGGAGCTGGGAGTATATTGCTATATCCCCTGTATAGTAGGGGGGTTACTGCAGCTCAGCTTCTATAGGGTCGCACCACAAGGGGTTTGTCTGTAACTCCATGGCCTACAGCTGCATGTATGCAAGTTTTACATTCAGATGTTCCTAATATATGTGTAAGGCTACGTTCATATCTGCAATGTTGTCGCAGGACCAGAAGAAAGGAAACGTGGCCAACAATTCACTATAAAGAAGTCCATCAGGTATCTCTTCATTTTTTTGCAAACATCGCTGGATGAAAAAGTTGGGCTTGTAGTTCTATTTTGTCCAGGATTTCTGCAGGACTCTGCACCTGACCCAAACCCTCAGCTGCGAGAAGTGTCGGGTCTGTGCAGGTTCACAGCCACTGGATGTAAGGAAGCTTCATTCACTGATACAGGCCGAAACCTTACAAATGATAAGGTTTAGGTACAAGCCCCTTAAAGCAGGCTATGGATAGGAGCACTTATAGACCTCTCCCCCACCTAGTGACTGGATATAGCGCACGGCCCAATTATATCAGGATTAATGATTAGACTGACAAGACAAGCCAGAAGTAATCCGGAAACATTTGTGCAACACATTGCATAAGACGCAGAGATGGAGCCTTAAGGATATTTAGAGACGGAGCCTTATAGGGGTTGGCCACTTTCAGACCAATATTGACAAACAAATGTACAATAAAAAGATTCTAGAGGATAAAAGTCTGACCATGGTCATGTGATTTACGGTCCATGGTCATGTGATGAGCACACAGGTGTACAGCTGATCATCAGGCTGATGTCTGATTACTGGGCTGTGACTATAACAAGCGACACCTGTGTCCTCATCACATGACCATGGACCGTAAATCACATGACCATGGACCGTACATCACATGACCATGGTCAGACTTTTATCCTCTAGAAGTAACAGAATGAATGACAGCAAGCAGAGATCTAGAAAACCGAGAGGAATTGATACAGAAAGTATATTGGAAAATTGTCTATCTTTTTATTGTACATTGGTTTGTCAATATTGGTCTGAAAGTGGCCAATCCCTTTAAGGATATTCTTATATATTATATCTTATTATTCTTATTTGGGTTAGGAGTTTATCTTTACGTTACTGTCGGTTTCTTCTTACTGCGCCGCATTCCTTATGGACACATGGCAAGCTCGCACATAACAATCACCTTAAACTCCAGATTATTTTGCACTCTGTTACCATCTCTTGTCCATTTTCACTACCCCTTCTAATATTACCCATAAGTCCAACCTATAACCCTTCAGTGTTGATCCAGAGGAAAGCAAAAAACCCCATAAGGCTAAGGCCCCACGGGTCTAAAGCGCTGCGGAAAGAACTGCTGCATGATCGCATTGCGGTTCTTTCCGCAGCGCTGTGAAGAGAAAGTTCACAGAGTTTTCCTCCGCAGACTTTCTCTTAACATTATATCTACGGGAAAGCCGCTGGCGTTTCCGTAGATATAATTGACATGCTGCGATTTGCAAAGCTGCAATGGCTTTGCAAATTGCAGCGTGTCTGAGCTGCGATTTCTTCCTCAAAAGAGATTTCTTCTTCTCCCCTTTGCCCGCACTGTAAAATGCCGCGATTTTTACCGCAGCGTCTCCGCTGTGGGCAGATCACAGCGTTTATGTCCCGTGGGGCCCCAGCCTAAAGCTGATACAAGACTCCGACTCCAAATCTGACAACCTGGATAATATCTAAATCCCGTAATGTAATATTTTTCTGTTCAAGAAAGAAATCCAGACACAATGAACCCGCCATTACCACATCCATAGTCTGTGTCCAGTGTGAACAGGCGCATAGTCTGTAATGTATTGTGTCAGTGGGGATGTAGAAATAGTTAATAAGGTATCATTTGCATATTAAGGAGATGTTCACACCTAGGATTTTGACGCTGAATTTGAAGCAGAATTTGGAGCAGATTGCCGCTGTGTTTATGACGAGTACTCTCTTTCTGTATTTTTGTGTTCTACCACAATACAGTCAGAGTGCCCTTATACAGTCCTATGAAAAAGTTTGGGCACCCCTATTAATCTTAATCATTTTTAGTTCTAAATATTTTGGTATTTGCAACAGCCATTTCAGTTTGATATATCTAATAACTGATGGACACAGTAATATTTCAGGATTGAAATGAGGTTTATTGTACTAACAGAAAATGCGCAATATGCATTAAACCAAAATTTGACCGGTGCAAAAGTATGGGCACCTCAACAGAAAAGTGACATTAATATTTAGTACATCCTCCTTTTGCAAAGATAACATCCTCTAGTCGCTTCCTGTAGCTTTTAATCAGTTCCTGGATCCTGGATAAAGGTATTTTGGACAAACAATTCAAGTTCAGTTAAGTTAGATGGTCGCCGAGCATGGACAGCCCGCTTCAAATCATCCCACAGATGTTCAATGATATTCAGGTCTGGGGACTGGGATGGCCATTCCAGAACATTGTAATTGTTCCTCTGCATGAATGCCTGAGGATTTGGAGCGGTGTTTTGGATCATTGTCTTGCTGAAATATCCATCCCCGGCGTAACTTCAACTTTTCACTGATTCTTGAACATTATTCTCAAGAATCTGCTGATACTGAGTAGAATCCATGCGACCCTCAACTTTAACAAGATTCCCGATGCCGGCATTGGCCACACAGCCCCAAAGCATGATGGAACCTCCACCAAATTTTACAGTGGGTAGCATGTGTTTTTCTTGGAATGCTGTTTCTTTTTGGACGCCATGCATAACGCCTTTTTTTTTTTATAACCAAACAACTCAATTTTTGTTTCCAAAATGAAGCTGCCTTGTCCAAATGTGCTTTTTCATACCTCAGGCAACTCTATTTGTGGCGTACGTGCAGAAACGGCTTCTTTCTCATCACTCTCCCATACAGCTTCTATTTGTGCAAAGTTCGCTGTATAGTTGACCGATGCACAGTGACACCATCTGCAGCAAGATGATGCTGCAGCTCTTTGGAGGTGGTCTGTGGATTGTCCTTGACTGTTCTCACCATTCTTCTTCTCTGCCTTTCTGATATTTTTCTTGGCCTGCCACTTCTGGGCTTAACAAGAACTGTCCCTGTGGTCTTCCATTTCCTTACTATGTTCCTCACAGTGGAAACTGACAGGTTAAATCTCTGAGACAGCTTTTTGTATCCTTCCGCTGAACAACTATGTTGAACAATCTTTGTTTTCAGATCATTTGAGAGTTGTTTTGAGTAGCCCATGATGCCACTCTTCAGAGGAGATTCAAATAGTAGAACAATTTGCAATTGGCCACCTTAAATACCTTTTCTCATGATTGGATACACCTGGCTATGAAGTTCAAAGCTCACTGAGGTTACAAAACCAATTTTGTGCTTCAGTAAGTCAGTAAAAAGTAGTTAGGAGTATTCAAATCAATAAAATGATAAGGGTGCCCATACTTTTGCACCGGTCAAATTTTGGTTTAATGCATACTGCACATTTTCTGTTAGTACAATAAACCTCATTTCAATCCTGAAATATTACTGTGTCCATCAGTTATTAGATATATCAAACTGAAATGGCTGTTGCAAACACCAAAATATTTAGAACTAAAAATGATTAAGATTAATAGGGGGTGCCCAAACTTTTTCATAGGACTGTATATATACATGGGGGGGGGGCAGGTGAGACAGATATATGTATGTATAACTTGTACATACATACATATGTATGTATTAACTTACGGGTGAGACAGATATATAATAGATATAGGACAGACAGAGTGTAGTCTACCTCTCGGGCCACCAGGCTTCTCACATTACAGTCCAGAGCCCGCACATGTTAGGAGTTGTAGTACAGATGCCATATCTACATTTCGCAGCACATTATATCAGACACTTCATGTATTTAGTTGGTGGTTGTGTCACCATTAAAGGGGTATTTGGGTAACTATAAGTTCTCCCCTATTTATCACCACTCCATTCATGTGGGGGACCTGAGACCCTGCCCTGTGATTGTGGGGGTCCCACTGGTTAGACCATCACGTTCTATCCAGAGAACTGAAATTTTCCTTTAAGCCCTAATCTGGATGACTGTGGTGAGTAGTGGAGGAGGGTTACCTTCGGTCCTGAGGGTCTGCGCTCCTGTCCTGAGGTCTGGGTCTGTGTTCCTGTCTTGAGGGTCTGCACTCTTGAATTGAGGGTCCGTGCTCCTGTCCTGAGGTCTGGTTCCGCGCTCCTGCCTTGAGAGTCCGCGCTCTTGCCTTGAGGGTCCGCACTCTTGCCTTGAGGGTCCGTGCTCCTGCCTTGAGTGTCCACACTCCTGCCCTGAGGGTCCCTAGGGTATATGCGGTGGCTGTGGAGGGATCTCGGTGCCAGTTGTCAGGTGTAGGAAGTGATGCTTGTAATAAACACCTGTTCTGTGTATACTGTGTACAGAGGGAGGAGAGGGGGTGTGAATCCTCCTGTGTTTACCCGTATGATGAGACGGACTCTCCGTCACGGGCCGCTCACTATACATGTTTGTCTTTCTTGGGCACATAATGGGGCATTTTTACTTTTCCGGAGGACATATCGTATGTAAGTTGGGTGTCAGGTGGCCGCACTGGAAGGGAAATCCATGAGTAGAACCATAGAAGGTCGGCTCGCTGGAGCAGGAAGGGTTTGATGACAGATAAACACCAAGTCATCCGTCTGATCTTCCCAAGGTTATTTCCAAACCTCGGGTACCATCGCTTATCACACACCACAGGGCTTTGTTTTCAAGCAGTTTTAACTCCCTAGAGGCCAGAAATACGGCTTAGCGTTTCCATCACATGCAATAGATTCCTGGTGTATAGTGGAGGTCCGCACCCTGGGGCCCCCTGGCTGTCAGGGCATGCTGAGGGTTGTAGTTCTACAACAGCTGGAGAGCTAGGGGTTGCAGAGCACTATATGTTCTCCCCGTGTTTGGTGGGTTATCCGCTTTCCATCCACACTCCATACACATCCTGATAGGGAATGTAGATTGTTTGTCCTATATGGGACAGTGACTATAAATGTCAGTACAGCGCTGCGGAATATGATGGCGATATATAAGGAAGAGAAATAAATGACTAATTATAATAACATAGTTCATACAGTTGGATGAATGCTAAAACATCTTTACATTACAGTGAATATTACACCTTTTGCCTAAGGCTAGATTCCAGGGGTGTAACTTGTGGGGGTGCAGTCACATCGGGGCCCAGGAGCCTTAGGGGGCTCATAAGCACTGGCATCAGTATTGTGATTCCATTTGGCCCATAATCCAAGGAGACCCCCAGATTACCCGAACCATGCTAGGTGGATTAAACTCCGCATCCATAACCATCACTATCAAGAATTTGCTGTAGGGATGAGGTAGCGGGCCCTGGACAAAATATTGCACTGGGGCCACTGCAAGGTTCACAACTGCGCCACTACAGTCTATTGGGTCCCCAAGGTCTATGGGTGTCTGAGGGGGTCCGAGGTGTCCACGGGACCTGCTGTTTTACTGGAGTGGCTCTCAACTGTTTGGGTGTCCTGGCGGACCTGATCTACAGAGACCCATGTGGTGATGTGCACCAAGCCTCAGGTGGTTATAAAAAGACCCCTAAGTATAATAATAGCAGTAGTGGGATCGCGGCCTGGGCTCGGGCCTGCTCACTGCTGTTAGCGTTGTCATTTACCTTACCCCAGGACCGATCAGGTAGACCATATAATCAGATATTAAAGACAGACACACATGAGTTAGATTTCTGTGCGTCCGGACAGAGCTCTGCAAAGTTCTGCCCAGAATCAGTTTATTTTATAGTAAGTATTGTCATTGAGAATTAACCAATCCAAAAGTATATCAGAAATTAACCAATCAGATTATGTTAGAATTCTACCAATAAGATTATTCTGTGACTGGTCAGGCGTCATGCATAACCTGGCCAAAAATACATTCTTTTAGTATGTGATCAAGGAATTTGGGGACTTTTTCCCTACATCTGGCATCCATCATAGTCTGCTAATTGGTCTGAAAATGATAACCTTTGGCAGCTATTTCCCTCACTTCTGAGAAACTTCTGGGAACCGCAGAACATCTTGTTGGCCGGGTGAGACATGGATACTAAAAGACAAAATGGCCATCTGACCATTACAGACATAAAGTAATATACCATGAGTACATGGGTAAAGAACTACTCTAACACTGCCCTCTGCAGTAGAAGGGGAAGCGGGGGTGGCGGTGAGCAGGTTCAGGGAGGTCGGTAAATAGGCCGCTACCTGCTGGGGATACTCCAGCAGGTAGGGGCCTATCTATTGTAAAACAAAAAAAAACAGGTATGTTACTTACCGACCTCGCCGCTGCTCCCACTGCCGCCTCCTCTTCACCCGGCAATAAGACGTCTGTGTCTCAGCACAGGAGACATGACGCTGAGATGCAGAGGTCTAAACCAGCGCAGGAGAGGGGCCGCTCAGGTTGTTTTCAGAGCAGCCCTCTCCTGCTCTCGCTTACGGGAAAAAAAAGTAAAAAAAAAAAAAAATGCCGCGGCTGGCGCTCCCCTCTGGAGTGCCGCCTGAGGCCGTCACCTCACCTCGCCTCATCAGAGGTGCAGCCCTGCCTGGATGGTGATAATGGATAAGAGTCATTAGTGGCATAACCCCTTTATTTCCATAGAGCACCCTAAGACGGCACAAGTCCCCCCTGTATACTGTGCATAGGTTTTAGGCAAGTATGGAAAAAATGCTGAAAAGTGAGAATAAATCCTTCTTATAATTGTAGAGTTTATTTTAGGCCTTCGTGTCATGGAAAATCCGCTGTGTGAAGAATAATGATGGTCAAGTGTTTGCTTTCTGATGTCGTTCTCCAATAATCTCAGGTACATGTGTGTGTTGGAACATGATAAATCGCCAGCGCGACCTTGGTGTATATGGGCAGCGTCCGTATGTGCAGGATCACTTGTAAATCCTGTTATGGTAAGCCACGGAAGGAATAAGAGGCAGATTATTAGGTAAAATGGATTATAATACGTATCCCAAACATGGAAGGGTGAAGGGCTAAACCAGACAGACTCCCACCATCAGCTATTTGTAAGCCCCTGGAAATCAAATTGAGACCCCACGTAGTGAGCCGCAGCCAAAAAATGCTATGAAAAAGACTGCGCACACATTGCGTTTTTTTCTGTAGCTTTTTACAGAAAATCCGCAGACTTTCTGTCCCTATTAGGGTCAGTTCACACGTGAACTGCCCGCGCGGGTTTTGACACCGAGAGAGACGCGGTGAGCCGCGTCTCTCTCTTGTCAAAACCCGCCTGCCGCGACCATCGCGGTCGCGGCTTTCCCCTCCGCTGTCGGCTCAAATGAATGAGCCGACATAGGAGGGAGCTGCCGGGGGCGGAAGCTGCGCGGCTGAGCCCGCGTGGCTTCCGCCTGAAGAAAGGGCATGTCCTTTCTTTTCTCCGCTAGCGGCAGCCCGCTGCTAGCGGAAAAAAAAAGCCCAGTGGTCTACATAGACCACCATTGTAAAGGGGCGGATTTTGAAGCGAAATCCGCTGTCAAAATCCGCCCCTTTGCCTACCTGTGAACTAGCCCTTAAACCTATAGGGAAACCGCCGCATTTATGTAAGTATAAGTGACATGCGATGGTTTACAGGGATGTGACGGTTTACAGAGATGCGATGGTTTATATAGATGCGACAGTTTACAGAGATGCGACGGTTTACAGGGATGTGACGGTTTACAGGGATGTGACGGTTTACAGGGATGTGACGGTTTACAGGGATGTGACGGTTTACAGGGATGTGACGGTTTACAGAGATGCAACGGTTTACAGGGATGTTATGGTTTATAGAGATGCGACGGATTATAGAGATGCGACGGTTTACAGGGATGCGACGGATTATAGAGATGCGACGGTTTACAGGGATGTGACGTTTACAGAAATGCGACGGTTTACAGGGATGTGACGGTTTACAGGGATGTGACGGTTTACAGAAATGCGACGGTTTACAGGGATGTGACGGTTTATAGAGATGTGACGGTTTACAGAAATGCGACGGTTTACAGAGATGCGATGGTTTATAGAGATGCGACAGTTTACAGAGATGCGACGGTTTACAGAGATGCGACGGTTTACAGAGATGCGACGGTTTACAGAGATGCGACGGTTTACAGAGATGCGACGGTTTACAGGGATGTGACGGTTTTCAGGGATGTGAGGGTTTATAGAGATGTGACAGTTTACAGAGATGCGACGGTTTATAGAGATGCGATGGTTTATAGAGATGCGACGGTTTACAGGGATGTGACGGTTTTCAGGGATGTGAGGGTTTATAGAGATGTGACGGTTTACAGAGATGCGACGGTTTATAGAGATGCGATGGTTTATAGAGATGCGACGGTTTACAGGGATGTGACGGTTTTCAGGGATGTGAGGGTTTATAGAGATGTGACGGTTTACAGGGATGCGATGGTTTACAGAAATGCGACGGTTTACAGAGATGCGACAGTTTACAGAGATACATGTCCACTGCTGATGTTTTTCTCCAATGTGTGGATGGCATTAGCCAGGTGACGTGCAGCCCTAGCATAAAGTGGTTGGCATGGCGGATGACTGGGGTCCATCTCCTACACCCTACTGATCAGCTGTTTAGACCCTAGGGGATCTAAAATTAAAAGTATAAAAAATCTTAAGGGTTAAATTGCCCCCTCCCCATTCCCTAAATCAGATCTAAAAATTAAATAAAGATTTTGCTGCATTTTATTGGCTACAGAAGGAAGGGGACGTCTCCAGGGAGCCCTTAGAGCTTGGGAATACAGTAGAGGTCGTCTACTGTGGAATTGGCGCTCCCCGGAGGTAAATTCCAACCCCCAAACAACCATTTCCAGCACGCAGCGGTTTCCATATAGAACTTCACCTTTGTTCACACCTTTCTCTTCTCCTCTGTCTCCTCTTGGCCTTGGCTCAAGAAACGCTGCAAATTCTGAAACAGAACAAGCTGTATTTCTGCAACCTGGGCCTAAAACACTTCACATCAGGTGTCTGAAAACGTCCGGCCTGCAAACTTATATTATGTTTCCCAATCCGCAGTTTTTTTTCACTATTTCAGTTCTCACAAAAATATGAATAAAAAGTGATCAAAACACCAGAAATTCCCCAAAATGGGGAAATAATAAATATTAAAAAAAACCAAATCTGTCCTTGCAAAAAAGGGCCCCGTACATGGAAATAGCGAGGGTCAGAATATGGCGACTCCAAGAAATTTATTTTTTCAAAGTTTTGGATTTTTTAAGGAATAAATAAATGTGTTATCTGCAGAATCCTGCGCCCCCTAGAACATGGCAGAGCGCTCTAGACGTCGCACTCACAACTTTTCTCTAATTCCGCTCCATTCTTAAATCTTTCCCGCTTCCCAGTACATTGTAAGGAATATTAAATGATCTCATTAGAATAACGAAGCCCTCGGATGTCTCTGGAAGGAGGGGAGTGAAAAATCCAAAAATGGCTGGAGTGGGAAGGGGTTAATAATAACATAGCAATTACGAGTATTACGTGAGGGTCACACTGGTGTCTTGACTATAATGGGGTCTGCCAGGGGTCCGCTGTCTCCATACTGAAAGCGGAGGGGAAATCACCGATTTTCGTTGTTCTTTGCGGCAGAGTTTCCGATGGAGATGTGAACCCTATGAGTGTAAGTACATAGAAGTCCACTAGGTGGCGTACGCCTACTGTGTGCCCGGCTGTATATACTATATATTTATTTATTTTTTACTTATATAGCGCCATCATATTCTGAAGGTATATGGACCTATAGGTAGTGTGTGCTGCTGTATAATCAGGTATATGGACCTATAGGTAGTGCGTTGCTGTATATCCAGGTATATGGACCTATAGGTAGTGTGCTGCTGTATATCCAAGTATATAGACCTATAGGTAGTTTGTTGCTGTATATCCAAGTATATGGACCTATAGGTAGTATGTTGCTGTATATCCATGTATATGGGCCTATAGGTAGTGTGCTGCTGTATATACAGGTATATGGACCTATCGGTAGTGTGCTGCTGTATATCAGGGTGTATGGACCTATAGGTAGTGTGCTGCTGTATAGCCCGGTATATGGGCCTATAGGTAGTGTGCTGCTGTATGTACCGGTATATGGGCCTATAGGTATTGTGCTGCTGTATATCAGGGTGTATGGACCTATAGGTAGTGTGTTGCTGTATATCCAGGTATATGGAGATATAGGTAGTGTGCTTCTGTATATCCAGGTATATGGGCCTATAGGTATTGTGCGCTGCTGTATATCCCGGTATATGGAGCTATAGGTAGTGTGCTGCTGTATATCCAGGTATATGGGCCTATAGGTAGTGTGCTGCTGTATATCCAGGTATATGGGCCTATAGGTAGTGTGCTGCTGTATATCCAGGTATATGGGCCTATAGGTAGTGTGTTGCTGTATATCCAGGTATATGGAGATATAGGTAGTGTGCTGCTGTATATCCAGGTATATGGGCCTATAGGTATTGTGCGCTGCTGTATATCCAGGTATATGGGCCTATAGGTAATGTGCTGCTGTATATCCAGGTATATGGAGCTATAGGTAGTGTGCTGCTGTATACCCAGGTATATGGGCCTATAGGTAGTGTGCTGCTGTATATCCAGGTATATGGGCCTATAGGTAGTGTGTGCTGCTGTATATCCAGGTATATGGAGCTATAGGTAGTGTGCTGCTGTATATCCAGGTATATGGGCCTATAGGTAGTATGCTGCTGTATATCCAGGTATATGGAGCTATAGGTAGTGTGTTGCTGTATATCCAGGTATATGGGCCTATAGGTAATGTGTTGCTGTATATCCGGGTATATGGGCCTATAGGTAGTGTGTGCTGCTGTATATCCCGGTATATGGGCCTATAGGTAGTGTGCTGCTGTATGTACCGGTATATGGGCCTATAGGTATTGTGCTGCTGTATATCAGGGTGTATGGACCTATAGGTAGTGTGTTGCTGTATATCCAGGTATATGGGCCTATAGGTAGTGTGCTGCTGTAATCCAGGTATATGGAGATATAGGTAGTGTGCTGCTGTATATCCAGGTATATGGGTCTATAGGTATTGTGCGCTGCTGTATATCCCGGTATATGGAGCTATAGGTAGTGCGCTACTGTATATTCAGGTATATGGGCCTATAGGTAGTATGCTGCTGTATATCCAGGTATATGGGCCTATAGGTAGTGTGCCGCTGTATATCCAGGTATATGGAGCTATAGGTAGTGTGCTGCTGTATATACAGGTATATGGGCCTATAGGTATTGTGCGCTGCTGTATATCCCAGTATATGGAGCTATAGGTAGTGCGCTGCTGTATATCCAGGTATATGGGCCTATAGGTAGTGTGCTGCTGTATATCCAGGTATATGGGCCTATAGATAGTGTGCTGCTGTATATCCAGGTATATGGGCCTATAGGTATTGTGCGCTGCTGTATATCCAGGTATATGGAGCTATAGGTAGTGCGCTGCCGTATATCCAGGTATATAGACCTATAGGTAGTGTGCTGCTGTATATCAAGGTATATGGTCCTATAGGTATTGTGCGCTGCTGTATGGAGCCTCCATGAGGTGCTATATTCACTCTTCCAACATATATAGCTTTCAGTGAAGAATCCTTGTATAGCGAGCCATACACCAGATCCATAGTACGGCTATATGTGTGGACCTGTGTGCCGTTGGGATGTCTGTCTACATGCAAGCTTTACAATAGTAACTGTATGAAGTTTTAGGAGGAGGCGACTGAGTTGTCCTACTAATATTATAAGTGTGAAAGTTTGTGTGTTTGGATGTTTGTGAGTTTGGATGTTTGTTCCTCAATCACGCTAAAACGCCTGGACGGATTTGCGTGCAATTTTCCACAAACATAGTTTTCCCTTAGGATTGATTCACAGGCTACTTTTGGTGCCACTAAACAACATGGCTTCCTAGCAGGAGACTCCGAAAAGCAGGACTCCTAGCCCCAGCTATAGACTCACACACACACTGCCTGGCATTTCCTGCCTCAACCTGCCTGCACACTCCTTACTGTCACCTCAGGAGTAGCCCTCACTCTACTCACTCACATAACACACATCACATTGTCTGTATCACTACATACACAACACATCACATTGTCTGTATCACTACATACACACTCACACACACTGCCTGGCATTTCCTGCCTCAACCTGCCTGCACACTCCTTACTGTCACCTCAGGAGTAGCCCTCACTCTACTCACTCACATTTTACATATAGCTTTCCACTATACATTGTCTGTATCACGACATACACATACCTCCCAACTGTCCCGATTTCCGCGGGACAGTCCCGATTTGGGTGACATGTCCCGTGGTTGGAAGGAGGTATGTCCCGATTTCAACTCAGATCTGCATCCAGAGGACGCAGATCTGAGTTGAACACACATGCGGCTGAAGGAAGGAGCTGACACAGGTCAGCTCCTCGCTTCGCCGCTGCCCGCCTCTCTCCCTGACACACGCGGCTGAAGCTGCTTGCGTGCTCACTTCGCCGCTGCGTCTCTCTCTCTCGCTGACACATGCGGCTGAAGCGAGGAGCTGACCTGTGTCAGCTCCTCGCTTGCTGCTGCCGCCGACTCCTGGCGTGTACATCGCGTCTACAAGCCAGAAGCCGGCGGCAGCAGCGAAGCGAGGAGCTGACACAGGTCAGCTCCTCGCTTCAGCCGCATGTGTCAGCGAGAGAGAGAGACGCAGCGGCGAAGCGAGCACGCGAGCAGCTTCAGCCGCGTGTGTCAGGGAGAGAGGCGGGCAGCGGCGAAGCGAGGAGCTGACCTGTGTCAGCTCCTTCCTTCAGCCGCATGTGTCAGCGAGAGAGGCGGCGAGGGAGCGGAGGAGAAGGTAAGTTTAATGTGGAGGTGGAACGTGAATCTGGGGGCAGATGAAGGAGAGGACGGCATGACATTGGGGCAGAGATGGGGGACATGAATCTGGGGGCAGAGATGGAGAGGATATGAATCTGAGGGCAGAGATGGGGGACATGAATCTGGGGGCAGAGATGGGGGACATGAATCTGGGGGCAGAGATGGAGAGGACATGAATTTGGGGGCAGAGATGGAGGGACATGAATCTGGGGGCAGAGATGGAGGGACATGAATCTGGGGGCAGAGATGTGGGACATGAATCTGGGGGCAGAGATGGAGGGGACATGAATCTGGGGGCAGAGATGGAGGGACATGAATCTGGGGGCAGAGATGTGGGGACATGAATCTGGGGGCAGAGATGGAGGGACATGAATCTGGGGGCAGAGATGGGGGACATGAATCTGGGGGCAGAGATGGAGGGACAGAAATCTGGGGGCAGAGATGTGGGACATGAATCTGGGGGCAGAGATGGGGGGACATGAATCTGAGGGCATAGATGGGGGGACATGAATCTGGGAGCAGAGATGGAGAGGACATGAATCTGGGGGCAGAGATGGAGAGGACATGAATCTGGGGGCAGAGATGGAGGGGACATGAATCTGGGGGCAGAGATGGAGGGACATGAATCTGGGGGCAGAGATGTGGGACATGAATCTGTGGCAGAGATGTGGGGACATGAATCTGGGGGCAGAGATGGAGAGGACATGAATCTGGGGGAAGAGATGGAGGGACATGAATCTGGGGGCAGAGATGGGGGACATGAATCTGGGGGCAGAGATGGAGGGACAGGAATCTGGGGGCAGAGATGTGGGACATGAATCTGGGGGCAGAGATGTGGGGACATGAATCTGGGAGCAGAGATGGAGGGACATGAATCTGGGGGCAGAGATGGGGGACATGAATCTGGGGGCAGAGATGGAGGGACAGGAATCTGGGGGCAGAGATGGGGTACATGAATCTGGGGGCAGAGATGGAGGGACAGGAATCTGGGGGCAGAGATGTGGGACATGAATCTGGGGGCAGAGATGTGGGGACATGAATCTGGGAGCAGAGATGGAGGGACATGAATCTGGGGGCAGAGATGGGGGACATGAATCTGGGGGCAGAGATGGAGGGACAGGAATCTGGGGGCAGAGATGTGGGACATGAATCTGGGGCGGAGATGGGGGGACATGAATCTGAGGGCATAGATGGGGGGACATGAATCTAGGGGCAGAGATGGAGAGGACATGAATCTGGGGGCAGAGATGGAGGGGATATGAATCTGGGGGCAGAGATGGAGGGACATGAATCTGGGGGCAGAGATGTGGGACATGAATCTGGGGGCAGAAATGGAGGGGACATGAATCTGGGGGCATAGATGGGGGGATATGAATCTGGGGGCAGAGATGGAGGGACATGAATATGGGGGCAGAGATGTGGGACATGAATCTGGGGGCAGAGATGGAGGGGACATGAATCTGGGGGCAGAGATGGAGGGACATGAATCTGGGGGCAGAGATGGAGGGGACATGAATCTGGGGGCAGAGATGGAAGAGGGACATGAATCTGGGGGCAGAGATGGAGGGGACATGAATCTGGGGGCAGAGATGGAGGGGACATGAATCTGGGGGCAGAGATGGAGGGGACATGAATCTGGGGGCAGAGATGGAGAGGACATGAATCTGGGGGCAGAGATGGAGGGACATGAATCTGGGGGCAGAGATGGAAGAGGGACATGAAACTGGGGGCAGATGAAGGGTGTATATGAAACTGGGGGAGAGATAGAGGGGGGACATATAATTTACGGGTGACTGTAGGAGGATTATACTGTGTGCGGGCACATGAAAAATTAACGAGTGGGCGGAGTCAACACAAAAGTGGGTGGGGCTAAATTTGCAGCACATTTTGTCCCTCTTTTGGTTCTTCAAAAGTTGGGAGGTATGCATACACGATACAACACATCACATTGTCTGACACAATACAACACATCACATTGTCTGACACAATACAACACATCACATTGTCTGACAATACAACACATCACATTGTCTGTATCACAACATACACAATACAACACATCACATTGTCTGACACAATACAACACATCACATTGTCTGACACAATACAACACATCACATTGTCTGTATCACGACATACACAATACAACACATCACATTGTCTGTATCACGACATACACAATATAACACATCACATCACGTTTGCTAGCCCACCAAACTTTTTAAAGCACTTTTACAGTTTCACACGTCTGTGTCCGCCCAATTCTCAAATCACCGCAGACGAAGTCGCGGGTAAAAGCTAGTATGTTATAAAAGGTGAATTTTAATATTGACTATATAGGTTGTCCATATTAGATCGGAGGGTCCGACTCTCGGCGACCCCACTGAACATCTGTTAGGAGGAGCTGATGTGCATTGGTCTAGCACAGCGGGAAAGGTATTGCATACTCAGCCCCATTCAGAAGCAGGTGACGTATATGAGTGACCGCTTCCTTTCCTTAGGCTGCAGATTGGTCCAAGGAAGCGACAAGGACCAAGCCCTCAGGTCCTGGTAAACTGGGCGGGGACACCCGAGCGCCGGGGACAGGTACATATGGTTTTTACATTCCTCACCATCCCCGGCCTCCTGGCAGAGACCTGTAATTCCTGGAGGGCCGCTGGATTTTCCGGATTTCTAGCAGAATTTGTCAGATTTTGTGCCCTGTTTTCCTTTGCAATCAAACCCTAGAAACATCTTTTGTGGAATCCTCTGTTACTCCTCCTGGAAATGTATGACATAAGGATCCTCTTACATGGGCAGGCTGAATCAATCCACGGACCCTCAAAATAACTCGAGCAAGCCAGAAGGTTTTATTTTACACATATAGAGTTTATTTCATTAGATTTTTTTTAAACAATGACTATAAAAGTGTATAAAAGTCACAATTCGCATTTGTGTAGAAAATAAAATCTGCGTCACGGTCATAAGAAAATGTAGATTGTAAAACCTCCGGCGAGAGGCCTAGAATAAGTGAGGAGCCGCCATAAGGAGCGACTGGTCACTGCGCGGGGTCTCCAGGCATGGGTTAGCAGCTATTACTGGAGAGGCTCATCTCTCATCTATTACATGGGGAACACACCCAAAATTATATCTGGTCTTGCTCTAACATCCCTTCATGTAGAGGAAAACCACTCGCAAGAAAACCGTATTGGACAGTCAGTTCCTTTGAATATTTTAGGCAGGTCTTGGAAGGTGCTAATTACCCTTGTGGAGACTCTTACAGGCACTGCACCCTGGGAAACGGTATGCAAATGAGCTCTCCTCCAGAAGCAAGAAAACTGTCTCTCTAGCACCACCTATAGGTGGCTGCCCTGCCAATGCGAGTGTCTGCAGATGGGCATTTATGGTTAACTCATATGACTAGTCAAGTCTTAAAGGGGTTGTCCAGAAATGATTGGAAAACCATGGGTGGCCAGGGGGAATAAACCTGAATTTGCCAGGTTGGAAGCAGAGAGGCTGATTGTAAAGAGACCAATGACATCATTCAGGTATGTGACATCATTCAGGTATGTGACAGCATTCAGGTGTGTGACATCATTCAGAGATGTGACATCATTGTGGTGACATCATTCAGCTATGTGACATCATTCAGGTGACATCATTCATGTATGTCACTGATTCCTTACCAGTTTTGCTGAGACCACTGACTGGGTCATGTGAACTTCTCCACTTCCAGCCTGGCGAGTCGCAGTAAGGGAAGGAAAGGGGCCGCAGCTGGCTATTGGAACATTTGGCATGGGGGAATGACTTTTTTTGTTTTACACCTGCCATGGCCGCCTCTGAGTTTCCTATAGTTCCTGGACAACGTCTTTAAGACTGCTTAATGGACCAAAGATTGAATCAGAGCATGGCCACCTTTAGGCTCTCCTCCGTAAGGAGAGAAGCCGCCTCTCTGGCCACCTATAGGCTCTTCTCCAAAACGAGAGAAGCTGCCTCTCTGGCCACCTATAGGCTCTCCTCCAGAAGGAGAGAAGCTGCCTCTCTGGCCACCTATAGGCTCTCCTCCAGAAGGAGAGAAGCTGCCTCTCTGGCCAACTATAGGCTCTCCTCCAGAAGGAGAGAAGCTGCCTCTCCGGCCACCTATAGGCTCTCCTCTAGAAGGAGAGAAGCTGCCTCTCTGGCCATCTATAGGCTCTCCTCCAGAAGGAGAGAAGCTGCCTCTCTGGCCACCTATAGGCTCTCCTCCAGAAGGAGAGAAGATGCCTCTCTGGCCACCTATAGGCTCTCCTCCAGAAGGAGAGAAGCTGCCTCTCTGGTCACCTATAGGCTCTCCTACAGAAGGAGAGAAGCTGCCTCTCTGGCTACCTATAGGGGGCACTATAGGGTTTCTTCCTTCAGGAGGAGACTTAAAGACATAAAGCAGTGGTTGCTTCCGTTCCCAATGTCCTTTAAGAAATAAGCGTATGGCACGTGGACCTCATATGCCCGAAATAACACCCTAGACAGGAAAATGGCGATGGACATAGAAATCTCTCCGGGGTTCCACCACTGACTGCACTGAAGAGACCATTTGGCAATATATACAGAAAAATAAATATCTCCCTCCTCTCTTTCCCGCAAGCCCCCTCCCCCGCTCCGCACACAATGGCGGGGACATAGCCTCGCCATCACAGGAAGTCTTTGGTTCTCCAAGGAATGGACCGCGGGAAATTTATTCCTGGGTGGGGACACAGTAGTTGTGTTGTCGAGACAGGACGAAGCCACGAGGACAGACACACTCATAGGATCCCTCCGTGTTACGGCACTGCCCGTTCAGGCACAGGAGAGTGAGATCCTCGGCTTCATCGCATTCATTTATATCTAGAGGAAGACGTAAAGAAAGACATTCAGGATATGGCGGCGTAGACGGCAGCATTGATACCAGCTACAACCGTGTAGTCTACAGCTCCACAGCCCCTGTAATGCACTGTGTATACCGACACCTTGCTATCATCTGTGGGGCTGAGCCAGTAAATACCAACCCCCCCCAATTTACTAGCTTTGGCAATGCAAAATATCTATTCGGACGTGCCAATAAAGCTTGTTTGATTTGATTTACCTTATACACATTGCTGAGCCCTGGCACATACAGCGGCCAGTACAGATACCTTATACACATTGCTGAGCCCCGGCACATGCAGCGGCCAGTACAGATACCTTATACACATTGCTGAGCCCCGGCACATGCAGCGACCAGTACAGATACCTTATACACATTGCTGAGCCCCGGCACATGCAGCGGCCAGTACAGATACCTTATACACATTGCTGAGCCCCGGCACATGCAGCGGCCAGTACAGATACCTTATACACATTGCTGAGCCCCGGCACATGCAGCGGCCAGTACACATACCTTATACACATTGCTGAGCCCCGGCACATGCAGCGGCCAGTACAGATACCTTACACACATTGCTGAGCCCCGGCACATACAGCGGCCAGTACAGATACCTTGTACACATTGCTGAGCCCCGGCACATACAGCGGCCAGTACAGATACCTTATACACATTGCTGAGCCGTGGCACATACAGCGGCCAGTACAGATACCTTATACACATTGCTGAGCCGTGGCACATACAGAGGCCAGTACAGATACCTTATACACATTGCTGAGCCCCGGCACATGCAGCGGCCAGTACAGATACCTTGTACACATTGCTGAGCCCCGGCACATGCAGCGGCCAGTACAGATACCTTATACACATTGCTGAGCCCCGGCACATGCAGCGGCCAATACAGATACCTTATACACATTGCTGAGCCCCGGCACCCTTGGTCTTTACCAGTTTTTTGTCCTGTTTTGGACCATTTTTGTAGGTACTATCCACTACATAGTGTCACTCCTTGTGGCCGTTCCCCCTGCTGGGTACTCTCTGTCTTCTCTGGTGTTCGCTGCTCACTGATATACGGTTTCAGCTGTCGTGGGGGTCGCACTGTATGTTCTCTGATCTGTGTGCTGTTCTCCTCCCCATTGCCTCTTTGCCCCCGTACGGCACATGCACTTCTTTGCTAACCCTTAAAGAGCCAGTGTTTGTTCATCATTCCCCAGCCAATCCCTGAGACCCAGAACATATTTTAAGCACCCAATGCGGAGCAATATAGATTCCAAGCGTACTAATTCATACAATGGCATTCTGCTACTGCATACTGATCCCGACTCCATTGCTCATCCTGACTCTGCCGATCTCTTGGTTTGTCTTTCACCTTTGAACTTGTGCTACTTGTCTTGACCTCCGGCCTGTTTACAACTGAGCATGTATTATGCAAGCCCCAGACTTTGGCCCATATCTGACCTTGCGTTTTCTTGTTCCCTGGTGTTTCGCATTAGCACTATGCCAACCTGCACCTACACTGGGACCACGCTGAAAGTTAATAACCTGGTAGGATCCCACAGATTCCCATGTGGGGGTTGAAGGGTTAATAAGGGGAAGGCTGATTAGACAATGGGAGTGACCCAAACCCAAACCAGTGATGTAGCCCCGGTCGATCCAAAACCGGCTCTGTGTAGTTCAAATCAGGAACATATTACAAGACCCTGCACATTGGTGGCTGGACTCCGGACCCTTTGTGTTCCTGACATGCAGCTGCATCTCCCCATACCTGGTGCCAGACCAGCTGAGTGGTACACCTACACAACCCTTTACTATTGGGCCGTATTTACTGCAGTATGCTTTGGACCAGACGGTCAATTAACCAAGGATCTTTCTGCTAAGGAGCCCATGTTTGAGATTTTTGGACCCCTGAAGGGACCAGTGGTTTCTATCTTACCAATACATGCCATTCTTGTCATGTCCAACCTGTAACCATCATAACAGTCACAGGTATAACCTTCTGGAACTCTAATACAACGACCATTTTCACACCCATTGAGAATCCCGCACTCTTCAGCTTGGAGGCCTTCAAATTGTTCGTAACGGTCTGTGGGAAACAAAATTATGGAAAAAATAAGTGTATAAAGCATTGTGTGCACAGAGGCCGCCTAATATGTTTGTAACATGCAGTACTTTACCATCGTAGGCTTCTCTCAGGCCTCCTCTCCTGTCAGGGAGGCCATCTGCATCAAGTCCTCCAGGCCTCCATGGCTGAAACCTTCGTCCATCCTCTAATCCAACCCCAGCAGAGATCGGGCTTCTGGGCCTGGTACGTGGTGGAGATGGTCGCAGTCTGGGGTCATACGCTTCAGGTCTTTGGAAGGGTGGTCTTGGATCATCTAAACCTGTATCTGGATATGAAATATCAGACTCAAAGTCTGAAGACTCGTAGGGAGGGAGGTTGTACACAGAGTCTCGTGGACCGTAGGGTGGTTGTGGACGTGATCCGAACCCAACTCCAGGAGGTGCAGGGTAGGCTTCATATCCAGGTCTGACTATTCCAGGAGCCGGGTTAGCAAAAGAATCAGCCCCATATGGAACGCCATAACCAGGGCCATATTCAGAGCCATATTCGTATGGATCAGAAGGAGATGATCCTGGACTTCCATAGGCCGGAGATCTCAAGCCATTGCAGAGAGTCTCAAAATCATCTGAAAGGAATAAATAAAGAATAATGATGATCAATGTACAGACTGCTAAGTGAATGGATATATAATGGCTCAGGGCGGCATACAATCACGTCTCATCCAATCTGCCCATACACTCTACAGTCTGAAAATTCTTGTTTCTCGTCTTCTCCTTAGTATTGTAATCTACGTATAGTGATGTCTGAGTTTAGAAAAGCAAGAACTGCTTGTTTTGCCTACAAACTGCCCCAATTTTGTCCATGGTCTAAGGCATTAAAGAAGATGTGGCAGAGCGCCCGAACGAAACCCAACCCACGGACATTTCTGCAAAATTACTTTTACTTTTTTTAATCTTCGTCACTTCAACATGTCATTCATTATATTATACAGTACTTTAGTGTACTATACACTGCTCAGTATATTATGCAGTGCTCAGTATATTATGCACCTCTCAGATACTCTACAGTCCTCTCTGTTCCCCATCTCCTCAATCTGGCCACCAGTCACTATAATGAAAAGCTTAAAAATGCATTGGATGAGGTGGCTCCCCCCTCCACTCGTAAAGTCCCACATAGGAGGCAGCAACCCTGGCACACGCCACAGACACGATTTCTTCAGCGGTGCTCTAGGTGTGCTGAACGTCTCTGGAGAAAATCACGTTCACCTGCAGATTTCCTCCACTTCAAATTTATGCTTAAAACATATAGTTCTGCCCTTTACCACGCCAAACAAGACTATTTCACCGCCCTCATCTCTTCTCTCTCCAGCAACCCTAAAAGGCTTTTTGAAACTTTTCACTCCTTACTCACACCCAAGGTGCAGACGTCATTCACAGACCTTAGTGCCGATGACCTGGCCACGTATTTCCATGACAAAATTGATAGGATTCGTCAGGAAATTACTGCCCAAGCCCCAGGTGGCATTGATCTCACCACCTACCATAGCAATGATCCCCTCACCAACCGCACTTCAGACTGTCCATTCTCATCTTTTGAACCTGTTACAGAAGAGGAAGTCTCCCAACTACTTTCTTCATCTAGCCATACAACCTGCAGTAGTGACCCCTTCCCCTCACACCTTCTCCAATCTCTGTCGCCTGCTGTCACGACTTACCTTACTAAAATATTTAACCTCTCTCTTCTGGAATCTTCCCATCCTCCTTCAAGCATGCTGTTATAACTCCGCTATTGAAAAAACCCTCCCTGGACCCATCCTGTGCTGCTAACTATTGACCCGACTCTAACCTCCCCTTCATCTCTAAACTCTTGGAACGCCTGGTCTATTCTCGTTTAATCTGCTATCTCTCTGCTAACTCTCTGCTTGACCCCTTACAATCTGGTTTCCGCGCTCTGCACTCTACTGAAACGGCTCTCACAAAAGTCTCCAATGATCTCCTAATGGCTAAATCCAATGGTGACTTCTCTCTTCTTATTCTTCTGGACCTCTCTGCAGCTTTTGCCACTGTTGACCATCAACTCCTCCTCACTATGCTCCGCTCAGTGGGCCTCAATGACACTGCACTCTCCTGGTTCTCTTCTTATCTCTCAGACCGCACTTTCAGTGTATCATTTGTGGGCTCTGTTTCCTCCCCTCTTTCCCTTGCTGTTGGTGTTCCTCAGGTCTCGGTCCTAGGCCCCCTGCTCTTTTCTCTCTACACAGCCCCCATTGGACAAACCATTGCCAGATTTGGCTTCAGGTACCATCTTTATGCTGATGACACCCAATTATACACATCTTCCCTCTTTCCTTCACCCCTCATATTGAATCACTGCACGTTCATGTCACCTCCACCTCAAAAACATCTCCAGAATACGCCCTTTCCTTACCAGAGATACACTAAAGACACTTATTGTCTTTCTGATTCATTCTCGCCTTGACTACTGTAACTCCTTACTAATCGTTCTTCCCCTCACTAAACTCTCCCCTCTACAATCTATTCTGAATGCATCGGCCAGGCTCATCTATCAGGCTACATGCTACAGCGATGCCTCTGGTCTGTGCCAGTCACTACATTGGCTGCCTATTCATTATAGAATAAAATATAAAGTTATCACTCTCATCCGCAAGGCTCTCCATAATGCCACACCTCCCTACATTTCCTCCCTCATCTCTGTCTACTGCCCAACCCGTGTTCTCCGTTCACTCAAAGACCTAACACTTACATCCTCTATTATCAGAACCTCCCACGCTCGTATGCAAGACTTCTCCCGAGCTGCACCACTTCTCTGGAATGCTCTACCCCGGACAATCAGTTTAACTCCCAATTTCTACAGTTTCAAACGCAAACTAAAGACACATCTTATCAGACCGGCCTATCACAATTTCTAACGTAAACCCTTAACCCTCCTCTGTCCCTGCTCCCACATTTCCCCACATGATATGATGTCTGTTCAGGCTAACTTTATAGGTCCAAGCTCCCTCCACATGTTAAAGGACACGACTGTTGACGGCTCATAAAGTTTTATGTTTGTGTAATGACAGTCACCTCTATTACAAAAGTGTCTGACCTCTGCATAAGCAATGCCGCCCCGGCTACCTCTTGTGTCACCCCCTCTACCTCATAGATTGTAAGCTCTTGCGAGCAGGGCCCTCAGTCCCATTGTGTGAAATGACTTTCTTTGTAATGTATCTTTCTGTCTGTATTTGATCCCTACAAATTGTACAGCGCTGCAGAATATGTTGGCGCTATATAAATAAAATGTATTATTATTATACAGTACTTCAGTGTATTATACAGTGCTCAGTGTATTATACAGTACTTCAGTGTATTATACAGTGCTCAGTGTATTATACAGTACTTCAGTGTATTATACAGTGCTCAGTACATTATACAATACTTCAGTATATTATACAGTACTTCAGTGTATTATACAGTGCTCAGTCTATTATACAGTGCTCAGTACATTATACAATACTTCAATGTATTATACAGTGCTCAGTGTATTATACAGTACTTCAGTGTATTATACAGTACTTCGGTGTATTATACAGTGCTCAGTATATTATAAAGTGCTCAGTGTATTATACAGTGCTCAGTATATTATACAGTACTTCAGTGTATTATACAGTGCTCAGTGTATTATACAGTACTTCGGTGTATTATACAGTGCTCAGTATATTATACAGTGCTCAGTGTATTATACAGTGCCTAGTGTATTATACAGTACTTCGGTGTATTATACAGTGCTCAGTATATTATACAGTGCTCAGTGTATTATACAGTGCTCAGTATATTATTCAGTGCTCAGTGTATTATACAGTGCTCAGTGTATTATACAGTGCTCAGTATATTATACAGTGCTCAGTATATTATTCAGTGCTCAGTGTATTATAGAGTGCTCCGTATATTATAGAGTGCTCAGTATATTATACAGTGCTCAGTATATTGTGTAGTGCTCAGTATATTGTACAGTACTTCAGTGTATTATACAGTGCTCAGTATATTATACAGTGCACAATATATTATACAGTGCTAAATATATTACAGTGCTGAGTGTATTATACAGTACTCAGTATATTATACAGTGCTGAGTGTATTATACAGTGCTCAGCATATTATTCAGTGCTCAGTGTATTATACAGTGCTCAATATATTATACAGTGCTAAATATATTATACAGTGCTGATTGTATTATACAGTGCTCAGTATATTATACAGTGCTGAGTATATTATTCAGTGCTCAGTGTATTATACACTTTATATATCATATTATACAGTGCTCAGTGTATTATACAGTGGTTAGAATATTATACAATGCTCAGTATATTATACAGTACATCAACAGATTTGGTGACAATTGTAGATAAATATAGGTTGCAGATAGACGTGATCCAGACCTTGCTGAGGTGACAACTCATTCAGCACAGTGTGAATACGGCCTTACCTGAGTCTCTCGCTGGGCACAGGGCACAAGTCATCCCCCAGGCCTCCCCATACAGGCAGCAGCATTCAGTGTATGTCATCTGCCTCTGCTGGATGAGGTGCGTACACATCAAGTCTGATCCAACCGCCTGCCAGCACAGGGATATAGTGTTTTCTAGGAGAAAGCGTTCATTGGTTATTTACCTCGTAAATACTGATAGAAGAAGAAAACCGAAGAAAGGAGGGAGGGATCCGCCATATAATCCTACAGTCCATAGCACATGTCACCAGGATATTATATATGTTATTAGTCGGCTCACCTATGGTCTGGCTGGTGTTGGTGATGCATCTTCTCAGTGATGAGTCCAGCACCAGGGGGGGGTTACATGTGCAGAAATAGGAGCCCACTGTATTTATACAGTTACCCCCCTCACAGACGTCTTCCTCCTGACATTCATCATTATCTGTAGACAAAAGAAAACTTCTTAACCTGACACAAAGATTTGTCCTCCGTCTGATCCATTTGCTAAGATTTTTTATTTAGGTACATAAAGGGGTACTCCCACCAAATCAAGTTATAGTGGGACGGTACCTTACCACCCAGCGATGACTGTAGGCTGTGAGGAATGCCCTTCTGACAGGGGGGAGATGTCAGTGCAGAAATTAACGGCGCCGATATCTCCAGCATATGACGAGCAACTTTCTAGCGGTGTATAAGACCGCCTATGCATGACAGGTCCTCCTTAAATTGGTCTCTGTGAGTTACATATCGATGCAGTATCCTTAGAATAGCTGACCGGTTTCTGACCGGAGAGCGTACAATACCAGGAACCCACGCAGATCAGCTGCTCAAAGTTCAGTGCACTTTGGCGGGTACCGCCTTTGCTTACATACCAGCGCTGTCACATTCATTTGACCTGTTTGCAGCTCAGTCCCTTTCAAGTAACTATTACCAAACATGGCCGCTCTACAATGTACAGCGCAGTGAAGAGGCCGCAGCGTCACCAGACACAGCTGGTGTCAGACCCCCACCGATCTAATATTGATGACCTAAGGATAGATAATCAATAAGTAACTCCAAGAAGATTATAACAGGACAATGACAATGATGTGATGGATTTGTAGCCCTATTTCTACGTCCATCATGCAGAGTGTTTCCTTCACATCGAGGTTGTCCATAAACAGCGCCTCGCCTGGACATAGACTGTGTCTGGTATTGCAGTGTATTATGGTGGGTCACATATAAATAATACATACATATTGGATCTCAGCCACCAGTCACTACTTAGCATTTAGCATTATGACTCTTACCTACACACTCCATCTGATGGACGTCATAGTAGTAGCCATTGGAGCAGTAACAGGCGAACAGTGGGTCCTTGTTAAGACAGACACCTCCTTTACACAGCTCCGGTGCGAAGAGCTTGCACTCATCAACATCTTAAATAGAAATCCATGGTAAGACATATGAGAAGTAAGACGTAAGAAGTATGTCTGGGGGCTAAATCTGAGCAGCACAGAGCCCTAGTACTTACCTCTGGTTTCTTGACCCGATGTGATATAGCCCACGCCATCGGGACATAGCCTGCGGTATTCAGCTGGAACATTAGGACAATAGATTATATACATAGAATTATTATATCGTATTGAGAAGCAGCGCCCTATAGAGTCACCTATAATACCTGCACAACAATGTGGCCAACTAATGCTATAGCAAGCACTTCATTGGTGGTGGAGACCCTACAGCGGGGTCCCTGGACACTTGCTTGTCCTTCTCGCGCTATAATATGGTCCTGTTGACAGCTTTTAATGGGAAGCTACTGAAAAAGCACTGAGTGTGAACATATACCGAGATAGGGGATAACTGATCCGTGAGATGGTGACAAAGCATCACAAGAAAAGGGGGTCCCTATCTTTCTTATTAATAAAATGGTAGTGTGCAGATACGTTGGACTGCCTCAAGATACAATGGAGAACCAAACCCAGGTCTTCTGTGGATGTTACTTGCTCCAATCCGTCGGTCTCTTCATGTCACTCCAGACAGTGTGCATGCTCGACTCGCGACTCTACTTATTTGGGTCAGAAGGATCCCTGTTCTTGTGAGTAGTGGCGATCCCTAGAGCTGGATCCGCTCCGATCTAGCAGTTCTCCCCTATCCAGTGGAACTGACTGCAGAGCCCTGTAAGTCTATGCTGTGATATTCTATTAAGCTGGTACCCAGTGGCTGCTAGTCGAGGATTCACAAGGGCCAGTTTGGCAGCAGTGGGCCGGGTTATAGCTAGGACTTTGTAATACCACCTGCTCTGGCACCCCGCACACCAGGCACAGGTTCTCCAGCACCCCTGGCAGTGGATGAGAGCCATGTGCAGTAACACGTCCATAAGTGAGCAGGCGGTGCAGACATTGGAGAGTCGGTAGCTCAAGCCATAAGGCACCATGAGAACCCCTGGGCGCTGCCTAAATCTGAACAAGCCCTTCAAGCATAATGGTGTACAAGTCATGGTTTGCTACCTGATTCCATGCTGGGACATCTCTGGATCTGGCAGCCTTGTCCCCATCCTTTGCCAACAGTGCAGCAACATTCAACCTGGCTGACGTTCCTGGAAAGCACATTGTCACACACATTGGGGTCTTCCAGGTTGTAATAGCATTCCTTAAGGCCGGGGGTCAGCGAAAACTCCACTCTGGTTAAGGCGGTATTACTTGGATATGCTGGGCGGGCTGCAGAAGACATGAGGATAACAAAGCAAATAAGGAGGCATTACCATCGGGGGCTGAAGTTTTGTGCCCCAAACCTCTGGCCAACATATATGTATTTCCTTAACTCAATCCTGCCGCAGTGTGTAATCATACTGTATGACATGCACCAGCTGGGGATATTTGGTATCTATGCCTGTGCTGGGGATATTTGGTACCTATGTCTGTGCTGGGGATATTTGGTACCTATGTCAGTGCTGGGGATATTTGGTATCTATGTCTTTGGGCTTTTGTTTCCCTGGACTTTGAAAAGCCCTACCAACAGCCGTGCTGTCTATTACTAAATTCTACCCTTTCTAGTCCACTCTAAGGATTAGTCTTATACATCAGATCTCCATGAGTTTCTCACCAGCAGAGGTTGTCCGTATGCACTTTCCGAACATCGGGTCAAACTCTTCATTGCTGTTACGACAGATACAGAGGAAGGATCCTTCCACGTTCTCGCACAAGGCTGTCCCACATACACCTTGTAGGGTCTCGCACTCATCAACATCTGGAAGAAAACACCAACATCGTGTAACTCAACGTGATTCAACGTAGTTTGTGCCGAATACTCCAACAGAAAAGTGTGACTGTAGGAATGGGCCCAAAATCATTTGTAGGAATGGGATTTGTCTACCAGGAGTTGTGTGGAACCATTTGGCATTGTGAGGAAAAGTCCCCAGGACAGGGGGTTATACCAAGTGCTTTAATTACGTGTTTTTGGAATGGTCCTTCTCCAAAAGAAGGGGATCAGTCCAACCCGAAAAATGCATTCCCTTCTTTTGATGTGTATTAGACCAGGGCTCTATGACTACTTTTGGTTGCATGACTATTACTCGCGCCCAGCCCTATGGGGAAAAGAAATTATTTAGCATTCTCAAGAACTTCCATGTGGTTGTAATTTTTGGGATTGTCAGATGTCATCCACATCGTCTGTCCGTGTAGGAAAACATCACAGGGGATTTCCTAAGCTGTAAAATTTTTCTAAAAAGAATAGCATGAAAAACCTAAGTGATGCCAAATGGTCCCACCGCTCTCGTATTAACGCTGTCTGGTCCCTGCTGGTCTTACTGATCCCTCTCACTGGCCATATTAGTGACCCGCCGTAGCCAGGGACTGAGATCTTTCTGCCATGAGCAGGCACTCACATAATTTGTATTGGAATAAAAAGCAGCTTTTTCTTAATCAATAAGTGGCCATTCTACAAAGAACTTATAGCCCTGCGATGTTGCTCTGCGCTCTTTACTTATCATTTGTTTTACTCTAATTGGATATTCACTTAAAAAGGACCCTTCACCACATCTGCCAAGTCCAGCTCTTTACATCATCTAATAGGCTCCGCTCCAGTGATTCCACCACATTTGGTATTTTTTCTCTCGCTCCCACCGTTCCTGAGCAATCATTGCTGATAGTTTTGGTGCCTGATCTATGATTTAGTGTCTGTATTGTCAGGAGGGCGGGGTCAGGCAGGAGCAGACAAGAGGGTGGCATTCTGAGCTTGGACATCGGCTGCCTCTGATTGGATCTCTGAGTCACCCCCCCCCCCCGCCTGACCCCGCCTACCTGACAGTACAGAGTTGAAATAGCACATCAGGCACCACAACTACCTGCACTTGTTACTTGTCAACGGTGGGAATGAGAGAGAAAAATCCATCTGTGCCAGAATCACTGGCGACTAATAACAGATTTAAGAACTAGAATCAGTGAAAGGTCGTCTAAGTGCTGAGGAGTCGGTTTGGGGAGGAGATATTTCTATCTCAGCAGAGATTTACCAAGATGGGAATTACCCTTTAAGGCGCACCAAATATTGTGACATCACAGGAACAGGGTAGAAAATTGCTGTAAATCTGCCCCGTTGTGTTTTTTTGCTTTGCTTCTTACCTGGACTTGTGGACTTTGCTGCAGATCTGACAAATAATCTGCCAAAATATGCAACAAGTTATTTTGTGGACTTGACCTTCTGTATTCTACTGATTTTCGGTCCCAAAATTGGGGTGGAAAACCCTGAGCCTTTCTGTCTGGTGAGGACATCTGCTTAGTGGGAATGATATTTGCTATATGATCCTGTGGTTTGGGCCAGACACTCACCCAGGCAGTGCTGGTCGCCCCTCTCCCCCTCATAGCCCCGATCACACAGGCACTGGTAGGCTCCCACTAGATTGAGGCACAAGGCGTGCTCCCCGCAGACAGTCTTATTTAGACACTCGTTGATATCTGACACATGAACATACCCGGGGTTAGACATCGTACATGCCGCCTTTTTAGTTTCTGATTGCAAGACGGTAAAGCCGCAGTCACACCATTACGCCATTAACCATTTCAGCCTAGCACAGGGATAAACAGCTTGGACTCTCACCAGTACAGTCTCCAGTTGTAGACAGCTGATACCCAGGCTCGCAGTCACTGATGCATTTGTAGGATCCCGGCGTGTTCTGACATCGCATTGATTCACAGAGTGACTCTCCGTATTCCACGCACTCGTCTATATCTAGAAAGAGGAATAAAACACGTAGAACGAAGCAGTGGATTCAATCTAGGAACCAGGCATAACATCATGTATAGCGGAGGTTCTCACCTTGCAGGATACATACCCCAGGGGGTACACCCTGCTGTCCCTGGGGGGTACACCCTGCTGTCCCTGGGGGGAACACCCTACTGTCCCTGGGGGGTACACCCTGCTGTCCCTGGGGGGGTACACCTTGCTGTCCCTGGGGGGGTAGACACCGCTGTCCCTGGGGGGTAGACCCTACTGTCCCTGGGCGGTACACCCTGCTATCCATGGGGGGGGGTACACCCTACTGACCCTGGGGGGGTACACCCTGCTGTCTCCGGGGGGAGGGGGGTACACTTTGCTGCCCCGGGGGGGGGGTACACCCTGTTGTCCCTGGGGGAGTACACCCTGCTGTCCCAGGGGGGGTACACCCTGCTGTCCAGGGGGGGGGGAAACACAATGCAGCCGAGAACCACTGTCATTATCCCCCACCAAGGCACATGACTGCAGGCACCATTCATTATATTCCAAGTAGGGCCTCTGTTGGGGGCCATTATATGACATGTGGGCACTGAAGGGGCCAATCTACTGAGCATGATGTGGGGGCACAGATGGGGCCACTGTATTACATTTGGGGGCATTGAGGAGACCATAATACCACAAATGGGGGCAGTTCCTTTTTGCTTGAAAACCACTGATATCATTGAACAAAAAGTCAATGAACACAACAATATCGTCCAGTGGAAAGCATGGCACTGTGGCACTGACGGGGATGGATCTGTATTTCTGGAGAACCCCTTTTAAGGATGAAGTAATATACAGAGGATTCCTAAGCTGACAACCTGATGGCTTCCATGTAGACTGCTTAATAGTCAGTCTCTTGGTTTTGCAGTAACGTACCGACGCAGTGCTGACCCTCGCTGGACATCTCATGGCCCCAGTTACATGTACATCGGTAGGAGCCAATAAGATTTTCACAGACAGCGTTGTCTCCACAGATTGTCGAGTTATTTGCACACTCATTGATATCTGTAGAAAGAAGAATCCAATCAGTGTAGTATAGAAGTTATTACCCATTGACGACAATGACGATAATTGGTATTGAATGGACATTGGGAGTCTTCTCACCCGCGCAGTCTCCCGAGGAGGTGACTCTATATCCGCTATCACAAGACGCAATACACCTAAAAGAGCCCAGTGTATTCTCACAGGTCTGTGTACCGCACAGGGCGGCTCCGCGCTCCTGGCATTCATTAATATCTGCAGATATAATATCTCATAAGTAATGGTCCAGTCCAGTAATGGTCCAGTCCATATCCCGTCTCGTCTCACCTATACACTTGGTGTTGTCAGGGGTCGCTCTTAGACCAGTGGGACATACGCACTGGAAGGATCCCGCGGTGTTGGTGCAGCGTCCTCCTTGGCACAAGGTTCCCGTCTGACATTCATCCTTATCTTTTATGGATATATTAAAATAAATTCATGATAAGGAATCAAAGAATGAACAATTTCTTACTGTAAATACCTTATGGATGACATTGACACCAGGACATGTATATACTGGCACATGGCTGTCACTGGTTCTGAACCTACCGACACATGAGGAACCATCGGGACTAGTAACGTAGCCTTCGGCGCAGACACATCGGTAAGAACCTTCTGTATTCTGGCACTCGCCACTTGGGAAACAGAAGTCTCCTTCTAGGCACTCATTAATATCTGCAGGGGATAAAGATGAAGAGTCTCATAGTCCCCACTTGTCTGTTCTTAGGATGGGCCATCAATGTCTGATGATTGGGGGTTCAGGGACCTCTTCTGATCAGCCCCTGGAGGGCCCCCTTTATTGTATATACAGGCGCAGTATCTTATAGGCTCATCTGGCTGGGCCTGGTATTACAACTCATCCAGATGAAGGTTGGGTAGCAAATAAGCCTGATGCTATAGCCTAAAACCAAAGTGTTTCCGCCCACTTGGCTGTTTTACCCGAATTTGCATCAAGTCTGAAAGGACTTATATCTTTGGAAATGCCTGGAATTGGATAAAGGTTCAGAGTGTCAGTGCTGATCAGATCAGGGCCGCTTTACACATAGGGGTCAATTGTGCCTCTGCTGTGGGTCCTTTGGTTGCAGGGGCCTCTCAGTTGCCCTGGATTGAGCAGGTCCCACATTTCGGTTGCTGTTCCAGGTGACAGGCAGTGATTTCAGCGCTCTGTATGCTAGAGACAGAGGTTAATACAATAGTGGAGCCCTGGTCTATCAGCTATCGGCCCCGTGCACCATTATATCTGCCTGGCTGGTGAGGTTTGCGGCAGGGAAATGCAATGAGCACCGAGCCACAAACATTACAGCAGAACCTACAGGTCTGTGAGAACACGGATAGGCGAGGGGGACTTATATGGGGCTTGGGCAGGAGAAATTAAATTATTTGGGGTGGGGGGCAAGTTTGAACAGAGCCCTGGATTATATAGCCCTGGATTAGATGATGCATGGCCTGGTGACCACTCCTCCTTAAGGGGTATCAGAGACTGCTTGTGCCCTTTTACAATGTGTCTCTGGCTAAAATCCACTCAGTCAGTTCCTTTGCCCCTGTGAGAACAAATGTTATGGCACCCAAACCCCCAACCCTCCAGCTGCTCCTGCCATATGGACCAGAGACAGGACTTGTGCCGTGTTTGGGGGTTTTTCTGGTGGATTGGGGGTGCGGTTTCATAGGTTGTGAGATGCTATATACAGTATTAGAGGAATATTGCACATAGACGACTTCTTCTGACCTGTGCACTTCTTTCGGTCACTGCTCAGCCTGTATCCAGGGACACATTCACATTGGTAAGAACCATCAGTGTTTATACATTTGCCATGTGGTCCACATGAAGACTCGGTCAGGCATTCATTGATATCTAGAGAGAAGTGAGGTGATGGAGTCAGAAATTTCTATTATCCAATGACTTGCTTATAGTGGATTTATCTGCATTGTTTATAGTCTAGATTCATTATTTTTACTTCTTATTAATTAGTCCTATATTAATTATTTCTTTACTATCCACTATACTGCTGACACTATCCTATATATCTGCAGGGCTGGGGTGATATGCTGGTTCTGGTGACAGTAACCTGCCTATCTGCAGGGCTGGGGTGATATGCTGGTTCTGGTGACTGTAACCTATCTATCTGCAGGGTTGGGGTGATTTGCTGGTTCTGGTGACAGTAACCTATCTATCTGCAGGACTGGGGTGATATGCTAGTTCTGGTGACACTAACCTACCTATCTTCAGGGCTGGGTGATATGCTGGTTCTAGTGACAGTAACCTATTTGCAGGACTGGGGTGATATAATGGTTCTGGTGACAGTAACCTACCTAACTGCAGGGCTGGGTGATATGCTGGGTCTTACGGGAATGTGAAAATCTAGACATTTTGTAAATAGAGTCAGACACTCACCCACGCAGCGTCGGTTCTGGAGTCTATATCCAGCCTGGCATTGCTTGCACTGGAAGGACCCTGGTGTGTTCACACACTCTTGACCTGCGCAGGCTCCAGGATTTTCACACTCATTAATGTCTGTAATGAACAACCAGACTATTACTCTGCTGCCGACAGCAAGTTATAGAGCAGGAGGAGCTGAACAGGTTGTGTTCATAACAGTCATCGGATCAGGACAACAGACTGAAGGACTAATATAATGACAGTTAACAGGTAAAGGATATTTGTGATACACAGACAGTCACTGTCAGAAAGACAAACATTTCCAAAATATCAGTTGGTCAACGCCATATAGTCAACGCCATTTTCCTTTTACCAACGCCATATAGTCAAAGATGTGCTCTGTGGGGAAGGCTGTTGTGCAAAAATGGGTTACAATTGGCATGTGGGGGGAACCGAAAGGGACAAGAGGGACGAGATGTGCAGCGACATGTTGTGAACTAGTCCTCATGGTGGTTTGGACTCAGAGAAGGAAAGAGAAATGTAAAGGCTTCTAACAAGAATACATGGGACACGACTGATAGTCGAAAGAAGACGTAGGGTGTACGAATAGGGGTACGAATAGGGGCACGTAGGGTGTATGAATAGGATGTATGTGGGATGTATGAATAGGGGTACATAGGGTGCTCTTACCGATACAGTCACTGCCTTGTGGGGTCAGTCTGTAGCCAGATGGACAAGAACAGCGGAAACTGCCGGGAGTGTTGAGGCATCTTCCTGATCCACAGGGTCTTGGTGTCTGGCGGCATTCATCTATATCTGTACAGGGAGACATTATAGTAACTTAGGATACAAACAGAAGCAAATGTAGAGTAAGAGCGAGGCCTGACACATGGCAAACTATAGTATATAGAGCGAGGCCTGACACATGGCAACCTATAATATCATATGGTGCCCTCATACGGAGCCGACCTCCACTAGGTACTATACTATAGGGGTAACGCCTTCATAATATAACATACAATGGGACGCTATATAAATGGACCTTTCAGTCCACATCTCATGGTCCTCAAGTGTCTTCTCCCTGTGTGGTGATCCCGACCATCCCAAAGAATGTCCTGAGGCTTTGCCATCTTCCTAGTATATGGTAGTGTATAGCAGCTTTATGTGCACTGACTGGACTATGGTCACATACGGTAGATTAGTCGCAGAAAATTCTGCCATCAAAAAACTCCATGACACATCTAAATTTGTTTGTTCTCTAATGGGGCCCATTTATATGCCATTCCATATGGAGGGCTCATCCAGCCCTAATATACGATAGATTTAGTCAATACAGTCTACCCCGCAGCCGGTGAGCCCAGTATATACTTACCTTGACAATCGGTGCCCTGTGTGTTGGCCGTGAACCCGGCAGGACACACACAGCGGTAACTTCCCGGAGTGTTCTCACATCGACCGTTCAGACACAGACGTCTCGGAGTTACTCGGCACTCATCGATATCTATAGGAGACCCAGAATACATTGCTTACCTAGGTGACCTGGACATGACTTTATAGTGAGACACCTGCCCTGGTGGATATGAGAGGTCAGCAGTATTGTGAATGCTGCTCTGGAGGGTAATGGAGGGTCAGTACCCGCTCAGCATCCCTTTGGCCTCCGTCCCATTACTTGCTGTTTTGTAGGTTTGCCCTCCGCCCCCCCATATACACCAGTGATGTCACACACTGTGCGATACACTTACTTGTCTAGTCACGTAACACAGAGAGTTGTCACTTTTACACATTTTATTTATTTCTCTGATTTCCCAGGGTGTTCCTGGCCTGACCATTACATGTGGGGGCGCTATAATATAATGACATTACCTACACACGCGTTGCCCTGAGCATTGAGGCTGAAGCCGGACGGGCAGACACATCGGTAACTGCCGGGGGTATTTTCACATCGTCCATTGGCACAGAGTTGTTGTCCGCTGTTACACTCATCAATGTCTGCAAGGAACAGAACCCCGAAATCTCAGCGACTTACTATATGACAATTCTGTACCAGTCACTGCAGGAGTATATATATATACTCGTACAGATTGTGCCATAGTATAGGCAGTATGTAGCCTGCAGGGCATGCATGTCATCTGAATGGTTAGAGGGTAATAAGTCACTACCAGGCACCTCTGAGGAGTCTTATCTAGCCTGACAACAAAATTATCAGACATGTTCAAATCCATCTACCTGATCCTTCTCTCTTCCAACCTCTGCGGTCACGGTTGAGTCGAGAGGTCCATGTTAGATAGTTGACCAATCCAATGTTTGAGATGTGTTGGACTTAAAGGGGTTTTCCCAAAATCCCAGTGCTTGGGCAGGTCGGGGAAGGTGAAACGTAAAAGAAAAATCAGACTTACCTGTCCCCACAGTCCTCGCTGCATGTGACCGCTGAGGTCACCAAGGAACCAATGACATCACTCACATACATGACTGCTTCCTTTCCTTAGGCTTCTGATTTGCTGCAGCGGTCACATGCAAGAGGACTGACACAAACCAGCGAATGCCTGACCGAACCGCGTCGGCCAACACCAGAGCACCGGGGGCAGGGGAGTATGATTCTTTTTTTTATATGTTTCACCTCCTCCACCCTCCTGCCCAAATGCCGAGATTCCTGGACATCCCCTTTAAATTGTCAGTAACTTTCCAGACAGCTTAGTCTCATGTCCATGTCTTTTACTTTCTGCCTGACAACCCTCTGTAGATGTTCCATCTCTGACTAATCTTATGTGTTGCGTCCTCTGTAGATGTTCCATCTCTGGCTAATCTTATACGTTGCGTCCTCTGTAGATGTTCCATTTCTAGCTAATCTTTTACGTTGCGTCCTCTGTAGATGTTCTATCAACGACTAATCTCATGTGTTGAGTCCTCTGTAGATGTTCTATCTATGACTAATCTTAGGTGTTGCGTCCGCTGTAGATGTTCCATATCTGGCTAGTCTTATACATTGCGTCCTCTGTAGATATTCCTTCTCTGACTAATCTTATACGTTGCGTCCTCTGTAGATGTTCCATTTCTAGCTAATCTTTTACGTTGCGTCCTCTGTAGATGTTCTATCACTGACTAATCTCATGTGTTGAGTCCTCTGTAGATGTTCTATCTATGACTAATCTTAGGTGTTGCGTCCGCTGTAGATGTTCCATATCTGGCTAGTCTTATACATTGCGTCCTCTGTAGATATTCCTTCTCTGACTAATCTTATACGTTGCGTCCTCTGTAGATATCCCTTCTCTGACTAATCTTATACGTTGTGTCCTCTGTAGATATTCCTTCTCTGACTAATCTTATACGTTGCGTCCTCTGTAGATGTTCCATCTATGGCTAATCTTAGGTGTTGCGTCCACTGTAGATGTTCTATATCTGGCTAGTCTTATACATTGCGTCCTCTGTAGATATTCCTTCTCTGACTAATCTTATACGTTGCGTCCTCTGTAGATATTCCTTCTCTGACTAATCTTATACGTTGCGTCCTCTGTAGATATTCCTTCTCTGACTAATCTTATGTGTTGCGTCCTCTGTAGATGTCTCTGATGTCTGGTTCTTTATACAGAGATTGGGTTGTGTCTGACCTGTGCACTCAGTGCCTTGTGGGTTGGTGCTGAATCCAGCGGAGCAGGCGCAACGATAACTGCCCACGGTATTTTCACAGCGACCATTGGTACATGGACTCGGTCTCTGTCGACATTCATCCATATCTGTAGGAGAATAAGTGGATGGAATGATATTCATGTAAAGTATAAGCCGCAGGTTGTGTGTGACGTGCGGGACATTACAGGAGACGGCCGTACCTGGCCGGAGACAATCATCTTATAGCTCCAACTATTTACCTAATACTGTGTGTGCTTCAAAACGCCATAATCATGACATCCCGCTGGACTAAGCTGCCAAGTCATATATAATACAGAGCGAACGCTGTAATCATAACGTCCCACTGGCCTAAGATGCTGAGTCATATATAATACAGAGCGAACGCCGTAATCGTAACGTCCCGCCGTACTAAGCTACCGAGTCATATATAATACAGAGCAAACGCTGTAATCGTAACGTCCCACTGGCCTAAGATGCCGAGTCATATATAATACAGAGCGAACACCATAATCATAACGTCCCGCCGGACTAAGCTACCGAGTCACATATAATACAGAGCGAACGCCGTAATTGTAACGTCTAGAGATGAGCGAACACTAAAATGTTCGAGGTTCGAAATTTGATTCGAACAGCCGCTCACTGTTCGTGTGTTCGAATGGGTTTCGAACCCCATTATAGTCTATGGGGAACATAAACTCGTTAAGGGGGAAACCCAAATTCGTGTCTGGAGGGTCACCAAGTCCACTATGACACCCCAGGAAATGATACCAACACCCTGGAATGACACTGGGACAGCAGGGGAAGCATGTCTGGGGGCATAAAAGTCACTTTATTTAATGGAAATCCCTGTCAGTTTGCGATTTTCGCAAGCTAACTTTTCCCCATAGAAATGCATTGGCCAGTGCTGATTGGCCAGAGTACGGAACTCGACCAATCAGCGCTGGCTCTGCTGGAGGAGGCGGAGTCTAAGATCGCTCCACACCAGTCTCCATTCAGGTCCGACCTTAGACTCCGCCTCCTCCGGCAGAGCCAGCGCTGATTGGCCGAAGGCTGGCCAATGCATTCCTATGCGAATGCAGAGACTTAGCAGTGCTGAGTCAGTTTTGCTCAACTACACATCTGATGCACACTCGGCACTGCTACATCAGATGTAGCAATCTGATGTAGCAGAGCCGAGGGTGCACTAGAACCCCTGTGCAAACTCAGTTCACGCTAATAGAATGCATTGGCCAGCGCTGATTGGCCAATGCATTCTATTAGCCCGATGAAGTAGAGCTGAATGTGTGTGCTAAGCACACACATTCAGCACTGCTTCATCACGCCAATACAATGCATTAGCCAGTGCTGATTGGCCAGAGTACGGAATTCGGCCAATCAGCGCTGGCTCTGCTGGAGGAGGCGGAGTCTAAGATCGCTCCACACCAGTCTCCATTCAGGTCCGACCTTAGACTCCGCCTCCTCCAGCAGAGCCAGCGCTGATTGGCCGAATTCCGTACTCTGGCCAATCAGCACTGGCTAATGCATTGTATTGGCGTGATGAAGCAGTGCTGAATGTGTGTGCTTAGCACACACATTCAGCTCTACTTCATCGGGCTAATAGAATGCATTAGGCAATCAGCGCTGGCCAATGCATTCTATTAGCTTGATGAAGCAGAGTGTGCACAAGGGTTCAAGCGCACCCTCGGCTCTGATGTAGCAGAGCCGAGGGTGCGCTTGAACCCTTGTGCAGCCTCGGCTCTGCTACATCAGAGCCGAGGGTGCGCTTGAACCCTTGTGCACACTCTGCTTCATCAAGCTAATAGAATGCATTGGCCAGCGCTGATTGGCCAGAGTACGGAATTCGGCCAATCAGCGCTGGCTCTGCTGGAGGAGGCGGAGTCTAAGGTCGGACCTGAATGGAGACTGGTGTGGAGCGATCTTAGACTCCGCCTCCTCCAGCAGAGCCAGCGCTGATTGGTCGAGTTCCGTACTCTGGCCAATCAGCGCTGGCCAATGCATCCCTATGGGAAAAAGTTTATCTCACAAAAATCACAATTACACACCCGATAGAGCCCCAAAAAGTTATTTTTAATAACATTCCCCCCTAAATAAAGGTTATCCCTAGCTATCCCTGCCTGTACAGCTATCCCTGTCTCATAGTCACAAAGTTCACATTCTCATATGACCCGGATTTGAAATCCACTATTCGTCTAAAATGGAGGTCACCTGATTTCGGCAGCCAATGACTTTTTCCAATTTTTTTCAATGCCCCCGGTGTCGTAGTTCCTGTCCCACCTCCCCTGCGCTGTTATTGGTGCAAAAAAGGCGCCAGGGAAGGTGGGAGGGGAATCGAATTTTGGCGCACTTTACCACGCGGTGTTCGATTCGAACATGGCGAACACCCTGATATCCGATCGAACATGTGTTCGATAGAACACTGTTCGCTCATCTCTAGTAACGTCCAGCCGGACTAACCTACCGAGTCGTATATAATACAGAGCAAACGCCATAATCGGAACATCCTGCCGGACTAAGCTGCTAAGTCATATATAATACAGAGCGAACGCCGTAATCGGAACGCCCTGCCGAACTAAGCTGCTGAGTCATATATAATACAGAGCGAAGGCCGTAACAATGAAATTATATATATGATGATAGGATTGTGAGTTATTTCACACAGACCCCCAAAAATATAAATAAAAGCTGATCAGAACATTATATGTACCCAAAATGGTGGCCAATGAAAGTATAAGAATAAGCGCTCACCTAGCGATGGGGACAGGAAAATAAAAAGTTATGAATTTTGGAAGGAAGGGGGCGGGGAATATGAAAATAGTTACAGAGCATTACCGCCTTCAAGGGGTTAAAACTGTGACCTGAAATGCGTCAGTTTTGCAGAAACCTATGGAAGTCTAGATTTAGGAAACCATAATGTTCCTGTCTCTCCGCCTATGAGCCGTGATGGCGGTGCGGGGTTTGGGTTTTATCTCCTTATAAACACAGCACTAGAGGAAAGGATTGAGAAACTGCAGAAGGATCGGCGTCATCGGGGTGAAGATCAGACTGTCAGGCTACAGATGTGGCATAACATTCCTGCGCGAATCGCGTGGGCCGACGCCAGATACACTTTGTTGCTTGTTTTTTTCCTTCCTTTGATTAATGTTTTGCATTTTTATAGCCGTTAATTGGAAAGAAGAAACCACGAGAAAGCGATTCCTGGAATTTCTGGAGATTTTCCTTCCAAATCCAGAGTCATCTTGTTAGTAAGCCGTGTAATGGAGCGCCGATAGCTCAGCACCGAGCGGGGCCAAAAACTGCCAAAGTGTTATCATGTACTGAAGGCTAATTCCATCTGAAAGCTAAAACCTTAATGGTGGTTGGGATTAAGGAACACGTCTCCCAGAAACAAATGCCTTTCAGATTGGTGTCTAATTGGCCCTTATCGGAGGTTTTGGATCTAATGGTGGACACCTAATCCCCAGGACCGGGCTCCTTCATGCAGGTGCCGTACAAGTTCTGCAGATTGCCTCGTCCAGGGATTTTTGGCTTGTGCAGCGTTTGGCTCCCCCTCAAGTGTTCCTATAATTGCACCTGCTCAGAATAGCTGTTCTTAAAGGGAGTGTCACCAGGGGGAAGCCTATGAAACTAGCAGGCTTCGGGCTCATCTGAATGTAACACCTTTTACCCCATGTAAATACACACCTCCATTGCTGAGACATTAGCTTATTTCTCAATTCAAGGATGGCTTCATTGCTCCAATTTATCCCCCTCCCCCAAATCACATTAATATGATTAAAGACCAATATAAAGGGGACCCCCTATTAGATAACATAGCGGCGGCTCTGGTTCTGGTAGACTTGAGGCATCCATGTATTACGCATTCTGCTAGTTGGAAAGGCCAACATGTAATACTGCATTTCTCCTGTAGTGGCCACTGCAGACATCTATACCTGGCGATATCCTTAGTAGGGGTTTCAGAGGCCCGGGCTGAGTTGCCAATTACTAGACCGACTTAAGTAGAAATGCCCTGATGAGACAAACCCTTCAAGAAATGGTTTAATACAGTTTTGTGGGCCTAACATTTGCATTTCTCATTATATACAGAGTTGGTTGCTTAGATTTTATGGTGTAATTGACCTTCCTGGGCCCCAGTGTAAATCACTAACAGGGCCCCTACTTATACCGATGCCTTGTTGTGTTGTACAGAGGCCTTTTTGGTCCCTTCTGGCCCCAGTACCGACGGTCACTATTGCACCTCCTATAGCTACTCCCCTATACCCACCTGTATACAACCACATAGAATGATTTATAGATAGTAGAATGATTTCATATCTCACCAATACAATGGGTCCCTTGTGTGCTTAACCAGTAGCCATTGTTGCACACACAGGTGTAACTGCCGGGACGTGGCTGACAACGTCCAGGGCCACAGATCTGTGGATTCAGCTCACACAAATTGGTTTCTGCAATAGAAGAGGATGGGACTCGCTTAGATAAGATGTTTGATACTATGGAAGCCATGGACTCGGGACTAGTGTCAGCTCCCGTGTCCTAGTGATGTCTCCACTCCATACGGCACAGTATAATGGCACTTACCCTGAGGGGGAGACTCCACTTCAGTCTCTGTCCGTTCCGCCTGTGATGGGGGCCGGGTGGGCAGAAGTCTTTGTATAATAGAGGGGGTCCTATTAATCTGTATCTGCGTCCTTTCTGGGCTCTGTGGTGGTACACGTCCCCGGGTCGGATCGCTCTCTGGTCTTCTATCCTCCACAATGAAACGACCTAGACGTGAACAAGACTTAGCTATAGTGCAAACATGTTCTGTGGAGCTGTACAAGAATGCCTTGTCATCAGTCATTGTGCACAGAGACAAACCCTTCATGTGGGACTTTTCTCTTCGCAGATTTTCAGCAGTTTTTGCAGCGGAGTCTGCTAAAGATTAGAGGTCAGCGCCCATTGCTTACTTGTGACGGGTCTCAGCGGTGGTACAGCAGTGGCCGGAGTCAGAATTCTGGATCCAGGCTGACGCAGGACAGGAACCCGAGCCTGATCCTCACCAACAAAGCGATGGTTAATCTTCAGGTCTGACGCCGAGTAATGGTAGCCTGGACCAGCGGGGCAGGTCTCTCTAAATCCCTCTACATAACAAATATAGTCAATGAGTTTCCCGTGAACACAATTAGATTTAGTTTTCCAGACAATTAAAGGTTAAACATTTTCAGAAATATAAAGAACTAAAAATTCTGCAGAGTTTTATAGATTTCCTCTAAACCATCGCCGGCTGGGGTCACGTCTGTGTTGGAGTCTATAATGGTAGATTCTGTCACAGTCACCGCTGAAAATCAGCAGACGAAAAAGTCCCACAAGTCCAACTTTTCATCTGGCGGTTTTAGTTTAAAGAACGAACACTTGACAGATCCCATAATAGTCAATGGAGTCCATCAGGCACCATTGATGTCCACTGTTTTAGCGCTCTGTGTGTGTGTTGTTCTGGTCCTCCAATGGACACCACAACACAGATGTGACCATAGCGTTAGTGGTGACATCTCATGTCCAGTTGCCAATGTATACAACGAAGAATGTAGGAACTTTCTAAAATCTGGGACTTGAGAAGATACCCCGACCACAATAAGGACATCATGGCTGGTTATCAGGAGGACACTACATGTATGAGAAGATAACCTGACCACAATAAGGACATCATGGCTGGTTATCAGGAGGGGACACTACATGTATGAGAAGATAACCTGGCCACAATATGGACATCATGGCTGGTTATCAGGAGGACACTACATGTATGAGAAGATAACCCGACCACAACAAGGACATCATGGTTGGTTATCAGGAGGACACTACATGTATGAAAAGATAACCTGACCACAATAAGGACACCATGGCTGGTTATCAGGAGGAGACACTACATGTATGAGAAGATAACCCGACCACAAGACATCAGATTTCACCACTTTGATTGTTAGAGAAAATCTTTAAAACTCTGTAAAAGTTCTGATTACTTTTCTTTGTCACACTGTTTCATCTTTACTTGTCTACAGATTTACGTCTGGTTGTGTTCATGGGAATCCTCTTTAATTAGGACCACAATAGCTTACATTTGGAGCAGAGTTGAAGGCGACATGAAGGCTTCCTACCTGTGCCAAAAGGAGGACAACTCTCACATCCTTTGCCCCAAGCTTTTCCCACACGACTGCAGCAACAAATCTGTTTGGTGATATTCCTAAGGATAGGAAGGGAACAACCACCATCCCGCAGGATCCGGAAACAGGGACCTTTGGCTTCTGAGATGACATGATGTGCTGAGGAGAAAGCCACATGGTCAAATACAGAGATTTACAGCAGAAACACAAACACAACCTCAGAGGTCCAGACACTATTTAGAGGGGATTTCCATATTGATGATCTATTCTGTGAAAGAGTTGTCAAGTCTTCTGTGCTCCACTGAATCTCCTGGACGGGAGCAAGTCCCAAACCTTTCCTTTGCCCTGGTACCAGTTTGCAGCTATTCCCATGATGCAATAGGTGGACGGTCCTCATTGGCTGCAGCGCACAAACTGGTCACTTATTTATTGGTTTGTTTGCCAGAATTTATTGGAATCCTTAAAGCTTTGTATGTAATACGAGAAAAAAACTCACAAATGCAGCTGCTCCGGGAGGAATCCAGAAGATATCCTTGTTTGCACACACAGCTAAAGCTCCCCCTAGTGTTGGTGCAGTCGCCGTTCTGACATAATGTCGGATCCTTACACTCATCTATGTCTGTAAAGCAAGAAGTGATAAGACCTGGATGAGAAACTCCATGGAGAAAAGCGTGCTCAAATAAAATAAGCAATATGCGCTCACACTACTAGAACACCCGAGTGCGGGCGAGCAGGGCAGCGACCCTTGGGCAGGCAGTGGCACTTACCTGTACAGGTCCCATTGATTCTGTCAAAACCCTTAGGACAGGGGGATTGTGGCAGACTACCCAGTGCAGCCTCTGCTGTGGAGACACAAGATAAGAACATTGGGGCAGATTGTCTGATCCTGTCTGGAGAGGAATCTGGTGCACTCGGTGTCGGCTCAGCTTACGGTAGTCGGGCTCTTGTCTTAAAGGCATTTTGTATTTCCCCCTCCTCACATATAAATCTGTAATAATTTTTCTGCTGTAAAATGAATTTTTTTTAACGATTCCCATTCCTCAGCAGCATTTTCTGCAATGAGCGGATGAGATTAAATGAAATCGGATTCACTTTGCTGGAACTGAAAAATGCAATGTTATCCTCAGATGTCATATTCTGTTAAGTAGTCAAAGCTCTATCCTGCAATTCCTTTCTGTTTCCTGGAAAGCTGGGTTGAATGGTTGACACTGAGTCATTTGGGCACTGCAGTCAGATGGATGGGTTAGTTAGGGGCCCATGACCTTCACTACCCGAGGGCCCGGCCCCACTGATTTTGTCCCAGGATGGAGGCAAGGCAGCTACACCTGAGTGATGCCCTTTATTTTGCCTGATTATACAATGATAAATAACACTCGTAGTATTGAAAAGCCATCAATAACAGATCGGGCCTGGAACCTTGGCATCCTAGCCGATCAGCTGATTGAGCTGCAGTACCAGACACAGCCACTATAAAACATATGGCGCTGTGCCTAATAAACAGTGAAGGCAGCATGGTCCTCCTTGGCCTCTTCCATCAGCTGATCACAGGATTGAGGCGAGTCAGATCCCCCACCGATGTCGTGACCTGTCCTAAGGAGAGTACTCAGCACATCCTGGAAAAGTCCTTTAAGTAACTTCCATATGAAGTCTTTAAGTCACACATATCCCAGCTGTATACAGACAAGCCAAGACATATCTCAGCACAAGTACCTATAGTAGACAGCTGGATATATACACGCCGAGCCAGGAAAGGAAGGAGGGGGTGTAGGGGGCACTTACTTACAGCATGTAGTTCAGTGCACTGTGCCCACAAGGCTCGGACCACTCAAGACATGTTTTAACCCTTTCCCTGCTTGACTAAGTGGCCAATGCTGTCCTGCAGGGCTCGGAAACCTTTTACATTCAGGAGGTGTTGTGGATTTTGTGGCTGTCATACTGGGGTTGATCCTCCACAAGGGTCAGTTTTTTGAGGAGCCAATTTACCTATCAGGAACCCAACGTTGCAAGTTGTGAGTTGTAGCCACTGAGTCACCCTGCTGCCCCAGCATCAGTGTTGTACCGCACATGTGCCAGGTGGCGAAAGGGGTCACACTCTTATGCGCATCCATATTTAGTACTGTGGAGCGTCAGTCAAGACCACAGAGGAGACGTGGGGTTTACAAGGAGACCCTGAACACTTGGCAGGCTTGGCTTGGTCCTCCCCCAATGGGCACGGCACCCTCTAATATATTCTTACCCATTAGACCTGTAACCAAGTCCGCAAAGGTTTGTAGATGTGTTTCAGTCTACTAGTTGGCTCCACAATTAGATTAAAGGGCAGAAAGGAGCTAAACACGTTCTGCCCATCAGACATCCTTGTGGACACGGATGTGGTGATGTGCGGCCACTTATTTACAGAATAGCTAAAACAATAAAAAGTTATCCGTAAAATCGTGCGGTTCTTATAAACAGTAGACGTCTCCTCCTGCCAAGGCTTACGGACAGCGATGCATTAATAATAGATGATAGATATTAGTCTGTGGTTCTGCCAGACTGCAGCCTAACACTGGGGTCTATTGTAAGGATGATTGGAGCCGCTCCTCGGTGGTTGGGACGTGTGCGGGGGGAGATCTCCCGGGAACACTATAAAGTTTCTCTCTCATTTTGTAATCACATTTATCTATCACAGATGGAGCAGATCTCGGGTAAGGACAGATGGGACAGATGTGTGCTTGGCATGACTCTCTCCGTACAATGGTGTGGGTGGTTTTTGGAAAACGCTAGCTCCCCCTCGAAGGATTGATTGCATGTTTTTTCCCCAGCTCAGCCACGTCTAGCCCGAGGTACTGAGTGATGGTGTTACGGTGTTATCTCGTACTCCACGCCGGGTCTACGTGTCCCCATCACTTATCGGCTGAGCACTTTGTGTCCTCCAGTTAATCCTTAACATGACCACATTGCATGGATGGAAATAAGCATAGTCTTCATCTAGGTTTAGTCTTTGTAGGGGCAATGATAAGGGATCGAAACTGCCAGTTTTTACTTACACATCTGTGATGTTTTCTAAGATACTGTCATATATTGCACAGTCAGGAACATTCAGTACAAATGTGGAGGGTTGGATCATAAATGGCGCCATGTTTGGCCAAAGCTATGTCTAGTTTACTTGGAATAGCGAATGTTGCCTCTGCCACATATCCAAATCTTTTATAAAGCTAAAGATACCATAAACAGTAGACCAAACCTGACAATGTCACCAGCCACTATGTATGGAGCCTCGGACATCTCATCAGGGGAGACAACCATCAAGTAGTGGGATTGAAATTGCCAAACCCCCGATGTTCTCAGGGAGATGAGCCACTGTCCAAAGAGTTGTCATTCGGCCAACAGCTACCTAGGGAGACTCTCCATTGCAGTGTGTGCCTGAGGAAAGTCCAGCATAGGAAAGTGTACCCCCGACAGACCCCATTACAGTCAATGGTGTCAGTGAATCAAAACAGCCATGTAGATAAATAGTGTCACCAGAACCATCATATCACCCCAGCCCTGCAGATATATAGGTTACTGTCACCAGAACCATCATATCACCCCAGCCCTGCAGATAGATAGGTTAGTGTCCCCAGAACCAGCATATCACCCCAGCCCTGCAGATAGATAGGTTAGTGTCACCAGAACCAGCATATCACCTCAGGCCTGCAGATAGATAGGTTAGTGTCCCCAGAACCAGCATATCACCCCAGCCCTGCAGATAGATAGGTTAGTGTCACCAGAACCAGCATATCACCCCAGCCCTGCAGATAGATAGGTTACTGTCACCAGAACCAGCATATCACCCCAGCCCTGCAGATAGATAGGTTACTGTCACCAGAACCAGCATATCACCCCAGCCCTGCAGATAGATAGGTTAGTGTCACCAGAACCAGCATATCACCTCAGGCCTGCAGATAGATAGGTTAGTGTCCCCAGAACCAGCATATCACCCCAGCCCTGCAGATAGATAGGTTAGTGTCACCAGAACCAGCATATCTCTCCAGCCCTGCAGATAAATAGGTTAGTGTGACCAGAACCAGCATATTACCCCAGCACTGCAGATAGATAGGTTACTGTCACCAGAACCAGCATATCACCCCAGTCCTGCAGATAGATAGGTTAGTGTCACCAGAACCAGCATATCACCCCAGTCCTGCAGATAGATAGGTTAGTGTCACCAGAACCAGCATATCACCCTAGACCTGCAAATAGATAGGTTAGTGTCACCAGAACCAACATATCACCCCAGCCCTGCAGATAGATAGGTTAGTGTCCCCAGAACCAGCATATCACCCCAGCCCTTCAGATAGATAGGTTAGTGTCCCCAGAACCAGCATATCACCCCAGCCCTGCAGATAGATAGGTTACTGTCACCAGAACCAGCATATCCCCCCAGCCCTGCAGATAGATAGGTTACTGTCACCAGAACCAGCATATCACCCCAGTCCTGCAGATAGATAGGTTACTGTCACCAGAACCAGCATATCCCCCCAGCCCTGCAGATAGATAGGTTACTGTCACAGAACTCTGGTGTCAAGAGTCAAAATAACTTACCATTGAGCACAGGGCAGGGTGTGCAGTCATGGACCCCCCAGGCCACTCCAGACCCCCGGCAGCAGATTTCCTGAGTCCTCAGGCCAGGGAATGGTGAACCACACTTAATAGCAAGAATAAATGTGAATCAATTTGAAGGAAAAGCAGATGTTCTGGCATCAGGGTTAAGCAATGACATAAGTTGGGCCCAGTCTTCACTAGTCTTATGTTCCTCCCAGTGGTATAACAGTAGGATTGTTCTCAGACTCATCTTTGTGCTTTTCTAAAGACTGCAATGTTTTGTCATTTGGAACATTGGTAAGTCACTTCTTAAGAAAAGACTCCTTGATAAGACTATTGGAGATGGTGAAATCATCTATTGGAGAAGAAATTTTCTCCATGAATCACGAGACTGAAATAGTCAATCAGCAACCTCGTGAAGATGAAGCCAAGTAATCGGCCAAGAGTCCTCTACTTACACAGTCACGCGGCAGCGTCTTGAAGAAAGGCCATAGACATTAAATAAGAGTCCACCGTCATCGGTCTGACAGCTTTGGCCAACTATCAAGTGAATTTTTTACATGAGAGATCAGTTCCAAGACTGACATCTGACAGATATCTGATTGGCCAAGATGGATTTTTCCAGCCTCTTATCTGTCGTTTTTGGGGGTTTTTTGGCCTTCCCTGACAATCATAACCATTGATGGTAAGCATGCTGTGTACTGTGGACTTGCTTTTTATTGCTGAATGTTTTTGTGTAGTGCCCCAAAGACCAACTTTTTGGGAGGTGGCGATGGAACTAACATTCATCCTTGTTGCACAAACTTTCTCATATGTCTACGGTCAGCTCGGGTCTCCAGTGTTTGGGGGAGATTAAATCTCGGAGTACGTTCCAGATCAAAGTATAAATTTTCACAAATGTAATGAAAAGTTCATAAAGCGCTCTTGGGATCCAGATGAGATTGTGGGCGAAGGGCCAAAGTAATTGCACCTGCGGGGTCTGAGTGAAGACATGTGCTCGCAACGCTTCGTTGTCTATATTTGGTGTCAGAACTGATAAGGGAACTGTTCACATGGCGACTATTTTACTTGGTTATGTAAGAGATGTTTTGCGCAGTTGGACTGGATTCTATTAACGTTCTTTTTTTATGTTTTTCTCCATATTTTGTTCTTTATCTTAGTCTGTGGTTTATACTTGTGAGAATATCTAGATGGAACTTTTTAGGGGTGACGTACCATACCTGTTCACATACATGGCCAAACCTACTCATTGAGAAGGTTTCAGCTGACCCTGTAATATGTATAGTGTGTGTATATATATGTTCTGAAGCCCCTGCCAGTAGACTGATAGGGTGAGGTTGTCTCTGGCTTGGGCCACATGTTCCAATCTATCGGATGATGTGAAGCTCATGCTCGTTACGACACAAACCTCCTGTCCTGGTCACTACTACTTTTAACCCATCACCAACATCTTACATGCCTATGAAGTTTACTATATAGACATCAGAATAACGAGATCGCATTAACGTATTCGGGATCCTATACCTGGCCATTTTCAAGTCGTCTGAAGCAGTACCCGTAGCCGGAGTTTTCGGTGTAGCCATTGACTCTGGGGCTGCTTTGAGCCTGAACCCTATACATCGGGACCCTGTTTTCCTGACGACGGGGCAGAATCCTTTGGTCACCATTTACTTGGCCATTCCGACCGTCCACGCGTTCCACCTGATGGATGTTCACAGAGGCCTCTGGTGGGTGTTCTACGTGGACTTTAACAATAGCTGGTCCTCCTGAAAGAGAAACAACACAATACTAAGTGCAGGTTCTATATGTTGTACCACTCACAGGTCAATGCTGTCCATTCTCCTCACCGTCTTTCTCGGGCTGATGGTTGGATAATGGTAATGTATACACCGACTTGGTCTTCAGATTCTCTTCCGCACTGTTGTTCCTGATCGTGAATGCTGCTACCCCTCCACTGGTGGATAAAGATGTCTCACAGAACCGTCCTGTGAAGTTTGGTGGGCAGAGACATTTGTCCTTTCTAACACATATACCTCCATTCTTACACAGCAGAGGGCAAAGAACTGTGAAGAGAGAAAGGATAGGTGAGTATAGGTCTAAGGCGTTAGCTGGCCATATACAAGGCGGATCACCTCCATAGATCCTTTGAAGAATATCCTGAAGGATAGATCATCGGTATTAGAGGGTTCCGGCATCCTGGGGCCCCACAGGACAGCTGTGGCTCCCGGTAATGCTCACTCGTCATACAATATGTGGTAGTGGCTTTAGGTACTGCAGACCTGTCCCATTGATGTCTATGGCCTTCAGCATCTAAAGCTCCCACTATGGAGAGTAAGCAATGCCATACCCAGCATTACCGGGAACCAGACGGCCATGAAGTAGGTGATCTACGGGGCCCCAGAGAGGCAGATACAGATCCCCTCTAAAGATAAGAGCACGTGGCTTGGCCATGACACACCTATGTCTGCTGCGGGAAAGGCTGCGTTCACACGGTGCATTTCTGATGTGTTTTTTATTTGTTTGATACTTTTAAAAACAAAGCATCTTAAAAAGGACCTTCCGCCACCTCTGCTTCTGCTTGGAGCATTATTACAGTCTGATGAAGATGGAAGGACAGAGTCAGTCTTGGTTCACATATGGCCGCCGCCGCCTACCCTCCTCTGCGCCATCCCATCCTTCCCCTCTTTCCTTATCACTCTCAGTAATAGAAATGGGTCAACTGATTCGTTCCAATGAAACCAAGCAATTGGCAATTCACCTTGGATGAACTAAAATGGTCGCCGCTGGATTGCAGAGACGCCACAGTATTATAATGTAAATCTGCTTCTAGCCGAACTTGTTCGATCTGAACCTAATCTGGGACCCAACTCACCCAAACCCAAAATGAATCTTAGGAGGTCAACCATCTCTACAAAGCACATACAAGAATGGTACCCTGATAAATCTGCCTGTCAGTGGATGGTACAGCTGTGTGTAGCGCATGTGCCGGATCACAGTAGTAGTTATGATGTAAGAAAATTTTTTGGCTACTCTACATATATCCCATGGCAAGATATCAATGTAACTGTGTATATCACAACGATATCCATCACGAGGGATAAGACGAATAATATTCTATATTCCCCTTTTATGTGGCTTCCTGCCCCAGTAATGTATAAGGAGTATCGGGTCACCTACATATTAGACCTATAGGACATCCCAATCTAAAGCCATAGAGAATAATATGGAGGTGGTCTCCCCTTTATCTGTGTTCTAGTTCATCCCAAAGGTGTTTTCAATGGGGTCAGGGCTCTGCACGGGCTAGTAAACCTCACAACAACCTTGCCTTTATTGACCTTGCTCTGTGGACTGGGGCAGAAGAGGTCCTGCCACCTGAGGAGCCTGACAGCAGCTTAGTCCCCTCTCCCCATAGACATGTGTATAGTCAGCATGTATATGGAGGGTTGGAAGAGATCGCTGTAGATCGTACATTGTTTATCTTCTATGACAACTCCTACACAATGACCACAATACTCCTACATGGCACGTTGGTTATACCAGAGTTGATCACCATCCGTAAAACCCTTTGAGGACACGGACAGGAGCCAAGAGTTAGAAGACAATGGTCTCTATCCACCTCTGTCTATATTCTATAGTGTATGGCCAGCTTACAGTATTGGATTAGTCCAGTGTTCTCGTATATCAGATGGTTCGCTTTAGCTGGAGGTCAATGAATCACAGCTATGAGATGGGTGCGGAACGTTGTTTTACATTTGTCATTTTATTGCAACCTCTGGGACACGAATGTTGTTGGAAAGCCTTGGCAGTCCTGCAGCCTGTTGCCTAACTCGATGGTCACGGCAGCCCACCCACACGTCAAGCAATGACATAGTCACGAAAGCTAATGACAGAACACACATACTGTAAGGCCACCTTGCAGATCGGCCTGGAGCCAGAGTGTTTCCACCCACACGGCCATCACAAAGACGCAGGTTCTTGAGTCTTTAGTGACAGTGAGCAGAAGCAGACGGGCCAGGGCAGGTCCAGGACATTCCAGGTCCGCTAGATCTTCGTCCAAACACCCCCCGGATCCTGCACCATGCAGCAAGCTCTGATGTAAAGCAGACATTCACAGAACCAGCATTGTGATGTATAATTGAGGCTGAAGCGTGTCCGGCCATGGAGGACGCCACATTAACCCTTATGGTGCTGAGCAGTATTGCTATTTTACAAGGAACATTGCACTCCTTACCATCTCCGCCTGCACTTCATGCACCATAACTGTAAGCAGATGCCCATCTGGTGTCCTCCAACCTAAAAACATTTCTGCGCCTCCACTAACATTTGGCGTCAAATAGTCAATTGCTTCAAAACGCCACAAAGCCATTTCTATACTGTTACATCTCGAAGACCCAGTGAATGGGACATCTCTACGTTACCCTTCATAGTTGTAAGACCTCAGACTGTAAGATTTGTTAATGGGCAACAGAACGATGATCAAGTCACTAAAAACATATGGGAAAGAAATGTCCTATAAAATTCACCACAGGGGGGGTCATTACCGTCCATAACAGGCTCACATCAAAGTACAGCTCTGCTTCCCCTTATACAGCTACACACAGGGGTGGAATAACAGCAGGTTATAGAGCAGGAGGGGCCGAGCAGACTGATATATAGCAAAAGGTTCAGTATCACCTGGAATGTATTCATTATATAGTCCCTGCCCTTTCTATGCTTAGGAGTCCAGTGGGTGGTCCTACATAGTGAGTGACAGTCATCTCTGTATGCCTGTTCGTATAGAAGCAGGAAGCCGCTCCTCCTGTTCTATAATATGATATCTGCAGACAGCACTATCTGGCACCTGGGCATCCGATCAACCTGTGTAACCAATCACCTCTGCTGAAATGTGCAGAAGACTTACACATAAAGGGGTGGTAGAATGGCACATGCAGGAGGGCTTGAGTGATATGCTGGTCCTGGTGATCACCCCCATCCTGCAGATAGATAGGTTACTGTCACCAGAACCAGCATATCACCCCAGTCCTGCAGATAGATAGGTTACTATCACCAGAACCAGCACATCACCCCAGTCCTGCAGATAGATAGGTTACGGTCACCAGAACCAGCATATCACCCCCATCCTGCAGATAGATAGGTTACTGTCACCAGAACCAGCATATCACCCCAGCCCTGCAGATAGGTTACTGTCACCAGAACCAACACATCACCGCAGCCCTGCAGATAGATAGGTTACGGTCACCAGAACCAGCATATCACCCCAGTCCTGCAGATAGATAGGTTACGGTCACCAGAACCAGCATATCACCCCAGCCCTGCAGATAGATAGGTTACTGTCACCAGATCCAGCATATCACCCCAGCCCTGCAGATAGATAGGTTACTGTCACCAGAACCAGCATATCACCCGAGTCCTGCAGATAGATAGGTTACTGTCACCAGAACCAGCATATCACCCCAGCCCTGCAGATAGATAGGTTACTGTCACCAGGACCAGCATGTCACCCCAGCCCTGCAGATATATAGGTTACTGTCACCAGAACCAGCATATCACCCCAGCCCTGCAGATAGATAGGTTACTGTCACCAGAACCAGCATATCACCCCAGTCCTGCAGATAGATAGGTTACTGTCACCAGAACCAGCATATCACCCCAGCCCTGCAGATAGATAGGTTAGGGTCACCAGAACCAGCATATTACCCCAGCCCTGCAGATAGATAGGTTAGGGTCACCAGAACCAGCATATCACCCCAGCCCTGCAGATAGGTTACTGTCACCACCACCATCTTTCTGCACAGCTGGGGTGATACTCTGGGTTCTGAGAGGGAGGGCAGACATAGGAGAATTGAGGTTTCATTACAAATGTTGAGGCTTTTTGTCACAGAGTTTGGATTTAAGCAGATCTGACATTACTGTTGTAGATATTTGGGGTGCAGTGTTGCTGGATATATACCTGGCACTTATAGAAGAAAGGGGGCTGACAATATTAGGGATTGGGATGGACATGCATTGCTTTGTGCCAGAAGAGTCAGACAGAGCGGCGGGTGCAGTGCACAGGACAATAGAAGTATCTTATTCTGAAGATACCGGTAACCTCATCCCAGGTCACAGACAATTAGTCTTCTGCATATACCAAGCAATGTTATCCCTAGCTAGAACATCATATATAAGCTAACATCACTGTCACCCAGCTTTCCACAAATCCTGAATGACAAAGCAGGCTACATAGATCGTAACACAGACAATGCAATGCACAGAAAGCTAGTGCTTACATCTCAGGACAGGGAATCTGAGGACAGGGGATTTAGGAAAGGGGAAAGAGCGAGGATTAAGAGGAAAAATAAAACATACTATATATAACACCAAACCATCTGTCACCGCTGACAAAGTGCTATGTATGCGATATACAAGGGCCGGGGCTGAGGGATCGGAGCGGGGCTTGGGTTGGGTTTATTATGGCTGGGACTCTGACGACATGTTATGTTTGAATGAAAATCTGCTGCAGACACTGGGGACAGGTCATCAGTATGACTGGTGGGAGTTGGACCCCCGGACTCATCTGGCTGCACCCCAGCACCAGAGGTTACTGCACAGGACGGGGGGTATTTCTGCTTTACTCGGGGTACCCCTGTGTACAGCCCCATCATTTGTAGACGTTTCTGACAGTGGGACGCGGTCGGCTGATTGTTGTGTCAGACCCTGAGCCAAAAATCATATATGTCCTCTGTGGAACTCCGGCCCAAGAAATGCAATTTACTTCCCCTTCACTTCTTGGAAGATCGATCCTCTAAGTGCAAAGAAGTCTTAGAATGGGACTTGGAATATTAGGGTAAGTAAAGGACGTCAGTGGCCTCTCACCTTGTCTACCAGTACCCTGAGTGCACCCCGGTGGGTGTCTCTACTGAACTGACCTTAAAGGGGACCTCTCAGGGGGTCTCATTACATTCATTATATGATCGGGGCTGTCACACGAAACATTTTGGTGTTTGGTGTGTCCAGATCTGTTCAGCCGTTTGAAAGATATAAGTCTTTAGTATTGAAGCGGATTCGGGTCTACTAGGCAAGTGGGCGGTAACACAGCATGACATACAGCACACAGAGACCCTGCAATGGTACCGTCCACTTGACTAGTAGACCCTAATCTGCATCAACACTAACAGGGCTTATAACTTTAGAATAGCTGAACAGATTTGGATAAACAAAACACCAAATTGCTCCTGGGGATTGGGGGTTTGTCGGGTGATTGGGGGATCTGGTGATCGGGGGTTTGCTGCCTTCATCACTGAGATCGTTTATCCTGATATGCTAATGAGCTGTTTGGTGCAATGAGGGGTCACCATTGCTCTCATCTCTACCAAGACCTTTGCTTATCAGCCCCCATCCCCCAGGCAGTATATGTGTTAGTGATAGCAAGTAGGGCCCTGGAAAACTGTGTGGGGTGCGCAGAGCAATGGTGACGCCCTCATTGCACCAAACAGTCTTTTGCTCATAATGTACAAATTGCGGAGTTGCCAAATATCACAAATATGCTGAGAAATATGCTGAGAAAGTCCTCGAATAATCTCAGGAAATCAGAATCTGTCCCAGCCTGGAAAACAGGGGGCTCGGCTTATAACGGCTTCTCTGAAGATTGGCGGACCGAGGTATGGGGTTGTCCTGAGAGTGGACAAGGGGCAGGACATTCATGTGAATAGGGCAATGAATGTACCTCCAGATTACATGTCCCTATATATCACACGTGCCTACATATCACGCGTCCTTACATATCACACGTGCCTACATTTCACACGTCCCTACATATCACACGTCCCTACGTATCACACGTCCCTACGTATCACACGTGCCTACATATCACACATGCCTACATATCATACGTCCCTACATATCACACGTCCCTACATATCATACGTGCCTACATATCACACGTCCCTACATATTACACGCACCTACATGTACCTATCCCATGTGGAGCCGCTAACACCCCTAAACCTTACAAGGTAAAGTCTGTACTCTGACATGTGGCCCTCGGGCTCTAGACCTTCCTGTTGGTTCTTACATAGAGAATAGTAAAGCCCCTCACCCCATATGGAGCGGCCCCGTATCGCTCGCAGGCTCTGTAATATATTTCATGGCACTTCCCAACCATGTGTTTCAGGTTTATGTCCACAGATGTGATGATGCAGAACACATTGTGCCATACAAGAACGGCAGAACCCAAACTGCTGTCACTGACTACAGATCCGGCCGCCGGGTTATTCAGGTTTCTATTCTCAGAATATTAGGACATGTACACACTGAGCTTACCGCCAACAGTCATCATATGTGCTGCTGGGAAAATCTGTCCTGAGCTCCTAACATGGAATTAGACCGTCATTATCAAAAGAGTGACATACGTCCCCCTGAGAGACCGCATCTCAACATCATCCAGTCCGTCTGGGATGTCAAGAAGAGACAGACGGATTGGAGCAAGCAACATCCACAGGAGATCTGGGCTTAGTCCTCCAAGATGGTGACAGGAACAACCTCCCTGCCCAGCTCTGCCAAAACCTATCTGCAAGTACCGAGAAGAAGGCAAAGGGCAATATCACACAGCTCAGCATCTCTCCGCTATCATATAACCCTATATATCACACAGCTCAGTTTCTCTCCTATCATATAACCTATATATCACATAGCTCGGCTTCTCGCCTCTATCATATACCCCTATATATCACACAGCTCAGCATCTCTCCTCTATCATATAACCCTATATATCGCATAGCTCGGCTTCTCTCCTCTATTATATAACCTATATATCAAACAGCTCAGCTTCTCTCCTCTATCCTATACCCCTATATATTACACAGATCGGCCTCTCTCCTCTATCATATAACCCTATATATCACACAGCTCAGCTTCTCTCCTATCATGTACCCCTATATATCGCACAACTCGGCTTCTCTCCTCTATCCTATACCCCTATATATCACACAGCTCAGCTTCTCTCCTCTATCCTATACCCCTATATATCACACAGCTCAGCTTCTCTCCTCTATCATATAACCCTTTATATCACACAGCTCAGCTTCTCTCCTCTATCCTATACCCCTATATATCACAGAGCTCAGCTTCTCTCCTCTATCCTATACCCCTATATATCACACAGCTCACCTTCTCTCCTCTATCCTATACCCCTATATATCACACAGCTCAGCTTCTCTCCTTCTATTATATAACCCTATATATCACACAGCTCAGCTTCTCTCCTCTATCCTATACCCCTATATATCACACAGCTCTACTTCTCTCCTCTATCCTATACCCCTATATATCTCACAGCTCAGCTTCTCTCCTCTATCATATAACCCTATATATCACACAGCTCAGCTTCTCTCCTCTATCATATAACCCTTTATATCACACAGCTCAGCTTCTCTCCTCTATCATATACCCCTATATATCACACAGCTCAGCTTCTCTCCTCTATCATATACCCCTATATATCACACAGCTCAGCTTCTCTCCTATCATATACCCCTATGTATCACACAGCTCAGCTTCTCTTCTATCATATACCCCTATGTATCACACAGTTCAGCTTCTCTCCTGTATCAGTACTGTCTAGCACTTAACCCTTTGCTCACCCAGCTCATCCAGCCATACTGTGCCTCCCATATACCACTATATACCAGCCTGCGGTCTCTTTTCATGTACAGTTAGCGGTCTCTTTTCATGTACAGTTAGAGTTCTCACTTCTTGTTCGCTTTTCATTCTTTAAGACTCTTTTGGCTTTGGAGAAACACTTCAGCCGGCCGAGGTCTGGTGGGAATTGTTGCCAGGACACTTCCTGCTAAATGTTTATGCTGCAAATGGACATCATTATGGGGCCGCCCTCGAAATCCCCCCAATCGCCCTGTACCATTTCCAAGCTTTGCTATTGTATACACATCAACAAGGGAACACATAACAGTGCACATTTTATTTTCCGAGGCTCAGATCCAGATGGAGACTCGAGCTGTTTACATGAATAATGGAGGCCCCTTCCTCCGGAGCCGATTAACCCTCCACCACCTGGATACATACACTACGTCTTCAGTGGTTTCATGGACTCGATAAATCCGAGTACAAGTGACTTCATCATTTTATATCAGGTAGATTAGATGTATTAGATACGCATATATATATAGTATATATAGGGGATGACACAAAACCAGTGCACTCAATCCTGTCTGACCAGGTGCAATGGAGAAATCTGCAGGAAGACAAAGATATCAGAAATGTCTTGTGAGACAACCTGAAGGATGACGGGGTCGTAGTCCTCACTAAGGCCTCATTCACACTGCCATGTTATGGATCTGTGCCATGTTACAGGCCATTGGCCGCCATGGAGGGGCTCCGACCTTATGCAGATGCTAAAATGTGTGTCTGTACCCAAAGGCCAGAAAGATGGATCAGGGTCAGTCTGCAATAGAGATTTGGGCCTCATATAAAGATGATATCACTCTCTTCTTACTATACAGGGGTATCCTGCATGAAGGGAAATCTCTATAGAGTGGACACAAGCCGTCCATGAATGATGGAGATATCTGGTATTGGCTGAGGGCGACCCCCGATGGACTGTAAGAGTCAGATATCTCCTGTTCTCTATACGGCAGCTTACTAAGGGTCGTCCCACCACCACAGAGGACCTTTCACCTCCTGTAACAAGTCCAGTTCGTTATATCCTGTCATAGCCCCCACTCCACTGATTCTGCCACAGTCGGTATTTGTTCTCTTGCCCCCACCATTCCTGAGCAATCACTGCAGTTAGTTTTGGTGCCTGATATACTATTCAGTCTCTCTACCGTCAGGAGGACGGGGTCAGGCAGTAGCAGACAAGGGGGTGTGATTCTCTGATACAGGCTTCCTCTGATTTGAGCTCTGAGCCACGCCCCTCTGCTTGACCCCACCCACCTGACTGTTCAGAGCTGAAATAGCACATCAGAGACGAAAAACTACCTGCACATGTTGCTCTGGAATGGTGGGGGCAAGAGAGAAAAATCCAACAGTGCCGGAATCAGCAGAACGGCGACTATTAAGAGTACTAAGAACTAGAACTGGGGGAGGTGGTGAAAGGTCCTTGTTAAATATCATGTTCATTTTAACTATCCAGTGACGAGTTAAGGCATTCACTTACACAGTATGGCGCCACCTGGTGTTCCAGGCATATAACGCTGTGCACATTCAGCTGCTGGTGGACACACATGCTCAGTCACTCAGACCACAGTCACTGCTTTGTAGGATGTCTAATAGGAATATCCCATGCCCTGCCTGTCTGAAACTCTGTAGTAAGATGGTAGAACATCTCAGCAGATTCCGGAATAAGGGACTATATGGTCAGATGCCAACGGGGGAAGGAGGCTGATTCTATCCGGACGAAAAGCCACATTGTCAGCCAGGTCTATATTGTCAGATGTCATAGGGGGAAAGAGACTGATTCCTTCTGGACTGACAGCCACATTGCCAACCTGGACTATATTGTTATATACCAAAGGGAGAAGGAGACTGATTTTGTCTGGATGAAGAGTCACATCGCCAACTTGGACTATATTGTCAGATGCCAAAGGGGGAAGGAGACTGATTCTGTCCGGATGAAGAGCCACATCATCAACCTGGACTATATTGTCAGATGCCAAAGGGGGAAAGAGACTGATTCCTTCTGGACTGACAGCCACATTGCCAACCTGGACTATATTGTGATATACCAAAGGGAGAAGGAGACTGATTCTGTCCAGACTGACAGCTGCATCACCAACCAGGACTATATTGTTAGATACCAAAGGGGGAAGTAGACTGATTTTTTTTTTTTTTTTTTTATAATGTAGATTGTGAGCCCCACATAGAGCTCACAATGTACATTTTTCCCTATCATTATGTTTTTTTTGGAATATGGGATGGAATCCATGCAAACACGAGGAGAACATACAAACTCCTTGCAGATGGTTTTATGCCCTTGGCGGGATTTGAACACCAGGACTCCAAGGCTGCAGTGCTAACCACTGAGCCACCGTGTGGCCCCTGGAAGTAGACTGATTCTGTCTGGACTGACAGTCTCATTGTCAACCAGTAATTCTCTGACTGCCCAATTGGTTATAGGATGGAGCGCAGACCAATATCTGCTTTATGATAGATTCTGTTGCATTTCTTGTATTAGAATTATTTTCGGAGACTTCCCTACGTTGCTACCTTTCCCCGAGTGCTACAAATATGCAATGATAAGAGCTGCAAATCTTGTAGGAATATGAATAAGTTGTATTAATAGCCTCAGATGGGATTTGCCAGCTTTTTATTTGTCTGTGCATTATTTTCATTCCTTGGCATGAGAGCGCGGGGCGGGGGTCTGACTCTCACGGGGTCGCGCTAATGATGTCTGAGAGCTTTGACAACTCTAATCTACATGAGTAATGGCCGCCTGCACCGATTCTGATAAACTCCTACAACAAGCCTTTGGCTCCAGACACCTGCTTAGTGTAACCGGACCAGCAACAGGTCTCACTGGGTACGGAGATGGTCTGGACCGTAATAATAAGGTGCCTGAAATAGTCGACGGCCGGGGCCCCACGTGGCATGAACCCCCAAAATTGGGTGGCAGAAACCGCAGCGTTTTATATTCCCTGCAAAGTGACTGAGATTCCTGCTAATCCCGTCCACACATCGCAGAGATATATCCACAGAGGTCATGTCATGATATCATAAACCCTTACGTTTCTGGAAATCACATCATGTCAATTATACCTAAGAAAATGCCGGCGTGTTCTGTATAGGTATAAGCAGAAAGTCCGCCAAGGAAAACACAAACCTGATGCATTTCCACCGCAGTTTTTCCTGCATTGCTTTTTGTCTGTGGCTTGCAACATGCGGCCTTAGCCTGAGTGAGCACACAGTATGTGATCTGTGAAGTCGGATACCCGGACCCGACACAGATCAATCGGTGTAATCCCCCCAGAACCTCCGCTATATGATCTCGTGCGGCTGTGTGATCTCGTGCGGCAGATTATCCTTGCTAGGACTTATGGGCGCATCTTTGCAGGGTTAGAAGTGGAGCACTCAGACATCTATAGGTAGTTGGGAAGAGGTTAATAGATCCCATCCACAGGGTTGGCGCTAGGCTTATCTCCACCCCAGTTAAAGATTTGCTGCCCTGGTCCTGTCTAAGTCCTGATGGTTGTCGATCCCATCCTAATACTTTGGTCATGTTCCACTGCCAAGTATAATACCGCCACCTAGACAAATATTCCCATGCCTATTATCACCTATAATAGCAGGACCTTAAATAAAAGTGCTAAGTCTCATGTCCAGGGCCGTTGCCATGTAAAAAAGTGCTGTATGTGGTGCCAAATATAACAAGGACGGTTGCCAGATATAACAACGGCGTGCCGGGTGCCAAGCACAATAAAGCTAATGGCGCCAGATATAAAATGCATGTCTAATGGCGGGTATTATACAGCTACGAGCACCCGGAGGGTCACCTATATGAAAGATGTATACGTACAGATGGAGCAAAAAGAAAAAACATTGAAAACCCATTGCAGAGAGTCAGGTTAGGACCCCGCCACAGTCAGGTTAGGACCCCGCCACAGTCAGGTTAGGACCCAGCCACAGTCAGGTTAGGACCCCGCCACAGTCAGGTTAAGACTCCGCCACAGTCAGGTTAGGACCCCGCCACAGTCAGGTTAGGACCCCGTCACAGTCAGGTTAGGACCCCGCCACAGTCAGGTTAGGACCCCGTCACCGTCAGGTTAGGACTTCTCCACAGTCAGGTTAGGACCCTGCTACAATCAGGTTAGGACCCCGCCACAGTCAGGTTAAGACCCCACCACAGTCAGGTTAAGACCCCGCCACAGTCAGGTTAGGACCCCGCCACAGTCAGGTTAGGACTTCACCACAGTCAGGTTAGGACTCTGCTACAATCAGGTTAGCACCCCGTCACAGTCAGGTTAGGATCCCGCCACAGTCAGGTTAGGACTTCTCCACAGTCAGGTTAGGACCCTGCTACAATCAGGTTAGGACCCCGCCACAGTCAGGTTAAGACCCCACCACAGTCAGGTTAAGACCCCGCCACAGTCAGGTTAGGACCCCGCCACAGTCAGGTTAGGACTTCACCACAGTCAGGTTAGGACTCTGCTACAATCAGGTTAGCACCCCGTCACAGTCAGGTTAGGATCCCGCCACAGTCAGGTTAGGACTTCTCCACAGTCAGGTTAGGACCCTGCTACAATCAGGTTAGGACCCCGCCACAGTTAGGTTAGGACCCCGCCACAGTCAGGTTAGAACCCCACCACAGTCAGGTTAAGCTTTTATTATATCTGTATGTATTAAAGTCTCACATCTCAAAATAACTAAAGAAACCTGAAACATGGCGCGGTATAATCGGCTCATAGAGTGTAAGCTCTTGTGACCAGGGCCGTGGTGTGTGAATAGATTTATTACTCTGTTTGGTCTGAATCTGTCTGTTCCTCTGTTATTTCTCCTGATACTATATATATCAGTAGGTTGGTGTTACTGTCCCCTTGTTAAAGGGGTGTATCGATTATTTATTTCTCTTACTTATATATCGCCACCATATTCCGCAGTGCTATGCACACATCATCCCATATAGGGCTCACAATCTACAGGATTGTCTGTGGAGTGCGGAAGAAAACACCAAATGGGGCTCATGTGCAACTGTAGAGACTGGTCCCATCTGGTGACACCCAACAATAAATGGACAACAACAGACCCCGAGGGGCCCCAATAACTATAATGGGGTCTGTCAGGTCTGTCTTTTGACAGCAGATCTGTGGGGGTCCTGAGTGTCAGACCGCCACAGATAATGATAGGCCATCAATAGTAGAAGCAGGATAACCCCTTAAGCGTGCATAGTAAATGGAGAGTTTGGCCGTATTTGCACAGCCATCCAACATGGTGGTAAAGCCCTTGTAGAGACATCCGTCACCTGCAGCTCCTGGATCCAGTGTAACGTCTATCACTAGCCCCCCCCCCCCACCCCCAATTTATCATGTGCCGCTCGCTATACTGGGATCAGGACATACTGGACATTGGTGTGACTGTGACATTGCACGCACTATAACTCGACCTCCGTGCCCCATAAATGATGGATCCTTTTCTTTTGGAAAAGTAGTCTATAAGACCAAGGCCCAACGTTGCGAAAAAGCAGCTTTTTGACTGCAGTGCAGAATACGATGGGTCTTACATTACCTGCAAATTGGATCGAATTCTGGCCAATCTCATCCACATATTGAAAAAAAAATCTGCAGCAGAAATGCAAGTGTTGTAAATCGCAGGATGTCGCTGGTACCTGCACTAGAGATATAATAGGGGCAGAAAGTCCACAGAAGAAACCTCTGAAAACGTCCTGCGTTCCTGCTGGTCTTTTCCGTATTGTTTTTTGCAAGGGTTCGCTACGCAGGGCCTTAGCCTAGAGGTGTCATCTCGCTTTGCACATTTCACCAGTAGTCAGGCCCCCAATATAACAGGACGACCAACATAAAAACATTCCCAGGGACATTCTCCAAACTGTCCAAGACACTAAATCTAAAAACCTGCCCAAATCTGATGAGAAGCAGCTGATACGATCCCTCGATCCCCAGGGAGACATTGGGCAGCAGCAACCCCCCTCCCCCAACCACTGCTGTATATGGTATATACACTCACCGGCCACTTTATTAGGTACACCATGCTAGTAACGGGTTGGACCCCCTTTTGCCTTCAGAACTGCCTCAATTCTTCGTGGCATAGATTCAACAAGGTGCTGGAAGCATTCCTCAGAGATTTTGGTCCATATTGACATGATGGCATCACACAGTTGCCGCAGATTTGTCGGCTGCACATCCATGATGCGAATCTCCCGTTCCACCACATCCCAAAGATGCTCTATTGGATTGAGATCTGGTGACTGTGGAGGCCATTGGAGTACAGTGAACTCATTGTCATGTTCAAGAAACCAGTCTGAGATGATTCCAGCTTTATGACATGGCACATTATCCTGCTGAAAGTAGCCATCAGATGTTGGGTACATTGTGGTCATAAAGGGATGGACATGGTCAGCAACAATACTCAGGTAGGCTTTGGCGTTGCAACGATGCTCAATTGGTACCAAGGGGCCCAAAGAGTGCCAAGAAAATATTCCCCACACCATGACACCACCACCACCAGCCTGAACCGTTGATACAAGGCAGGATGGATCCATGCTTTCATGTTGTTGACGCCAAAATCTGACCCTACCATCCGAATGTCGCAGCAGAAATCGAGACTCATCAGACCAGGCAACGTTTTTCCAATCTTCAATTGTCCAATTTCGATGAGCTTGTGCAAATTGTAGCCTCAGTGTCCTGTTCTTAGCCGAAAGGAGTGGCACCCGGTGTGGTCTTCTGCTGCTGTAGCCCATCTGCCTCAAAGTTCGACGTACTGTGCGTTCAGAGATGCTCTTCTGGCTACCTTGGTTGTAACGGGTGGCTATTTGAGTCACTGTTGCCTTTCTATCAGCTCGAACCAGTCTGGCCATTCTCCTCTGACCTCTGGCATCAACAACGCATTTCCGCCCACAGAACTGCCGCTCACTGGATGTTTTTTCTTTTTCGGACCATTCTCTGTAAACCCTAGAGATGGTTGTGCGTGAAAATCCCAGTAGATCAGCAGTTTCTGAAATACTCAGACCAGCCCTTCTGGCACCAACAACCATGCCACGTTCAAAGGCACTCAAATCACCTTTCTTCCCCATACTGATGCTCGGTTTGAACTGCAGGAGATTGTCTTGACCATGTCTACCAGCCTAAATGCACTGAGTTGCCGCCATGTGATTGGCTGATTAGAAATTAAGTGTTAACGAGCAGTTGGACAGGTGTACCTAATAAAGTGGCCGGTGAGTGTATATGGTTCAGGTATAACGTAATGTATGTATACAGCCTTCGGCCCAATGTTGTCTGCCCAATGTCAGGAGGACATGTATAAAGCGCTATTCACTATTGTATTTCCAGCCAATATTTATTTGTTATCATAGACTTTGATTGATGCCCACAGCATTGTGATCTGTGCTGCTTTATGACATGCTGCGATATTGTGGTCTGTGCTGCTTTATGACATGCTGCGATATTGTGGTCTGTGCTGCTTTATGACATGCTACGACATTGTGGTCTGTGCTGCTTTATGACATGCTGCGATATTGTAGTCTGTGCTGCTTTATGACATGCTGCGATATTGTGGTCTTTGCTGCTTTATGACATGCTGCAACATTGTGGTCTGTGCTGCTTTATGACATGCTGCGACATTGTGGTCTGTACTGCTTTATGACATGCTGCGACATCCAATACAAATGCCTTCCAGCCTAGCATCATCCCTGAGGTGTCATGATCACCTCCCTGACAGTACAAGTCTATGGATGATCATTGAATTCAGCATCGGTATATAATACTGTACATCAATGAGGACATTCCCATTGAGTTGAGGTTTATGGCAGGCGTATATCCACGAGGGCAGTCATGAGCACGGACTACTTGGACGGAGCCCCTATATTCCAGGCAGCAGACCTGATCTGTACCCCGGGTAGAGGGCGGCCTAGCTACATCTCTGGTTTGTAGGTCTGCTTATGATTAGGGAGCGCTGACGCCCCGGTGCAGGTCCCCCCCCTGCAGAGACACACATGCTCCAGGAGGTCCTGTACCTCATTACAACTGTGACATTCCACCCATTCCACCAAATTACTGCCCACTGGGCGAGCAAGTGAGCACATGGAAACTCCTAGCCGCCCAACGTGTGGTTTCCATGTGCAGGCACCCTCCCTGTATCTTACGTTATGTATCTGATTGGCTTACAGGGAGGAACCCATTTTGAGTCTGGTGCGGGGCAGAGGGGGCGACATCGCTGGCAGGCAGCCCATCATAGTGTCAGAGCGGCTGAGGGCTATGAGCTCACACCGCCGATATTCCACAGGGACCCCGCGTGCGTTATATCCAGCTAACAAGTGGGTTACATGAACGTCTGTTCCTGGACGCGGGGAGGGTGCGAGCTCTGCACTTAATAAACTTCACAGGAACATCAAAAATAAACTGGAGCTGCGAGACAATGAAGATTGGGGTATGGGGGGGGGGGGGCGCACATGGGGCTCCAAACTAGGCTCAGGAACACAAAGATGAAACTTTAGACCTATACTGGAAATTTGCTTCCTTGCCCAAAATGGCGTCATATTTATAATCTTCTCCCACCACTCCCCCCCACCCAGGACATTAAATAAGTCCAATTATACCTTCAGCAATCTACACCAGATGTCTGCATTATGTGCCCGTATATATCATGCGTATAGTTAGGTGTATGCAAACTCCAAGGGGATACAATTGTACCCCAGCCCAGGTGCCGAAGACCTGATCGGTTACGGGCCTTAGTTACGGGTCCGTATTGTCTTTAATAAATCATTCGCTATTATAGAACAATTCTGGAGAATCTTTTCTTAGAATTCTTCATTGTGTTGTTCCTCTGTTATTCCTCCAAGAAATTTAGGAATACATTTATAACAGGGTCCAGTCAGTGCAGACAGTGCCAGGCTGTGTAGGGATGCAAGGGGAATAGGAAAACCTAATTTCTAGGAGTAACAGAGGAACAACACAACATATAAGGAAAGATGCTCCAGAATGAATGGGTAATAGCAGTATTTACTAAGACGTCACGTCAGGAGGGGGCGAGACCTCAATAAGGAGCACAGTGCCACCGAGACTGCCGATTGGGTCACCCCCTTTGTCCATGGGCTGTCTATGATATTGGTTCTGAGTGTCATTTATGTCATTTTCTGACCCGTTGCATTTATTCCCAAATATTCTTCATAAATACAAAGTACCTGACTCAATGTAAACTGACCAGACAAGTTACGTGACATTAGTAGACGGGAGGACTAATCAAATTCTTCCTAAAGTTTACAAAAGTTTTGGGTTTGACCCAACCTTGAAACTTTTGGGTTTCGTCACCCACAAATTACTATTTTACTCCTTGGACTCTCCAGACTCCAGAGTATAAAAGGAGGTTCAGGAAAGGTGTGGAAACTTCTTAAACCCTTAGGTTCACCTTCCTCACCTCTCCTGGGCTCCTCACTGGGTCCTGTTCCGACCTCCTAGGTGACATCACAGGTCCTGGGGACCACTGAGACCTGTGATTGTATCTGAGTAGCCATGTGAGGTGATGACATCATGGTGCTTTATTGCAAGTGTCATGAGGTTGTTGTCCTGTACATGACTACTGATAGCCAATCACAACTCTCAGTGGTCCCCTGGGGCCTGTGATGTCACCCAGGAGGCCGGAACAGGACCCCGGGGGAGAGCAGGACACAGCGAGGAGCCGGGAGAGGAAAGGTGAGCCTAAGTGCTTATTATATTTCTGCACCTTCCCGGGCCTCTAATTAAGAGATTGCACTTCCACAACTTGTTTGGTCTGAAATGAAACAGACGGAGAAACGTCACGAATTATCGTGCAAGGAATCTCTCGATGGCTCTTCAATTGGCTTCAAAGAAAGTCTTCAAATTGTCTTCCAGTTTTACATCCACCACTGTATGTGACTGATGTGACAGACCGGAGATGTGTCCTAAGGTGGAGCATGGATTAGACTGGTGAAGGTCTACGACAAGCAAATAACATGAAGGACACCTGCGGCTTCAGAGCCAGCCTCTTAGTACATATAAGATGTGTCTGAATAGGAACATAACTAAGTCCAAGAATTCATTCTTATTGCCATGACGTGACGTTCTCTCTTCTGGAATATCTTTGAGCCGTGAGGTTGTCCTCTCACTTGACCTTCACTACAGCTGGAGACAACTATTGTCGGGCCAACTATCTGATATTAACATAATTTGCGTCTGACCAGAGACACTGTCGCCAGTCCCTTGACCCTTGTCTTTGAGCTTACATGACCTCTATAAATATAATGGTGAACCTCTCCAGGAATTGACATTGTGAAACGTTCTCAAGGATCAGAGAAAACGTAGATGAGGATCATCTACCCTACAAATCTGCAGAGCCCTGGAGAGAGCCAGCTCTCCTATAGGATGGGCCCGGGCGCCGCTCAGGACTGGGAAGGAAACAATAAGGCCTCACACAAGAATTGGAGCATTTTCTTTTTTTACAGTGCAAACGTTTGAGCTGTTTTGGCAGAGATCCTCCACAATTGACCGAAACTTGGCAGATAGAAAGACATGAGGACTTGACCTTCATGTGCTTTATAATCAACTTTCTCTCTAAGAAACAGAATAATTGAAGAATAGAACATTTTTCATAAAAAGTCGTCGTCCTTCCTTCCCTTCTCACTGCTGCGGCATCTCAAGGTGTAGGAAACTTTTACTGTTCCCAAAGACCTAAATTCTGCCCTCTGGATCCTGGCCCCAGATGTGTAGGCCCCACCGATCCTGTACCCTCTCACACAAGGAACGTGATGGAGTGGGGTGGAGTAACGTACAGGCGTCATCCCCAACACCCACAAGGGTCACTTTACAGGAAGACAATTTAACTATCAGTATATTATTAGCATGTGGGATGAAACCCATGTGGAACATGTGGAACATGTGGAGAACATACAAACTCCATGCAGATATCGCCCATGGTCAGATTTGAGCTACTGAGCCATCTTCTTATGTGGCCAAGGGGTGTTTGGTCTTCCTGGTCCAGGCATGATTGCTGCACCCGCACACCCTATAGCTACGGCCCTGTTCTACCTGTAAGGCCGGTTCTATCTTTAGCTTCGATCTGTAATGTCTTCTGATGTGGATCAAACCCAACTTTATAGTTTATACCAATAAAATCTGTCATTTCAAAGCCAATTCCATCACCTAAACCCAATGTCCAGTCTGTACAACCTCATACGCTGCTTTATTAGTCACCATCTAGACTAACCCCTAACTCCAAAGCTCGCGTAATCTTCCTTATTTCTCAGTTAATGAAGATCCTGATACACAACAAGCTGTTTGACAATCTTTGTGACATAATGGCGCTTTATGTTCCCTTAGTAACTAAAGGTGGCCAAAGGCTAGGGTTGAGCCGATCTTTAGATTTCAGGATAGTTTTTAAAATCTGATTCTCGATCATTTTCCAGCCGATCCCGATTACGATCGTGAAACTTGCTCGACTGCCGATCGGGATCTGATCTTTCTCGATCCCGAACGCTCAACCCTAGTTACTTTATGTTTATGGAGTAGGGTTGAGCCGAACTTGAGATTTCAGGATCATTTTTAAAATCTGATTTTTCGATCATTTTCCAGCCGATCCCAATCCCGATCGTGAAATTTGCTCGATCGCCGATCGGTATCTGGTCTTTCCCGATTGCTCAACCCTACCAAAGACATAACCAGAAATGAGCCAAACTTGCCGATTGTGGCAGAGCCATCTATGAAATATATCCACAGATGAGGGCCCGCGCTCTGCGGTACCAAACATGCCTGTGTATTTTCACTTACTTTTTCAGCAGTTCGGCCATGTTTATTGCAGGATGACCCTCACCCTGTCTGGTTGGTTTTCGTCATTGTCCTTTTTTCAGTAAATGTAATAATTCACCTTTGGAAGTATATTTTTACTTCTGGGCACCTTTGGGCTTTTCTCGGCCATACAAGGACCAACACCCTGCTGCTTTCGACTCTCTAGCCCCAACAGAAGAAATTTTCTACCTACCAATAATGTAGGAAGGTTTGGAGTCAATGAGTTATGGGGAAGTCGATGATAAACTTGATGGACTCCATTACATTAGCCAAGCCCTGGAGGTCTCCTTGTACGTTGCGTATTATCCTGCAGATTGGTGGAACGACCAGACATCAGCCATCAGCTTCATTATCTGAAAACTGACCCTATACATTAGATTGACGGCAGCCAAACTCGCCAATTCTGCTCGGACCAGGCGACTGTCTCTGATGTGTACGGGACGTTCTAAAGCTACTACAATGGCAGATTTGGGCTGGGGGAAGAAGAATCTATCAAGATGGATTTCTGTATGTTCTCTCCTTTGTTCTTAAGAGATAAGACATTGCTAAGGGATTCTGGAAGGGACCACTGAAAATACATGTATGTTGCTGAACCAAGCGTCTGTGTTTATGGGGGAGTCGGGAGGAATAGCTGCAGATGAGATTAGTGGGTTTGGACTTGAGAGACCCACGGCCACCATTGACTTATATTGTCCCTCCTGTTAAGGGCACATGTGTTTGCCAAGCTGAGTGTGCAGGTGTATGTTGTGGTCAGAAGGAATAGCTTCTGTAAACTGCAGCTTCAGTCGAATCCTGATTTAAGGTCGTGATTTCTATGTGTTTTTATTCCATTTCCCGCGTTGCGATAGACGCTTCTATCTCACAGTGTGACATTTTGGGTTGTCCTGTGGCTTCAGTTCTGTTTCGTATCACAGCAAGTTATGTAATAAGATTGGACATCACAGAGGACGGTGAGAGCAGGAGACCAGATGTCAATTCTCATACATACGGGGAAGAACTGAAAATCACATCTTGTACAACCCCCCAGAAGACATTTGTTCACCAGCCCAATATGAAACATCTGTCCGTTCCAAGATACAAGGCACAGACTGCTAAAGACTGCAGAATAAGTCCCACAGAGATCTGCCGGGCTCAGCCCCATTATTAGCAGGTTTAGCGCCAATGTTTTTGGTATGTTTCATTTTATAGTGTATAGAAAAGTTCTCTTATTCTGGAGCATTAAATGGACGGCCAAGGTGACTGGTCCTGGGTTGTGTTAGGTCCAGGCAGAAACATAACTAGGAAAGAACGGGTCCCATAGCAAGCTTTTACTGGGCCCCCCAAGCCCCCACGTGGTATAAAGCCCCTTTTACTGACCCCCTTAACTCAATCCCCCCAAAATGGTAAAATGCCCCCTTAATGACCCCCCACACACACACATGGTATATTGCCTCCATAAAATATATTACTTCCTTTATTGGCCTATATTAGCATCCCCATTACAGGCCCTCAGTCAGAAAGAACCCCCCCCCCCAGACTCCCAAATAGTATGTGCCCCCATTAAAGGTAGTAAATACAGTAAATGCCCTTGTTACAGGACCCCATAAAATAAGTTCCCCCAAACAGTAAGTGTCCCTTTTACAGGCCCCGCCCCATATACTGGACCACACAGAGGTACTATAGGTTTCTCCACCCATTCTCCGCACGGGCTACTCCATTTCCACCTCAAGAGGGTGTCCCATTTCCCTGAACAGTGTTAGGATGTAATGTTCGGCGTCAGAACCCAATACGTGACACCCCCTCTAGAGGACTAAAGGAAGGCAGCCGTGGACAGGGGTGGGTAAGAGTAAACCAGTCCTTACCTGCAGGATTACATCATATATATAGCAGCATATCTGTCTCTGGTTCCAGGACAATGGGAGAGGAAAGCGCAAGGAAGACCTCTCTGGTAGAAAGGTTTCCCATTCTTCTGGAGCTAATGCAACCCAAGACTGGTTTCCATGGCCAACCATGTAATGCTCCAGAATAATAGAACTTCTCTAGACCAATATACTATAGAATTCATCCAAAAATGGCATTAATGCAAGATCTCCATTTTCTACCAAGTAGGGCTGCTTTACATACTCCTTTCCCAGAATCCTTAGCGGGGTATGTGTGGTCCTCTAAGACCCTGCACATGGCAAAGCGGTCAGAAAAGACAGAAAAGAAAGAATCCCCCTCCTGAAGAAGTGACCCTCCTACAACCAGCCCGTCCTAAGGAGACCAGTCCAGCGAGAAGGAGCTGTCCAAACTACAGAACTCGTCTGTGGAGTGACATAGTCCCCGACACAGCAACACGTCTTATTCCTGTCTGTTCTTGTGGCTCAGTCTCATACATTTCATTGAAGTTTCTGGAGACTGTTCCCAGATACCGTCTATGTGCCTTCCATTCTGTTTTCCACGGACTCCCATATATTTACTATCATATACATGGAGCATGCTGCTAGCGAGGTGGCCACTGAATTCTTGATCTCCTGCTTGCTCACCTGTCGTCACTTCAGCTGCTGATTGACAGATTTCTCCCTATGCACAATAATAGGGACAACAATGACAATCAGCAGCAGAGGAGAGCGGAGGGTTATCCTGTATATCTTGTATAGGTCAGGCTTGTAGTGTATGGAGTAAGATGTAGGCTCTGTTTACATCTGACATCTGTTCAGTATATGTCAAACCTATCTATGGGGCCTCATATATGTGATCTATGGTAAGAAGTGTCCTCAGGGCATAGGCAGGAGGATACAGGGAAATATATCTAATACTCTGGACATATGTTCAGCATGCATGAAGGAATCCATCAAAGTATCCCCGCGAGATCCTCGCCTACGTCCCTATACACGTGCCTAGTGCCGTATCCCGCACTGTATGGACATATGTTTGTGGACTATACGGATATCCAGAGGGATCTTTAATTATGACCTGAGCTTGACCTCCCCCCCTCATAAGGAGATTCATACAGTTTCCAGAATTAGAGTGCGGTGGTTTCGGCGAGTTCATACACATTTGTACGCGGCGAGATTGTCAGAGCGTAATGAGGCCGCTCATTCTTCTCACATCTTGTTTATTTCACATCCATTATCCTATGCAACGTTCCATGAACATCCTGGATGACATCATATCTCTGCACTACACGCGCGGGGACGGCTCAGCTGCACGGATTCCTATCCAACCCCTGTGAGGATGTGAAGAATATCCTTCCTTTTAGGCAGAACACGGGTAGAATTTAAAGGGGCACAAACCCGAAGACTCCAAATTATACAGAGAGCGCCGGTTAAGATGTCACAGCTGGATATAGGAGAGATAATGGAGGGACTATATAGTCAGAGCCGAGATAACTGTGGACCGTAGACTGCACCAAGAGGGAGAAACGTAGGCAGCTTTGGATTTGGGTGTATGTGATGGGGACTAGAGAGAAGTCTGTCTTACCCTGAAGTACGTCATACAGCCATATAGCACACGGACACCTGTTAATGGGGACCGTGTAAGGGTCAGTTCACACTCCTGTTATTCAATGTCCATTGCTCTTATCCATCACAGGACATCATTAATGGATGGAGCAACAAGGGCGTTATGGCTTATCACTCTGGTGCAATGACAATGGCCTCGGTGAAGTGTCAGCAGCAGAGGCAGCGATTCCCAAGAGGGAAGGATCGTGGGGATGAGCTGACCCTTACGTAGTCTCCATACACTATATATGTAATAATAGGGACCGGTAGATCCCGATATGATGTCATTGTAATGACCACTCAGCTATGACAAACAGATCTATAATGATATTGTGTAGTTGTCAGCGGCCAATAAATGCCGGACATCGGGAAACGCGCCCTGCACTCCTGGTATGTTTGGAGTTTTTATTCTTAAAATCCGTCTACCCCTTCAAAAGCTCCGTCCCCTGGTGGGTTATATCTCACTTATTCACCAAGTGGGTGGAACCCTTTACTTCATATGAAAAAAACAAAAGGTTACCACCCACTTGGGGAATAAGAACTAATTTACATATAATCTTCCAGGGGCCGAATCTTTAGAATGACTGGACGGGTGTCAAGAATAGAAAAGCCAAAGTGATCAGGAGCCCAACGAGAATCAGAAAATGGATTTAGTAGGTTGTACATGGGGGCAGGGCCAATCTAATATGTTTATTAGACATATACAATGGGGTCACACTGGTCCTATACAATGTTATCATATGTAATGGGGTCATCCTGGTCTTGTATGATTACCATGTAATCATATGTAATGGGGTCATCCTGGTCTTGTATGATTACCATGTAATCATATGTAATGGGGTCATCCTGGTCTTATACTATGTGATCATATATAATGGGGTCATCCTGTTCTTATACATTGCAATCATATATACTGTAATGGGTCATCCTGGTTTTATATATTGTGATCATATACAATGGGGTCATCCTGGTCCTTGTGATCATATATAATGGGGTCATCCTGGTCTTATATAATGTGATCATCTGCAATGGAATCATCAAGGTCTTATATAATGTGATCATATACAATGGGGTCATCCTGGTGCTATACAATGTGATCATCTACAATGAGGTCATCCTGGTCCTATACAATGTGATCATCTACAATGGGGTCATCCTGGTCCTATACAATGTGATCATATATAATGGGGTCATCCTGGTCTTATATAATGTGATCATCTGCAATGAAATCATCAAGGTCTTATATAATGTGATCATATACAATGGGGTCATCCTGGTCGTTATACAATGTGATCATATACAATGGGGTCATCCTTGTCATGTAGAATGGGGTCATCCAAATCAATGTGGTCATATACAATGAGGTCATTCTCCTCATATACAATGGGGTCATCCTGGCTATATACAGTGGTGTCATCCTGACTATATACAGTGAGGTCATCCTGGCCATATACAGTGGGGTCATCCTGGCCATATACAGGGGGGTCATCCTGGCCATATACAGGGGGGGTCATCCTGACTATATACAGTGAGGTCATCCTGGCCATATACAGTGAGGTCATCCTGGCCATATACAGGGGTCATCCTGGCCATATACAGTAGAGTTATCCTGGCCATATATAGTGGGGTCATCCATAGACACTTTTCTATCCACTTCAACCATTTTAAGTAATGTCCAGTAAAAGGGACGTAACTAAGCGAGAGCTGCCACATGTAGTAACTCTATGGAAGATCTCGGTGTACCGTATAGTAAAGAGGGTGCACCAGTCACAAGGTGGCAGAAAGAAGACAATAGTTAGCTGTTCCACATTTGCCCTGCACCATCTGGATAAATTTAGCACATTTGCTCCCGTTTCTGTGACCCCTAGATCCATGCACCTTTTACACGACATAAAATCTTACCAATCATTCTGTCCCATTAAATATATATATATATATATATATATAGAGAGAGAGAGAGAGAGAGAGATATTACACCTATAGCAGTAATAACATATAGATCTGACTAGGACCAGACGTATACATGACAAAGCCCCAGACCCCATGTGCAGAGCGTGTGGTGCAGTGACAATACATGAAGTCTTACTCACAGGCTCGGAATCGATTCTCTCCGTTGTTCCCCAGGACGTCATCGCTGTAGACGGTCGTCATGTTCCCCTTCTCGCAGTGGTTGGTGCATCGGTCACCCACACAGTGCACACGACATATCATAGGTGTGAACATGACTCTGACCTTCTCCACCTGTCCAGAGGCTGGCGTCCACCCCAAGCAGCAAAGAGACACAGAGAGCAGAATTAGTTTCCCCTCCATATTGACCTCTCACCCCCAGAGGCCCCGGTGGATTGCTAGCTCTTGGGGGGCCTCAGGGAGTGGGGTTTAGTTTTCTTCTTGGGGCTGTGTTGGGTTTTTGCAGAGATTAGGTTCTTCCTGAACTCCTCCTGCCTCTCACGTAGAAGGAGAAAGGAGGGAGAGGTGGAGGGGGAGAGATTCGGGGATCTGGACGGGGTCCTCTGGGGTCTGGTGGTCTTAGGCTCTCCTCATACGGGAGAACACAGACTTGGACTGAATGACACTCCGACTTTATTACAGCAAAGAAAGTTAGAAAAAAAGAGGGAGAGTGCGAGAGGACGGACGAGGGAGTGACAGAGCAAGCTCCACAGCGTGCTGGCTACAATATGAAATGTGGATCAACTAATTAAAAACAGTCACTGGGCAGCCGGCCAACAACAATGTTTACAAGGGTATCCCGTCAGCCATTACTAGGGCTCACATTAACCCCACTCACTCCAAAACATTCACTTTACAGATAAGAGCCAGCCCAGTACCATGTATCAGCACTCCATAGTATTCACACTGCGCTCATCACCACCCACTTGGGTCATGGATGACAGGTGTAATGTCAACGTCACATTCTGGGGTGACTCGTCATTCACTAACACCGTAAAAATGTAATCACAGAACAATCGGTGCTCTGGATAGGGGGTCACTGCAAATATCAACCTGATATACTACATGTTGGGACTCTACCTATAGCAGCCTACACAATACTACACAGTCCAGTCCTATTAATGTGACCACCGCTTACTTTTGACGTCGACGTTAAATAACCAACTTGTCATCAGCCATCAAGGTGCACTCATCATTGTGGAAGGCACGATGGATCAACACAAGTATGCATCTATCCTTGCGGACCATGTTCACCCCTACATGTGAATTGTTTTTCCTCAAGATGATGGCATCTACCAGCAGGACAATGCCACGTATCATAAAACTCGCAATGTACGTGCGTAGTTGGAGGAGCAGCAGGATGAGTTTACCGTACTCCCTTGGCCATCAAATTCCCCGGACTTGAACCCAATCGAGAATCTGTGGGACCACCTCGATTGGGTTGTTGGCGCCATGGATGCTCAACCGCGTAACCTAGCGCAACTGGCCACGGCACTAGAGTCGGCATGGCTCAACATGCCAGTGACCATCATCACAACACCTCCTCTCTTCCTGAACGTCTCGCAGTGGTCCGATCTTCCAAAGGGGATTAAGGTGGTCACATTAATGTGACTGGACTGTGTATTATCTACAGTGTACAGAGACATGACATATAGACCAGGTCACCAGTATGACATCATCAGCCTGAATGCTCTAGCTGTTGGATCCACCATTGTATTCAACGTTAGGACGCAGATTCTTCTCGCGAGGCAGAGTTGAAATCCCAACCTACAGCCCAATGGTTAGAGCAGCCCGGGCTTCTCTTATGGATGCCATATTATTGAGCTGGTGCTATATAATGGTCATTGGTAGGAAATTGATCATTTGCTGACAGATCTCCCCATAAATAAGACAGGATTTCTGAGGGTACCAGCACGGGGGTAAGATTAATGTCTGAGGACCCTTCTGACAAACATGGACTGTCATGAGTAGATCTTCCTTGTAAAGTCTCCGTCTTTGAGGAACTCTACAGGAAAGTCTATTAATTCTACCGTAACGGGAGCAAAGGACAAAGGAACAGGGACAGTATGTTAGTAAGAAGTAGGGATCATATAGAGGCTGTATCAGACGACACAGGGTGCGTTTGTAGTGTGTTACCATGCAGACACCAAGATCTCCATAGAAGCAGCAAACATAAAAACATTGTGTTAATCCAGATGATTTGCTTCATTTTTTAACAATATACATTGCAGCAATACAGAAAAGGTTAAAGTATATACTATATACCCTTCAATGATTTAGTCTACATGTGCACAAGGGTCGGGTGCATGTGCCTGGTCCTTGGTAAAATGGGACAGACAGCTCTTGGATAATATCTGCTGCCTCCATAGACCCATTCAATTCACCTAGTGATCCTGGGGTGTCCAACAAAGAGGTGTAGGGCTGAGTGTCCTGGGCTCACTGCGGTATACAATGGTCCAAGGTAATACATGGGCGTGTGTATGGGGTCATAGAAGGAAATGGATCAGTGTGCTAGCCGTGTAAAACACTAAAGAGGCCTGAAGAGGGTCCATAGGGAACGCCAGATCCCACCAGGGACCCCAGGAGAGGTGATAGAGCAGTAGAGACAGCCCATGTATGACATCCTCACCTCGAAGGACCATGCACTTCATTTAATGAGCCTGGGCTGCACAATGGACAGGTATAGGGGCTGCCCTGAGATTTGCCCTGAGCTCACTGTGGGATACATGGCCGTGTGTATGGGGCCAGAAGAGGACCTCGAGGGAGTGCCGTGAGCCCCAGAGAGGTGAGGGAAGGTGAGCAGAAGTGATGTCATGTTTCCACACCTCTCTGGGCCCCCACTTATTATTCTCTGGGATCTGAAGAGACCCCACAATATAATGATAGCGCTTCTCTCTGGTTTGGCCATAGAAGTAAACAGACAGACAAGCTTTGTAAATATTCATGAAGCGACTCTCGTGAAGTTCATCCATCTGTACATAGAACAAATACGACTTTATTCACATGATTTGTTATAGGAGCAGAACAGGAACAGTAATGGCAGCTTTAGATCCGCTGCATGACGGACACCAGCAGAGCGCAACGGACCCCACTGACTATATTCGGGCCTATCAGGTTTCCATTATGGGCCTGGCATTGTAGCAGAATACTGGGAATATTTAGTGAAATCTGTGACAGATACTCCTAACGTTCCAACAGATACCATACACGTATACAGTATATGGAGCACAACCTCATATGTGGATACTGAGCCGAGCAGCAGATCCTGCACCATATTCCTATATTTATAACACTGTCAAGCAAAGTATTATTCTTCTATTCGCGCATTTCAGCTGAGCCAATAAACCAAACACAATCTCTCCCGAGTCTTCAGAGCCACCTCATAAAGTCAGTCTGTCCATGACAACTATTTTATTCTATTTGTATTCTAGAATGTGGTGGAAAAAGCGCTCAGAGCCTCGGCCCTCCTTTGTTGTTTGTCAGACTTCGAAGAATAAAATGTAGCCTGATGACTCCGCACTGCCACGGAATGGGCTTATATGGGACGGAGCGGAACGCCTTGGGATGTCCAATACTCTCAGAAGAAAGAAGTCATCGGGGGTTTGAACGGCATTAAATAGACCATGACAACCCATTCAATTCTCAAAGTGATATTTAGGATGCGATTGTTGCCATTGGTAACATCAATAAATATGTCTCAACTAGAATGGCCCGTCCTTAAAGGTCATGACCTTGTTGGCTGCATTACCCCTTACATAGGCCAGAAGTGGGTCTATCCTGTAGGGTCCTGTCCGGAGGACAACAAACACAAACGCTGTGACTTTCTTCAGTAGGACTGGAGACCTGAGACTGCTGGAACATACTTGGCTTGAAGGAATCGTGAGCAGCCATCATGTATGCATGAACATCGCACAGGCTGGAAATTATAGGTTTTTGCCAACCGGCTTTTGCCTCCTTTTTCCTTGTCCATTGGAAACTGTTTGACTTACTCTCATGGTCTAACTCTCCATATTGTCTCAAACCAGGGTTTTAACTCATCTCAAGATTTTGTGGTCTACTGGACATTAAGCTGGACTTCACCTCTGCCGCAGTCTAGTGGCCCAATGGTCAAGAAGAGCAGATCAGCAAGGTCCTTGAGAACTACCTTCGTGGGTCTAAGTTCTCTTACAACAATCATGCTCGGGAATCCACAGGTTCCTCTCCATTTTTCATCATTAAGAGTCTGCATCCTGGGGTACTGCATATAGTTCCTGCCTCATCAAAAGTTCCTGCTGTCAACATTAAATACAGACATTTTCTCCATATTTGAAAATAGACCAAGACTGCGATGGTGCAAGCTGCTTTTGTATTAAGAGATACCCAGACAAGAAGCGAAGACTTCTTCAGTTCTCTCTCAGAATTGTGTCTGGCTGTCTTCGAGGAACATTTGCTTGAAGATTCCTTCCTATAAATTTGCTCCTAGGTTCCTTGGTTCCAAGCTATGCCTGTCTCTTGCATAAGCCTATGATTCTCAATCAGCTCTCCAGGTCCTCCACTGTCACATCTGCTTCTACTCCTGTTAAACCTCAAGATGAGTATGAGGGTAAAGACATTTTTGACTGTAAGAAAGTTGGAAGAAGAATTCTCTATTTAGTGGACTAGAAGTGAACTGGAAGGCCAGAAGAGAGATCTTGGGAACCTGCACAAAACAAAACTGTGTATTTGACCCCATCCTGTTTGTCCTTGTTCCTGACTGCTGAACTGCGTACTTGTCTGACAACTTGTTGCTGACCTCGGCCTGATCTGACTTCTGAACCCCAACTTTCTTCTTTTACTGTGACTGCGCATGATCTCCACTTGCCCAAACCTCAGCCCATACCTGGCTACTCTCTTTCCAGACTCCATGGTGCCTCACACTGGTATCTCTTGGCCCTAGGCCAGCTATCACCTTCACTGGGACAACTCTAAGAGGTAGTGCCGATCTGGTGGTGTTCCTGCAGCATAGACCAAATCCCTGTATTGGGGACACTTCTGTTGTGCTGTTCTTGGAAGTAAATGAAGAGATCCACCTCTCTTCGTGTGTAATACAGGACGAAGAAGGTCCTCCAAAGAGAGAGACAGTCTTTGTAACCACTGTCCCTTCTAGCTATGAGATAAGGATCACTAACATTGGGCTTTCCATTGTTTGGGTCCCCATGTGGACCTGAACAACAGAGAGCCCAACACAATTGTGAACCCAGCCCAAGCAAGGTGGGAATAAACACATCTACTCTAAGATGACATGGTAATGGACCAGGGGGCCTTCTGTCTTCTGTGTTTCTAATCTTGCTGGTCTTTATTTAGCACATGGGGCACCATTGGGCAAACTTTGTGTTTATAAAGTGACAAACTTTGTAGAAAGGTCCTTGATCAGTTTATCTAGTCTAGGAGAGTGAGAGGAATTTATATCGTAGCTGAACCAAGACAAAGCAGCCGAAGGAGAGATACTGGAAATAGAAACTGTAAAATAATCTTCAAGTAGGTCTTTTACAGTGGCTGTTATTCAGAGTCTTAGTGTCTGTGGTCCGAAGGATTCTCTGCTACATAAGAAGACACCAGTATTATGAAGGGCACAGGGTCAATAGTGGCCCTTGCACAGATTTTCCACTGGGGTCCAGAAGCTTCATGTTATGTTTCTGCCAACAATGAGAATTTCCAACACGATGAACCTCCAACATGAAGTTGTTTCCTACACAATTTCCTGACATGTAAGAGATGGAACAGAAGTGAAATCTGCATCTTCCAAAACCTGACTTTGTTATGAATCTGACCCCAGGTCTGGCGGCTCCTCCTGCTATAGATATATAGACCCTGGTGGTTGTACGGTTCTGTGGCTGGTTCTCCCATAGTTCGAGCTATGTTGGTCCAAAGCCAATATGGCCTTCAAAAGTGGCATGTAAAACATTGTGTACATAGAACATTTGCTGGTAAGATAACACTTTGGAGATGGGCAAGTTCATGGCGGCAACAAGGAGAATGGATCGCAACGTGAGCTACAAAGATGCACATGGGGGATGTTCAGGAATAAAATGGCCGGTGTGATGCCTTGTAACCAGTCTCTGGTGACCTCCCTCCCACTCCCTGCCAAATTACATGTTTAAAATGCCCCCTGGGTCCTGGCTCTACATCACTTAAGTTAATGTTACCTCTTAAGTGCCAGGCAACGCTCTCACATCCGCTGTCCCTCATAAACAAACAGCAGCTGAATCTCAGGCCCCAAATGGCTTCTGACAAGCAGCTGGCGTGATTCATGAGGACGGCTCTGCCACAAGTGTTAGCCATTATCCAATCTGACTGTATACGCCGGCCAGAGCGTGAGGTCATACACCGCGATACACGATTACTTCACTGCCCTGTGAGCTGCTCACTGGAGGCGAGAGGGCAAGTATGGCTGGGAGATACCAGTGAGGTCAGCTGCTTACTGAACAGACGCTTCAGCCATATCCACGTGTATTCACATGTCCCATATGTTCTTAGTACACACAGGACTACCTTATGTAATACTCACCACACATGGGACATTCTTGGACAGTCCGCAGTGAAAATGATGATCGTAACGTAAAATTCATCATCATCATCATTGATAATTCCTTAAAATTTTGATGCAAATTTTTCCAGTCCAAAAACAATTGGTGAAATGGAGACTTTTATCACGTCCGTTTTTAGCTTTCTATACCGGTGATCTGTCCAAGTCTTCAGAAACAACAGAAGTATCTTCACAAGTTCCTCGTAACATCCATAGATCCAATAGAAAAGAGCGCTATGGTTTTTGTATTGTGTCTGCGTCTTGGTGTTGGCACCTCATCTAATGTAATAGGGGTCAAGAATCCCCACCCACTTGACATATTATTTCCAACTCTCCCAAAATGTCCAAGAGCATCCTGCAAAAAAGGGGTGACCTCCCAGTGTCCCAGAAACATTGGCAAATCTCCTGCACCCGATGGAACGCTCCCACTTCTGCAGAGCTCTCCGCTATAGTATATGACAAGGGAAGTTTATGTGCCGATGACGCTTGGGCATGTCAAGCCCCCACATGGGGTGGGATTTACAGAGAGGGGGCAGTGATTTGGAACTCCCAAAGACCACCTTTGAAAAGTGGACAAGTATGTTGAAGAGTGACCCATTGAGGGGCAACACGGTGGCTCAGTGGTTAGCACTGTAACCTTGCAGCGCTGTTGTCCTGGGTTTGAATCTTGCCAAGGACAACATATGCAAGGAGTTTGTATGTTCTCCCCGTGTTTGCCTGGATTTCCTCCATTCTACAAAAGCTTACTGATAGGGAAAAATCTACATTATGAGCCCGATATGGGACTCAATCTTTAAACAAAAAAAAAGAGTGACCCATTGGACCCCGCTTACAATGGATGATCTTGCTAAATATATGTGGCCCTAGTAAACTACACCTTATAATTATTGTGCCCCACTGTACTTCCCGTACACAGAAGGTCCTGACTGGAGGAAAGGTAAGTATGATTGGGGGTATAGGGGGTAACGAGGGGTTAGTATAGGTGATGTTCCACTCCACTCCACCCCCACCCCCTTCTGGAAATGGAAATTCACCGAAAAATCTGAATTTTTGCAGGCACTGTAAAACCGTTTATGCCACATGATGCCCTGGCCTAAAGGGATATTTTGGAAATGATCCTATAGGGGGTAATTGTCTGATGGGTAGAGGTCCAACTGTTGGGCCCCACTGGTCATGAGAAGAGCGATTTGGTGGGCCACAATATATATGAGCTGCCATTCCATTAATTTCTATGGGAATACCAAAGAGAAGCCAAGTACAGGGCTCTGCTATCTGCAGCCGCTGCATAGAGATGAAGGTGGAGTTGGCCAAATGTGACCTCGCACTCCACTAATACAGAGCACGTGGGACCCCTGTTCTCATAGTCGTGAAGTTTCCACTGGGAACAGAGGCTACAACTTTTCCTCCGTGCTCCTTTTGGTGCGCCATCCCCGAACTCCCATGGAAGTGAATGGAGGTGACCAAACCAGCACTCCACCTCTCCATTGTTATGCAGTGCTCAGGGGGTATTTCAGACCCCCATTTTCTTTCAGCAGTCAGACTGTCAGGGTTTTATAGGGTGAATAATGCATTCCTTGTTTATCCCAGCTGTCCACCCCAGGATACCCCTGGCATTCTACCCCTGCAACAGGCGAGACGTCCCCTGGAATCTTGATGCTTGCTATTATCTACGTGACCACCAGACAAGTGTCCCCATGACTGCACCGCTGGGCCTGGGATCAGAATGTGTCACCTTTTGTATTGTATATGGACAGGTTTGCCTTGTTTTGGGGACTATTTTACTTCCCCCTGTTTATAGTAACTGCGCACTCACCTCTCCGCAGCGCTGTCACGTCTGTCCGGGTTCCCTTTCCATCCCTTGTCTCGGCCCTGTCTGAATATGCTCACGTGACCGCAGAGGAACTGGTCATCTATGTCAGTCATGTCAGTGATCCCTCTTCGGCAAGGTCATGTGAGTCTCTTGGCTTGTCCACTTTGGACGTGGCAAGTTCTGACATAGGAGGGGAAGGGGACTGGGACTGAACAACCAATAGGTATGGGGGGGGGTATATTACTTTACATCCACCCCGACGGCCCCTGAATTTGCTCTTGGATATCCCCTCTAACTTCAGCTGTACACCTGCCATTGGAGTTCCCACAATCACTGCTCTAGTTTTAGACATGAATGGAGAACAATACACCAAGACTGGAGATAATAAAGCCGACGACATGGAGGTTCTAGCAGGTCGGACAAGTTATCTCGTTGTTGTCTAGTTATTTAGTTCTCCTTTAAGATTTCACAGGCAAAGTGATGGGATTCATGAAATCCTGTTGTCTGTCACTACAGGACGTGGCGGGCTCACCGGCCCATCTCTCATCATGACCACACCTTATTCTTCCGTTTCCGTGACTTCCTATCTCTGAAGCCGAGTAAGGCGGAGATCAGGAATCCATGTAATGGGGAGATTCGGCTGTAGCTGACACCAGGCCCGGCCTCGCAGCAGAGGATCCTGGAGACCTCGCTGTCACTGAGCGCGAATACGCTGCTGATCTGGGCGGGAAAGAAGTTTTGTGTCTGTCATCGCAGTCGCCTTTAATGGAATTCTGCAGGAAATTCATATCAATGTGAATAATGTTATTTTCTGTGGGCGTTTTCAGACCTCAGTCCTGGGAGCCGACAGAAAAACAAAGACAGGACACAGATTGGAGCGAAACGCACATTTCTTTCTGAGCTGCTGATAAGTCTGAGGTCAGCCGTACCCTCAGCCCTGGCCAGGACATAGGCAAAAGTCACATGGACACCCCTGGTCCTTCTGGAGACCTTCATTCCTCCTGGAGCTGAACCTATAGGCCGCAGTAGCCTGCAATGTGGAGCTTATTCCAGGCTGACAACCCATGCACACTCATCCAAACCTCCATCCACATCACCGACTTCAAGGCTACGCATGTTCTTAATAGATGTTTATGAAAGAAATTCTCACCGATTCTCCTCTGAAGCCTTTACTGTATCTCATACATTGCAGGCTGCTGGCTGCCTTCAGAGAAGAATCTGTCAGACATGTTGACAGTTTCCAGTCTAGTCCTTATCTTTATTCCACATCTCCGTCCCATTAAAATGAATGGGACTGAGCTGCATGAGGGCCAAGTGAGTGACAGAAATAATGTCACTGAGAAGAAGAAAGCAGCCATATTTTCAAAATCCTGCACAATTTCTTTAAATTAACTCTTCTGCCTCTTAAGACAACAAAAATAAGGGAACCCACGAGCCCTCAGACGTCTTCTCTGACAGATTTCTCTCTGAACAGGACTTGCTGTATAAGAAACCCTGCAGGCTGCAGAGGAGACACACTGAGAATTATTAATAAAAACCTATTAGGAATTTTTTTAGACTGATCGGCACATTGCAATAATATTAAAATAATGTCCCCAGAAGCTACCTACCCTATAAAGAGACCCCACAATAAGGTGCCAGCATGTTGTTAAGCAGCCGGGGTCGGAGTCCATAAACTTCGCTTTACTGCCTGTTCTCTACCCTTTGGGCGCAGGCACAGGTGGGGCGCTAAACTAATTGAAAAATGACCCAAACTGACAATTGAGATGACCAATGCCATGTTGTGCACATCAGTTATATCGTTCAGGTTATTACAGTAATCACAAAATATAGCCTGCAGGTTTATTAGTACAGCAAACACCCAAAATGGAGCAGCTTTATATTATATTATATTCTCTGCCCAGACCCCGGAGTATAATGATTGGAGGCCCAGGAGAGGCAACAAACATAAAACTAGTGGTACTCACCTCTCCTGGGCTCCTGAATAACATCAGGGACCATTAAGGCAAAGATGCAAATATCACAGCGTCGCCCATGAAACCTCATCACATTTGCATAACAACACCATGTGACTGCTGAGGCCCAATCACAGGCCTTAGTGGTATCTGATGTCATTCAGGAGACCTGGTGAGGACAAGAAGCAGTGCCGGAGCCCAGGAGAGGTGAGTAACTCTGGTTTTATGTTTGATCGCCTCCCCCGGACCGCCGATCATTATACTCCTAAAGTGACCCTGAATATCACCAGGTTTGCCCATCATATACTCTGAAAGGGAGTGGTGTTAAAGGGTGTGTGGCCTAAACAATCAGCATTAGTAATTAATTAGCTAATTAATAGTAATTACAGTAAAAAGCCCAATTAAATACATTAGGTCATAATTACCCAGCCTTACCCTAAACCCAAGCTGTAATGACATTCAGGAGGTCTAGTGGTGCCAAACCCCCGGACAGGTGACCTTTAACTTATGAATATTTTGGGTTCCATGAACAAAGATCCCCCAAAATCCAGAAGAAACAGCCCAGGTTGAAGTTGACTTGGGGGCAGTTGGTTTCACTGACCCCCTCATGTGAAAAGCGGACCCCCTAAGGCACTCAATAGTCTGCAATGTGTCATTTGCAGACCCTATAAAAGGGATAAGATCCTAAATCCAGCCATACTTGTTTATATGGCCCTTTAAGTCATGTGGTCGCCCCCTCGGGATCCCTCTTTATGTATCAGAATAGACAGCTACACTGGTCTACCCCGCACATCCATGTAGGCTACCTTCTTACTGTGATGGCCTCTGCAGCAGACATGCCTGGATATACAGTAGGGATCAGGTCACCATATAAGGTATATGGGGCCACTGATGGCAGATATTGGTGGAAGGAAAAGCAGGGAGCGTCTGATTGTGTCTTGTTCATGTGCCTATAACTATTGCACAGTTTACATTAAAAGCACATTGGGCAATTATTTTGTGTAAGAAGGACCTCCAAACACAAAGCGATTGTCCACAGCGATCTCTGCGGAATCCTGCAGCAAGTGCTCAGTTCTCTTGCATTGGCCACTATAGGAGATAATGGGTATTACACATGAGCTGTCCATGTAATACGCAGGGCCGGCCCCCACAGTGAAGGCTCTGATATCCTGGCACCAGCGCCGCACCTCTAATGAGGCGAGGTGAGGCAATAGCCTGAGGGGGTGTAATGCCGGGGGCAGCATTTTGAGTCACCTAAGCAAATCCAGGACAGGCCGCTTTAAAAAAAACAAGATGCATGTGATTTGTCCTGTGTTTTCGGCGAGGGAGGAGAGAGATGGCTCAGAGACAGCCAGGGTTGGTGTTGGGGGGGGGGGGGGGTGCAGCTGCTTAACCCTCTGGACACTATACAGCAGCAGTTACACCTACCAGTTTATTAGATCCTGTCCGTGCAGCTCGGACTTCCCCCTCCCCCTCACAGCAGTGTCTGATTGTAGTGTGTGGGACAGGAAGAAGTCTGCAGCGATGGAACAGCTTCACTACAGACAAATGTGAGTGTGGATTTTTTTGGTAAAATATAATATGTATATATGTGTATATTTGCTTATAGTTTGTGTCTTGTATACTGTGTGAGTACTGTGCTTGTTATGTGTGAATATATATGCTGTAAGAATGTATATGTGCTAGGATAATGTATATGCATACCTCCCAACCGTCCCGATTTCCGCGGGACAGTCACGATTTGGTTGACATGTCTCGCGGTCCCGGTTGGAGGGAGGTATGTCCCGATTTCAACTCAGATCTGCGTCCAGTGGATGCAGATCTGAGTTGAACACATATGTGGCTGAAGCAAGGAGCTGACACAGGTCAGCTCCTTGCTTCGCCGCTGCGCGCCTCTCTCCCTGACACATATGCGGCTGAAGCGAGGAGCTGACACAGGTCAGCTCCTCGTTTCAGCCGCATATGAGTCAGCGAGACCGGCGGCAGCGGCGAAGCGAGGAGCTGACCTGTGTCAGCTCCTCGCTTCAGCCGCATATGTGTCAGCGAGAGAGGCGCGCAGAGAGCGGCGAGGGAGCGGAGCAGAAGGTAAGTTTAATGTGGAGGTGGAACGTGAAACTGAAGGAGAGGACGGCATGACACTGGGGACAGAGATGGACAGGATGGTATGACACTGGGGGCAGAGATGGAGAGGACGGCATGACACTGGGGTCAGAGATGCGGGGACATGAATCTGGGGGCAGAGATGGAGGGGACATGAATCTGGGGGCAGAGATGTGGGGACATGAATCTGGGGGCAGAGATGGGGGGGACATGAATCTGGGGGCAGAGATGGAACGGGGACATGAAACTGGGGGCAGATGAAGGGTGTATATGAAACTGGGGGAGAGATAGAGGGGGGATATATAATTTACGGGTGACTGTAGGAGGATTATACTGTGTGCGGGCACATGAAAAATTAACGAGTGGGCGGAGTCAGTACAAAAGTGGGCGGGGCTAAATTTTCCGCGACGCGCTACGCGCGACGCACATTTTGTCCCTCTTTCAGTTCTTCAAAAGTTGGGAGGTATGTATATGTGTGAGTATATATGTTATATGTATGACTGTGTAGGTATATATGGTATATATATGTGTGGTGGTTTTGGAAATTGCTTCATTTCATTTATACCTACAGAAACGCCATTGGTTTTCCTATAGGTATAATGGAAGCAGAAAGTCCTCAGAGGAAACCTCTACTGACTTTCTGTGAAAAGTGCTGCGGTATACAGTCATGGCCAAAAGTTTTGAGAATGACACAAATCTTCTATTTTCACATGATCTGCTGCCCTCTGGATTTTATGTGTGTTTGTCAGATGTTTTTATCACATACAGAAATAGAATTGCAATCATATTATGAGTAACAAAAGCTTATATTGACAGTTAGAATGAGTTAATGCAGCAAGTCAATATTTGCAGTGTTGACCCTTCTTCTTCAGGACCTCTGCAATTCTCCCTGGCATGCTCTCAATCAACTTCTGGACCAAATCCTGACTGATAGCAGTCCATTCTTGCACAATCAATGCTTGCATTTTGTCAGAATTTGTAGGTTTTTGTTTGTCCACCCGTCTCTTGATGATTGACCACAAGTTCTCAATGGGATTAAGATCTGGGGAGTTTCCAGGCCATGGACTCAAAATCTCTATGTTTTGTTCCCTGAGCCATTTAGTTATCACCTTCGCTTTATGGCAAGGTGCTCCATCATGCTGGAAAAGGCATTGTTGATCGCCAAACTGCTCTTGGACGGTTGGGAGAAGTTGATCTTGGAGGACATTCTGGTACCATTCTTTATTCATGGCTGTGTTTTTAGGCAAGACTGTGAGAGAGCCGATTCCCTTGGCTGAGAAGCAACCCCACACATGAATGGTTTCAGGATGCTTTACAATTGGCATGAGACAAGACTGGTGGTAGCGCTCACCTCATCTTCTCCGAATAAGCTGTTTTCCAGATGTCCCAAACAATCGAAAAGAGGATTCATCAGAGAAAATGACTTTACACCAGTCCTCAGCAGTCCACTCCCTGTACCTTTTGCAGAATATCAGTCTGTCCCTGATATTTTTTCTGGAGAGAAGTGGCTTCTTTGCTGCCCTCCTTGAGACCAGGCCTTGCTCCAAGAGTCTCCGCCTCACAGTGCGTGCAGATGCACTCACACCTGCCTGCTGCCATTCCTGAGCAAGCTCTGCACTGCTGGTAGCCTGATCCCACAGCTGAAACACTTTTAAGAGACGGTCCTGGCGCTTGCTGGTCTTTCTTGGGCGCCCTGGAGCCTTTTTGCCAACAATGGAACCTCTCTCCTTGAAGTTCTTGATGATGCGATAGATTGTTGACTGAGGTGCAATCTTATTAGCTGCGATACTCTTCCCTGTTAGGCCATTTTTGTGCAGTGCAATGATGACTGCACGTGTTTCTTTAGAGATAACCATGGTTAACAGAAGAGAAACAATGATGCCAAGCACCAGCCTCCTTTTAAAGTGTCCAGTGGTGTCATTCTTACTTAATCATGACAGACTGATCTCCAGCCCTGTCCTCATCAACACCCACACCTGTGTTAATGGAGCAATTGCTGAAACGATGTTAGCTAGTCCTTTTAATGATGTTGAAATGTGTTTGGGGATAAAGTTCATTTTCTAGGCAAATATTGACTTTGCAAGTAATTGCTGTTAAGCTGATCACTCTTTATAACATTCTGGAGTATATGCAAATTGCCATTAGGAAAACTGAAGCAGTAGACTTTGTAAAAATTAATATTTGTATCATTCTCAAAACTTTTGGCCATGACTGTAGACTATGATGCGATGTCGCTGTGGTTTTTCCCACAGCACTTTTTTTTTTGCTGTGACCTGCTACGCGAGGCTTTATCCTTATAGTGTGATGCAAGGATGATAAGGATTAGGCCCAACAATGAGACGCAGCTAAAAAAAAAAACACTGTGGAAATAAATAGCAGTTAATCACAGTTTGGGTTTTTTTCCACAGTATTTTGTTTTAGCTTTTGATGCATTTTCCTGCACTTTCTCCCCCTATTAATTCTATGTGGAAATGCTCGTGATTGTGCAGCTAGAATTACCCGCCATAGTTTAAGCGCACGCATCTTACAATTTGCAGCATCTTCCACATGTTTTTTTTTCCTGCCATGTGAGGTTGCTGTAGATTGATTACATTTCATTCAGTTTGCTGGTTCTTTAAAACACTTTTTTTCTGCAGTAGACAAAAACACTGTGGTTCTGGGGTTCTGCCTAAGAAATACTTTTTTTTTGGTGCAGATTTTGCTGAGGTTTTCTGAGCCAAAGCTCGATTGAGGCGAGATGAGGCAATAGCCTCAGGCGGCATAATGCCGGGGGGTGGCATTTTGAGTCACCTAAGCCAGTTTTCTGAGGTTTTTTGAGCCAAAGCCAGGAGTGGATTGAGCAGGAGGTAGAAGTATAAGAACTTCCTATAGATTTCCCTTTTCTATTGTAAACGCAGCAAAATCTACAACAGAAAAAGCTGCGTTTCCTCAATGTGGAGCCTCAGCCTAAAGCGAACTTTTCATGTCCTCAGAGATGGGTGATATTATATACCACTAGAAAGACGACAGTGCACTGAATTGCACTGCTCCTATTAACCACTTCCTGACATCCACCGTACTAGTACGGCGAATGTTGGGAAGTGGTAAATAGTACCTCAGATGCCGGGTGTCGAACTTTGGTGGCCGCCATAGCTGCCTCTGATCAAATCAAGTCAAACAGGCTTTACTGGCACGTCCGAATAGATATTTGGTATTGCCAAAGCTAGTAAAGTGGGGGGGGGGGGGAGTTGGATTCAGGTGGGTGAGTGGTGGGTATGAGGGGGTGGGGTGGGTGGTTTGGGGTATAACAGTCCGTGGAGTCTCATCTTCCTCTTAGTTGGTGACCGCTATATGGGGAGGTGGAGTGGGGTGGGGCGGATGGTTTGGGGTATAACAGTCCATGGAGTCTCATCTTCCTCTGTTCTGCCTGAGGTGGACGATCGAAAGACGACACCCCCTCCCCTTCAGTATTCAGTCCTGGGGGGGGGGTCGTCTTTTGATTGGCCGCCTCAGGCAGCAGACAGGCTAGGTTCACCACTGCCTGGCCCTCCATGTTGTTGGAGGATACGGTGTATACTTCACTGGTCTCTGACCTTGTAATACACTCACCATTTGTCTGGATCTGACGCAGAATATTGTACTCCCCTTTAGCAGTGCGGAGACTATTGGGCTCCCGATGTCTCTCCTTCCAGATCTCTTTCGCCGTTTGGCTCTTTTGCGTTTCCAGGTGCTTTGCCAGTAAGGCGGCCATCTTGTCCTTTTTCGCTAAACCCTTCCTGTGCAGAATTGACTGGAGCTCCTGTACACTGAACACATATAGAATATGTATAGTATAAGTATATAATATAATAGTATGTAATATGTCCTACTATTAATATTATATATGTGAAAGTTTGTGGGTTTGGATGTTTGTGGGTTTGGATGTTCGTTCCTCAATCACGGCAAAATGGCCGCATGGATTTGGCTGGAATTTTACACACACATACATTGGGTCCTGGTTTGAAACATAGGCTACATAGTAGCCCCCTGCATGCCCGCACTTTGCCACCACTAACGAAAATTTTCCGGTCGAGCTACACTCAAGGACCTGAGATGCCGTCATCCCAGATCTTTGAGCCGTTCCCCGATTGGCTGGGCTGACTGTGTGGGATGAGCTATCAGCCGGACTGCGAGCCAAACACGATGACATCTCGGCACGTGTTCGGCTGTGTAACGCACAGGCTGGCTTCGCTAATAGCTGGCCGACACATGTCCAAGACACGCTTGGCCAAGGACTGCACATGCCGGCATACGTAGCGGCTGCAACAGAACTGGATCGCCTATACTTCTTTGGTGAGTTCACCGGGACCGGGTGTTGCTCAGCCTGGGCCGTGTCTGGTTGTGCTGCTCAGCATAGGCTGTGATGTAGCAGTGCCAACACACGATGTAGGGGTAGGTTTGTTGAGGGGTTTGGTGGTGGTGTAGGGGGGTTGTTTGGGGGGATGAGGGGGTTGGGGGGAGCTGGGGGGAGTTTGGGGGGGGTGGTTGTTTGAACGGTCTCCAAGGGAGGGGTAACCGGCGGGGGCCAGTGCCGTGGGGAGGTGGAGGAGCCCGCAAGTGGGCGTGGCGGCTGCCGTTGCACCACAAGGGAAGGAGGGGCATGGGTGCGGGAAAAAAAGGGGCATGGGAGCAGGAGCGCGTGCCGAGCGAAAGGGGCATGATGCGCGGGGAGGTGGGTAGAGCCCAGGTAGGGGGCAGGGGAAAGTAGTAAATGGGGAGGGGATCCAATGGCGTAATGAGTGCGGTGGATCATAGCCACCATGAGTTCGCTACATAAACGCGGCTCAGCGCCGCAACCAACCAGCAGACGAAGTCGTGGGCACATGATAGTATATAATAGTGGAGCATCAGCCACAGACATCATTATAGCGGAGCCTGCAGGTCTTTGGGGACGCGGTTCGGTGAGGTCTTTTTTTTAAAATTTGTAATATTGGGGGTTGAGGGGAACTTATGTGGGCAGGGGAAATGAAATTATGGTTGTGGGGGGAGGGGGCACAGAGCCCCCTAATGCATAGGTGTACAGCCCTGTGCAGAGGTCTGATGGGGTGATTGGTAGGAGACAAATTATGACCAAGGAGTTTTTTTTATTGTATTAATAGTCTGCCATTATCTATTCTGGGCGGAGCTGCAACTTAATAGATATACAGCATGGTGTAAAAGTTTTAGGCAGGTGTGTAAAAAATTCTGTTCACTAAGCATGGTGTTGGAAATAGAAGGGTTAATAGATTTACCAACTAACAAAATGAAGTGAATGAAGAAAAGAGAAATGTAAATCCCCTCAATATTCCTAGTGATAAAGATCCTGCACCGGGGGTACAAGCACCGCCACTTAGTGCACCAACTCCTACCACTGTCCTGCAACTACACAAGTCTCCAGCACAAGGATCGGCATTCGGCAGCCATTGTGAGTGACAAATGGTGCAAAGACTTGTCCACTGCTGCCGCCTGCTGGCCACAAAGCATAACAGCAACCTCCACATCCTGCAGGAAACGTTGCTGAGAACTCCAGGAATTGTCTCAATGAGAAACATTTGTAATGCACTTTTCTCCCACAAGGGACTCAAGGTGCAGGGAACGTAGGGGAGTCAGTGACCCCCCCTATGGGCGCTCGGCCGGAACACCCACAAGGGACAGTTTTTTACAGGAAGCCAAATTCACCCATCAGGAGATTTTGGCATGTGCTCAATAAGGCTCTATAATACCCTAATAACACTGTCAGCCTGTGCTCTATAAGGCTCTATAATACCCTAATAACACTGTCAGCCTGTGCTCTATAAGGCTCTATAATACCCTAATAGCACTGTCAGCCTGTGCTCTATAAGGCTCTATAATTCCCTAATAACACTGTCAGCCTGTGCTCTATAAGGCTCTATAATTCCCTAATAACACTGTCAGCCTGTGCTCTATAAGGCTCTTTAATTCCCTAATAGCACTGTCAGCCTGTGCTCTATAAGGCTCTATAATTCCCTAATAACACTGTCATCCTGTGCTCTATAAGGCTCTATAATTCCCTAATAACACTGTCAGCCTGTGCTCTATAAGGCTCTATAATTCCCTAATAACACTGTCAGCCTGTGCTCTATAAGGCTCTATAATTCCCTAATAACACTGTCAGCCTGTGCTCTATAAGGCTCTTTAATTCCCTAATAGCACTGTCAGCCTGTGCTCTATAAGGCTCTATAATTACCTAATAACACTGTCAGCCTGTGCTCTATAAGGCTCTATAATTACCTAATAACACTGTCAGCCTGTGCTCTATAAGGCTCTATAATTACCTAATAACACTGTCAGCCTGTTCTCTATAAGGCTCTATAATTCCCTAATAACACTGTCAGCCTGTGCTCTATAAGGCTCTATAATACCCTAATAGCACTGTAAGCCTGTGCTCTATAATACCCCAATAACACTGTCAGCCTGTGCTCTATAAGGCTCTATAATACCCTAATAGCACTGCCAGCCTGTGCTCTATAAGGCTCTATAATTACCTAATAACACTGTCAGCCTGTGCTCTATAAGGCTCTATAATACCTTAATAGCACTGTCAGCCTGTGCTCTATAAGGCTCTATAATTCCCTAATAGCACTGTCAGTCTGTGCTCTATAAGGCTCTATAATACCTTAATAGCACTGTCAGCCTGTGCTCTATAAGGCTCTATAATTCCCTAATAACACTGTCAGTCTGTGCTCTATAAGGCTCTATAATTCCCTAATAACACTGTCAGCCTGTGCTCTATAAGGCTCTATAATACCCTAATAGCACTGTCAGCCTGTGCTCTATAAGGCTCTATAATACCCTAATAGCACTGTCAGCCTGTGCTCTATAAGGCTCTATAATACCCTAATAGCACTGTCAGCCTGTGCTCTATAAGGCTGTATAATACCCTAATAGCACTGCCAGCATGTGCCCTATAAGGCTCTATAATACCCTAATAACACTGTCAGCCTGTGATCTATAAGGCTCTATAATACCTTAATAGCACTAACAGCCTGTGCTCTATAAGGCTCTATAATACCCTAATAGCACTGTCAGCCTGTGCTCTATAAGGCTGTATAATACCCTAATAGCACTGCCAGCATGTGCCCTATAAGGCTCTATAATACCCTAATAACACTGTCAGCCTGTGCGCTATAAGGCTCTATAATACCTTAATAGCACTAACAGCCTGTGCTCTATAAGGCTCTATAATACCCTAATAGCACTGTCAGCCTGTGCTCTATAAGGCTCTATAATACCTTAATAGCACTGTCAGCCTGTGCTCTATAAGGCTCTATAATTCCCTAATAACACTGTCAGTCTGTGCTCTATAAGGCTCTATAATTCCCTAATAACACTGTCAGCCTGTGCTCTATAAGGCTCTATAATACCCTAATAGCACTGTCAGCCTGTGCTCTATAAGGCTCTATAATACCCTAATAGCACTGTCAGCCTGTGCTCTATAAGGCTCTATAATACCCTAATAGCACTGTCAGCCTGTGCTCTATAAGGCTGTATAATACCCTAATAGCACTGCCAGCATGTGCCCTATAAGGCTCTATAATACCCTAATAACACTGTCAGCCTGTGATCTATAAGGCTCTATAATACCTTAATAGCACTAACAGCCTGTGCTCTATAAGGCTCTATAATACCCTAATAGCACTGTCAGCCTGTGCTCTATAAGGCTGTATAATACCCTAATAGCACTGCCAGCATGTGCCCTATAAGGCTCTATAATACCCTAATAACACTGTCAGCCTGTGCGCTATAAGGCTCTATAATACCTTAATAGCACTAACAGCCTGTGCTCTATAAGGCTCTATAATACCCTAATAGCACTGTCAGCCTGTGCTCTATAAGGCTCTATAATTCCCTAATAGCACTGTCAGTCTGTGCTCTATAAGGCTCTATAATACCTTAATAGCACTGTCAGCCTGTGCTCTATAAGGCTCTATAATTCCCTAATAACACTGTCAGTCTGTGCTCTATAAGGCTCTATAATTCCCTAATAACACTGTCAGCCTGTGCTCTATAAGGCTCTATAATACCCTAATAGCACTGTCAGCCTGTGCTCTATAAGGCTCTATAATACCCTAATAGCACTGTCAGCCTGTGCTCTATAAGGCTCTATAATACCCTAATAGCACTGTCAGCCTGTGCTCTATAAGGCTGTATAATACCCTAATAGCACTGCCAGCATGTGCCCTATAAGGCTCTATAATACCCTAATAACACTGTCAGCCTGTGATCTATAAGGCTCTATAATACCTTAATAGCACTAACAGCCTGTGCTCTATAAGGCTCTATAATACCCTAATAGCACTGTCAGCCTGTGCTCTATAAGGCTGTATAATACCCTAATAGCACTGCCAGCATGTGCCCTATAAGGCTCTATAATACCCTAATAACACTGTCAGCCTGTGCGCTATAAGGCTCTATAATACCTTAATAGCACTAACAGCCTGTGCTCTATAAGGCTCTATAATACCCTAATAGCACTGTCAGCCTGTGCTCTATAAGGCTCTATAATACCTTAATAGCACTGTCAGCCTGTGCTCTATAAGGCTCTATAATTCCCTAATAACACTGTCAGTCTGTGCTCTATAAGGCTCTATAATTCCCTAATAACACTGTCAGCCTGTGCTCTATAAGGCTCTATAATACCCTAATAGCACTGTCAGCCTGTGCTCTATAAGGCTCTATAATACCCTAATAGCACTGTCAGCCTGTGCTCTATAAGGCTCTATAATACCCTAATAGCACTGTCAGCCTGTGCTCTATAAGGCTCTATAATACCCTAATAGCACTGCCAGCATGTGCCCTATAAGGCTCTATAATACCCTAATAACACTGTCAGCCTGTGATCTATAAGGCTCTATAATACCTTAATAGCACTAACAGCCTGTGCTCTATAAGGCTCTATAATACCCTAATAGCACTGTCAGCCTGTGCTCTATAAGGCTGTATAATACCCTAATAGCACTGCCAGCATGTGCCCTATAAGGCTCTATAATACCCTAATAACACTGTCAGCCTGTGCGCTATAAGGCTCTATAATACCTTAATAGCACTAACAGCCTGTGCTCTATAAGGCTCTATAATACCCTAATAGCACTGTCAGCCTGTGCTCTATAAGGCTGTATAATACCCTAATAGCACTGCCAGCCTGTGCTCTATAAGTCTCTATAATACCCTAATAGCACTACCAGTCTGTGCTCTATAAGGCTCTATAATGCCACTGTAACCATGCATGTGACAGCACCTGACAATAACCATAGTACAAGGCCTGTACAGTTGTCAGCTGGTCTGATATATATAAACTGTAATGACAGGCATTTTGATATTCACCCAGATTTCCGGCTGTCACTGACCATCTGATGTCTATGGTGGTCACCAGACTATAGATGTGAATTTCAATACAATGGGAGATAAACCTCCTCCTCCTCCTGACAGACACTTACGTCAATGGCCGCCAGTTTAGGGATGTGTTCTTAGCTTGGCTGGGGATCATAGGGTCATCTCCAGATTTTTGGGCCGTGTTGGTGGGCGCAGGGCTGGTTGGGCGGTCCATGCTGTCTGCAGATAGTAGTGATGAGATGAAGGGTCTCGGAGATGATGTAGCAATGCTCATATCCTCTGAGATAGCCTCGGCCTCCGCTCTGATAGATGGACTAGTAGTGACAGATACCCCTGCCAGGGGTGCAGGGCTGGGAATCAGCGGGGGTGATCTTCTCTCACAACGAGACCCTTCAAAGCCAACCTTACACACACACTCCTGGGGTTTTGTGCAGACACCCCTGTTTTTACATTTTGGGGTGCATATCGCTGTAGAAAGAAAGCAATAGACAGAGATTAGACAGAGTTCACACTGTGGCCTCATCCTGTAATCCCAGAGGTCCCCGGAGTTCTTACCTCTTGTACATGCGCCAGTATTTGGGGCCCTGCTCCATCCGGGACAGCAAAGATCTCCACACAGGTTGGAACTAAAAGAAGCAAAATACAAATATCAATCGTAGTAGATAAAGGGATTGTAAAAGACGATACAAATATGGCTGCTGTCCTCAGAAACAGCGCCCCTCATGTCATTAGGCTGTGTCTGGTAATGCACTAAGGAGCACAAGGATCGGTGCATTATTTTCTTATGACTTTTTGCTGCTTTTTGTCTTCTTGTAGGATAAGATATCCCGCTGCTCACCGATTGCTGACGTTCGGGGTAACTCGCCTACATCTGTAGTTCAGCGTTCAATGGCACTCAGATACCTTTAAGGGATAAGTCCATGGAGGTAAAAACCGACCTAATGATAATATTATGCACTGAACAAGCGCCAAGTAAGGACATGTTTAGGGAAGACATTTCTGAAATATTTCCATCCCTTAAATCTTCCTGAATCCCGACAAATACTTTAACCTCGTAATGTTATCATATGGATACAATGGCGGCCACATAACCCGGTTATGACGACAGGTCTGGATTTGGCATTAGGCCGCAAGTCCCATATATGATGGGTTAATAGGACATACTGAAGCCGTAAACGGAGTAGATGAAGTCCTCGATGTCTCTGTCTCTGCTCTCACTTTCTGTAATGAGCTGAAGGACATCCTGCGAGCCTGCTCAGGGGCTTCCTCTCGTACCCCTGCTGCTTCCCTGGGGTTCTGGAAATGAGAAAACCAGGGACGGGTCGGGGGCGGTGGACAAGCTTTCTGTTCTTGCCAAAAGTCTTAATGGATTTAAGGCTCAGCTTGACGGGGGAGGCCGATCTGCACAAAACCCATTAGGAGGTAAATTGTTTTATATGTGATAATTGATATCCCAGTGAAGGGCATTGACTTCTTCCTTGCCTGGAGACTTGTCAGTGGCCTTAAAGACTTTGGAGTTACATTGGCATAAGGAAATGCAGCTTCAACAAATGACTTACCTAAGCTGGAGAACTATAGACAGATTTACAGATCAAGACATTAACCAAGCTGAGTATGGAGCCTGCGTGTCTTCTGAACGGGGAGACAAGAGTAAGCTCTGCTGGGGGCTTATCTACTCCAAGAACTGGTCTCTAGTGGGGGCTTATCTACTGCAAGAACTGGTGTGTGGCCAGAAAAGGGTCTCTAGTGGGGGCTTATCTACTCCGAGAGCTGGTTTGTGGCCAGAAAAGGGTCTCTGGTGGGGGCTTATTTACTGCAAGAACTGGTGCAAGACCAGAAAATGGTCTCTAGTGGGGAATTATCTACTCCAAGCACTGGTATGTGGTCAGAAAATGGTCTCTGGTGGGTACTTATCTACTGCAAGAACTGGTGCAAGGTCAGAAAAGGGTCTCTGGTGGGGGCTTATCTCCTCCGAGATCTGGTATGTGGCCAGAAAATGGTCTCTGGTGGGAACTTATCTACTCCGAGAACTGGTGCATGGCCAGAAAAGGGTCTCTAGTGGGGGCTTATCTACTCCGATAACTGGTATGTGGCCAGAAAAGGGTCTCTGGTGGGGGCTTATCTACTCCGATAACTGGTATGTGGCCAGAAAAGGGTCTCTGGTGGGGGCTTATCTACTCCGATAACTGGTATGTGGCCAGAAATTGTCTCTGGTGGGGGCTTATCTACTGCAAGAACTAGTGCAAGACCAGAAAATGGTCTCTAGTGGGGGCTTATCTCCTCTGAGAACTAGTGTAAGGCCAGAAAAGGGTCTCTGGTGGGGGCTTATCTACTCCGATAACTGGTATGTGGCCAGAAAAGGGTCTCTGGTGGGGGCTTATCTACTCCGATAACTGGTATGTGGCCAGAAATTGTCTCTGGTGGGGGCTTATCTACTGCAGGAACTAGTGCAAGACCAGAAAATGGTCTCTAGTGGGGAATTATCTACTCCAAGCACTGGTATGTGGCCAGAAAATGGTCTCTGGTGGGTACTTATCTACTGCAAGAACTGGTGCAAGGCCAGAAAAGGGTCTCTAGTGGGGGCTTATCTCCTCTGAGAACTAGTGTAAGGCCAGAAAAGGGTCTCTGGTGGGGGCTTATCTCCTCTGAGAACTAGTGTAAGGCCAGAAAAGGGTCTCTGGTGGGGACTTATCTACTCCGAGAACTGGTGCATGGCCAGAAAAGGGTCTCTAGTAGGGGCTTATCTACCCCGATAACTGGTATGTGGCCAGAAAGGGGTCTCTGGTGGGGGCTTACCTCCCTCGAGATCTGGTGTTTTTTTATTTAAATTTTTAAGATAATTAAGTAATAATAATTAAATAAATAAGTAATAATTACAAATAATTCATTTGAAGAAATACATTTTTATTTAAGTAGTGCCACTATATAACCAGGACCAGAGACCTAGTAGAGGACCAGGGACCTAGTAGAGGACCAGAGACGTAGAAGAGGACCAGAGACCTAGTAGAGAACCAGAGATGTAGTAGAGGACCAGAAACGTAGTAGATGACCAGAGACCTAGTAGAGAACCAGAGACTTAGTAGAGGACCAGAGACCTAGTAGAGGACCAGAAACGTAGTAGAGGACCAGAGACCTAGTAGAGAACCAGAGATGTAGTAGAGGACCAGAGACCTAGAAGAGGATCAGAAACCTAGTAGAGGACCAGAGATGTAGTAGAGGACCAGAGATGTAGTAGAGGACCAGAGACTTAGTAGAGGACCAGAGACCTAGTAGAGGACCAGAGACGTATTAGAGGACCAGAGACCTAGTAGAGGACCAGAGACCTAGTAGAGGTCCGAGTGGCATCTCCAGAATGTGCCTATAAAGTGAAATGAAACCTTTGGGCATCTGGAGCTGAAATAGTAATTACTAATAGAAATGAGACATGAAGGAGGGTTTTCCATCTTTGCTTTGCGCCACTTTGTGGTCCTAAAGCTGTGCAGCCCCCAGATGGTATTTTACTCCTTCTCGGTGTAGGACGAGGCTGCAGGAGATTATATGAAGTAGTAAAAGCAGAGGAAATAAAGAGAACAAACTCAATATCTGCTTTGTATGTTCTCCCCAATCCTTCTATTTCCTCCAATGTGGTTCTCAGCTGTGGGGTCAGCCATGGGGTCCGTCACGCACGATGAATACATAACCTGCAGTATTCCTTGGCAGCGTACAGTAAGACTGTGTGAGACAGACGTCCCCCGACAGCTTAAAGTGGTAAAACCATTAGGCTCCACAATAGAAGAATTCTTCCCGGGCCAGTGAAGAGAAGACGTCATAGAGGAGCTGTGGGAAAGTTTCGAGTCCACTGGAGAGTCCGTTGGAAAGTCGGATCAGCTGAACGGAAAGGTTCTGACTTAAGGATATTTGTCACTAAGACATCTCACCATCTTTGAAGGGAAGACTTTGGTACATTGGTGCCCACAGCTGAGATGATAAATCCTCTCTCTGCCTACACCCCTGACTTACTGACATTGTTAACCCTTTACGTGAACCATCACACGTTTTTTTTTTTACATAGGGTCTTTTAGGACTATGTTCTGTCATATCCTTGTTGGCCAACGCCTTGGGGGTCATGTATAGACCCGTCCACCTCATCACCTGTCACTGGGGATGTCGTGAGTGCTTCCATCACTATTGACAGACGTGGCCATTACTTGACGGTTGGCCAGGGAGTGATCGGCGACTGGTTCTTCTCAGTACTTACCGCTTTTGGGTCCCAAGTCCCTTTGTCTCATAGTCTTTGCTCTTCCTGGGTGCCAGGTATTATAATTTAATCACAAATGTATAATGTGACGCTCCATTCCATCAGATTCCGCCTTTTATGAAGAAACTAGCTCCTGCCCATGACTTTGTCTACGTGTTGTTGGATTCGATGATCCGCCTTTATTCAGCAAATTGCTGCTGTCGATGGTTTGCTTGCTCTGGTGTTTCGGCAGCTCTCAAGCTGTCCTGCTGCTGAACTTGTTCCTCGCACCGTGCCTGTGATTGTTCTGGCCTCTCAGCAGCTCGCTGGGACATCATATAATGAGCGTGTTGTTGGCGTCGATGATATCCATCAGCTCCGCTTGAGGAGAACTCTGTGACTTCTTGCTCCTTCATAGCTCTCGTTTTTTGCGACAAATTAGATTTTCTTTTTCCTGGCATGTTTAATATTAGCAAACTACCAATTTGGATTAAAGGTGTTTTCCCATTCAGTGTGTCAGTACTGCCTGGAGCAGATTAGATAATATGCAGATACTTGTACACAATGTGATCAGTGTTATCTGTGTGTTTACATAGAGAGATAACAGACCTGGCTTTATCAGCTGCTGCCAAGAGCAGTGTAATATAGTATGTGACCATAAATCCATAACAGTCGTGAGGCCATGTCATTTACCGGGATACAAAGTAGCCAATTTGTTACTCGAGGTTACAGACTATTTATGTGCCGAATTTCATCCAAATCTGTTCAGCTGTTTTCGCGTGATTGAGGAACAAACATCCAAACACACAAACTTTCACATTTATAATAGTAGGATATATTGCGTTAGTTGCCATGTCCTTCACTAAAAAGGTGTCCGGCAGAAAGGGGCATTACAGAGAGAGAATAGAGGCAGAATACAGCTGAAAAGCAATATACAGGGATATATTCTTCAAATTGGGCTATATACAGTAGTGGAGGGGTCTCATAGATAAGTCTTGGCCAAAATAAGTCTCTCTTGACAAAGTTTGGGAACCAGTGGTCTAGAATGACTTGGTAGTTAAGATAAGATAATCTTGTAATACTCAGTGTGTTACATCAGCCTGGATAATACAGTAATATATTACAGGACAGGCACAGACAAGCTCAGAGCAGATAGAAAATACCAGGAGTCAGAGCAACTAAGAAGAGAAAACTTCAGGATCACTTAGTTCTCTGTGCGGAGGGATCTCCGCTCGGCCTGATGTAGATTATACAGCCTGACCACGGTTGGGAGGAAGGATCTCCGATAGCTCCTTTTCACACTTGGGGTGAAGCAGTTGGTCACTGACGGTACTGCCCAGTGCTATCACGGTCTCATACATGGGGTGGGATTTTTCTCCAGCATGGAGCTCACCACGGACAGTGTCCTTCTGTCACCCACCACCTGTCTTGGGTCCAGGGGCCTCCCCAGGACAGAGCCGGCCCTTCTAACCATCTAGTATCTCTGTGGTCTAGGGAGAGCAAGGGGTTAATATTGATATTATTTTGGCCATTTTTCCGAGCCATTTACTTAAAGGGTTTTTCTATATTCATTAAAAGGACCCCTTGACATTCGGCTGATCACTTCGAGCCAGTGACCCCACATTGGTCTGACACTGAAATGAAGCTACAATAACATTTGCACCTCGGCTTCCTCCCATTTCTGCATGCCTTCCTACTCTTAGTATTTCTGGATGGCTTGGAGCCCTGGCAGTGGCTACACCAGCGCATGCGCCAACCTTCACACAACAAGGGACAGAGAGTGCGGCTTAAGCCCTATAATTCATAAATCCTCCCTGTATGGACCTACCAGTCATCTCTGGGGGGTTTTGTAGGGTAATAGAATTTTTTAGTTCCAAAAAGATTTCACCCTTTAGCAAAGACATCCGTTCAGGTTCAGGCCGCGCTTCAGGATTTAATGTGAATTTGTGGCATGATGTGTGATATCCGATCCAAGAATGTGTTGAGGAAATATATCCATCGTAGCGTAAGGAGAAGGGGTAAGGACACCGAAGGCCTGGTCCAGATAACGTGCCTCAGGCTCTAAGAGGATTAGTATTTTTGTTGACAGTTAGGATATTACGAGGCGGGGGTCCCGTCCGGTGCCAGGACATTCATGCTAATTAAATCTAGTCTCGGTTTAACAAAGTTACACGCGAGTGAGTCTTGAGGGGCAGCAGGGATGGGTGGGGGTCTGTGTAACAAATGGTCGTCATAACTATATGATGCCTTAGGATCCCACAAATCTACGTAAGTCTATCGAATCCTACACATCTCAAAAAGAACCTCCAAAAACTCCTTCTCCAACATCAAGCGTCTTATCATTTATTATTACCTCTGCCTGGACTGACCTACCCATCGATAGTCCTGACTACTTGCTGCTACGTGGAGACCACCCTGCTACCACCAAAAGAGGCATGGGAAATGTAACGTACATCACGTACAAAGACTTATTCCTACATTGTGATATCACCTCGGGCACCAGGAGGGGTGCTGTGTATTCTTAAAGGGGTTGTCAAGGATATACTAGGCTGCAGACATTATACAGTAGAATACTGAGGGCCCCAACCATATATATGTACTGTGCTATTTCACGTACATAATTCTCCGTTTTATTGAATATTGACCTCCTGGTACAGAATTCCCGCTTTCTCCTTACCACAATGGAGTATTGACGAGTATTCCATAAATCTGCAGGTTTAATGCCGTCGTCCTTGAGATATTTCCATAGCAAGGCCGGTCTGTCAACAAGCCCGGATTATACAAGACGTAACACCGCTTATCGGGCTCAATATCTCCTGCATGGGGTGAACTTGTGGCTAATATCAATACTGAGGTTTTATGACTGTGTTTAGTATGTCTGTGGGTTTATACAATTCGGGAGAGACGAGTCGGGGTCAGATCTTTGTGTATTGTGCGCACTATTAGGAAAGTGTTTTATAAGCTGTGGCTGTGATGGGTCTTATAGTAGATCTGTCAGTATAAACAGACACCAGAGACTGTATACAGAGGATATAAACTGCAGACTAGGATGGATATCTCACATAGCGGGAGGGCCAGCGCACTAACATGGACGTATTCAAGCTCTCTGCTATGTGGGTGCTGAGGGGGCCCACATAAGTGACTGGTGGTATAAGTGGCACGTGGTATGTGGGAGGGCCTCTTATAGATAATGCATTGGGCCCAGAAGATCCACGTTACCCCATTGTCAGGACTGCAGCATATATATTGCCTTGGTGTGTAGTGAAGATGCTTCTACCCTCAACATGGTGGCCATATCACTGGGCCAATGACTCAATACCAGTCGGAAAAGCTTAGCCACAGTATTTGGGTAATTATTAGTTTGGGCCACTTTGGATGACTTTGACTTAATAGCGCCATAATGTGTTATAAATGCACCAAAATAGTGTCAAAAAATTCTGTCCCAAAGTTCTCCAACTATACGGTGTATAAACTTAGACGAGTGTAAAGATTTATTCCCCGGGATCAGTAACTGTGATAAATCTGGGGTATTTTCAGTCTGCCTGTCTGAGTTTTCACTGTCTAACTATTATATATGGTGTTTTATGGCACCATATAGCACCACATAGAAACTACACTTAAAGGGGTTGCCCAGGAATTTGGAGCAAACTCAGGGGTGCCCCCCACACGCCATTGTCCTGTCCTGATCCCCTTTAACTCCTGTGCCAGGATTTGCTCACATGACCAATGAGATCATCAGTGACCTCAGCAGTAGCTGGTAGAGAACTGGTGACATATGTGAGTGATGAGACCCCTCTACACTGCAGAGACCACTGATTGGTCTAAGTAGCCATGTGAGGTAAGGGAGCCCGGAACTGGACAAAGGGGCAGCGGAAACTTTTTTTGTATTACAATCACCCTGATAGCCCTGAGATTTCTACAAATCCAGAACAATCCCTCAAATACAAAGAATACAGAGATATACCAGCATAATGGAAGCAAAAGGAACTCACATGTGGCCACTAAGGTTTGACATATGTGCTGTAAGCTTTTCCCTCCACACACCCCAAGCCTTGTGTGGTACCAGTTCCAAAGTCACCTGATCCGATGGACCTCAACGTCTACAGATCTGATGAAGTTCCTAGAGAGACTGGTCCTGACACACCTACGCCCTCTAGTGTGCTCCGCTCTGGACCCCTCCAGTTCGCCTATCGGCCGGGCATTGGGGTAGATGCCGCCATCATCCACCTTCTTCACAGAGCTCTCTCTCATCTGGAGAAACCCGGGAACACTGTGAGAATAATGTCCTGTGATTTCTCCGGAGCTTTTACCTGTTCCACTGGATCCTAGACTACCTGACAACCCGCCCTCAGTATATGAGAGCCCAGGACTGTGTGTCTGACACTGTAATCTGTAGTACGGGGGCACCACAAGGTCCAGTTCTTGCCCCATTTCCCTTCACACTGTACACTGCTGACTTTAGACACAACTCATCCAGTTGTTACTTACAGAAGTACTCCGATGACTCTGCTATAGTAGGCCTCATCACTGATGGTAACGATAGGGAATACAGAGACTTAAACTGGGACTTTGTGGACTGGTGTCAGCGGAACGGATTAATGCTGGGAAGACCAAGGAGATGGTGGTGGACTTTAGTAAGCGGAGGAGTGCCCCGAATCTGGTGGAGATCCAGGGGACGGGCAGTGAGATAGTCAGGACCTATAAGTTCCTGGGTGCGCTCCCCAATAATAAGCTGGACTGGGCCGATCACCTGGATGTGCTGCACAGAAAGGGCCACAGCGGGCTCTACCTGCTCAGGAGGCTGAGGGCCTGTGGGGTCCAGGGGCCACTTCTTAGGGCCTTTTTCATCTTCTTCAGAGTGGCCTACTGGGGGAGCAGTATACCAGCAAGGGACAGAAATAGACTTGTCAGGCTGGTTATCTTAAACATAGAGTTATGGACTTATTACTACTTGTATAGGTATAAGAACTTCCGACTTCACCATACACAATCTCACCTCCTAATATACAGACAGGAGGACATAGCCCCCTCCCCTTATATAATATAAGGACATCAGATATTGATTATTTGGATTATTACGGCTCTTACCTTACACTTTGTACCTTCTGACGCGACTTTCTCTTCTTATGGATTCTTTTCAATATGACTTTCTTCTTATTCCCTCCAGGATTTGGATAAGTTGTCTGATTATTGATCCATTGGATTGTAGAAGTCGTCGCGTCACGAGGTGATTCATTGGTTTCAGAAATCAGTATGTTGCTTTCCATTACAACACCTGAGACCCTTTCAGATTGTTGTGCCAGGGGCCAAAGACATGAGAGTCCAGCCAGCCATAGGAGAAAGGTCACAGCGACTGAAGTCATGGTGCAAAGTCATACACAAGGCACAAGATGAAGAGGGTGATGGCTGAAGACAATTTACAGAAATAGCAGATGAAGAATGCTGAGAGATATGGTAGTGACTAACCGAGACACTGGAGACCTCACATCAGTCTCAAGGCAAGCCAGGAAGGAACTGCGTTATATTGGAGAACAGAGACTAAGAACTTGTTGGAGAGTGTACTGGCAAGGGTTAATAGTCAAGGATTACAGCAAGCAAAAGGCAGAACTAAGAAAATGCGGAGAAGATGACAAAGAGAACCTACAGAACTGTGGGGTGTGAAGGGTTAATACTCAAGACCAGGATGATGAAGAAAGAATGTGCAAAGGAATGGATTGTGGAGAATTAATACTGAAATGAAGGATGAAGCCTCATATAAAGGAGGAATTAGGAAACATGGACAAAAGAAGAAGAAGACAGCAATACTGACAAGAGTTAGAGTCTCAGAGAATGTGAAGACTAAAGAAGGAGAATTTAAGAAGGGTGAAGCTAAGAAGACAAAAAAACATCCAAATGACAAGAGTTAATCCTCAAGAGTAAGATGAAGATTGAGTGAAAAGAGAATGTGGGAAATCAAGAAGGCAGTAAGATGTTAGAGAAGAATGGACTGGCAAGAGTTAATGCTCAAGAGTAAGATGAAGATAGAGATGAAACAAACTCAAGAAAGTCAAGAGGTGGAAAGAGGTGGCAGAAGAACGGTCTGAGAGAAGCAAAAAATCAAGACTATGTGAGAGACAGAGAAGAAAGAAAGCCTAAGAAAAATGAAGACAACAGTTACAAAGAGATTGCCGGAAAGTGGATCGACAAGAGTTAATCCTCAAGTGTAAGATGAAGATTGGAATGAACCAGAACTCAAATAAGTCGAAGACCAGAAGACTGGAAAATGGACTGAAAAGAACAAATTCTCAAGAGTAGAAGGAAGGCAAGGGCAGAAGAACATCAAAGAAGGATGAAGACAAGAGGAAGACAGAGAACTTGTAGAAGAATGAAGACGAGACTGAGAACCAGACACCGAACTTGTAGAAGAATGAAGACGAGAGACTGAAGACCAGAGACCGAACTTGTAGAAGAATGAAGATGAGACTGAAGACCAGAGACCGAACTTGTAGAAGAATGAAGATGAGACTGAAGACCAGAGACCAAACTTGTAGAAGAATGAAGACTGGAGATAATTAACCTACAGAAGACAGAAAACTTGAAGATGTGACATCCTACAAGAAGATGCAGTTGTGTCAGACTGTAAGATTCTGCCAGACAAGGAGATAACTTCTAGAGCTTGTGAAGAGCTGAGGAGTAATTCAGGATGATGGGGAGAACAGTGAAGTAGGAAAAGTGTCAGAAACTAATATACCCAAAGCAGAGCTCAGCTGCTAATGTCTCTCCCTCCTGGTCCTCGCTCTCCCACAGACTTAGTACAGAAATGTCTTTTATTCCTTCTCCCCTTACTGGGGCTTTCACTGCCCACCAATGACTGGTCAGCTCTGCCCGCGTCCCCCTCCTCTGTCCTCACCCTATCAGCTCCATCAAAGGGGGCTCAGGATTACAGGTGTTTAGCAAGGAAGGGGACTCCAGTCTGTGGCACAGGCTAAGTCACCGAGCCTCCAAAATAGTCCCTCTCACAATTAACCCATTCTCTGCCAATCTGAGGCCCCCAAGCACATGGACGTGGGCTTATGGTTGGGATACTGGATACATAGATTGCAGAAGATGGTATGAGACACATAAAACACATACATAGAGGATATTGTACATAACCCAGTCATATGGCAGTGGATACATCATACACATTCCCAAGATTTTACACATACGATTTCTGTGTCCATATATATATATATATATATATATATATATATATATGTATATATATATATATATATATATATATATATATATATATATGATACAGACAAGAGACTGTGGGTCCTATTTATACTGTATCACATCATCAGATACATCCATGTAAGTTTATGTATCTATTCTCCATGCATACAACATGAAATACATGAGATCCTATATATGGCACTGAATACATACCTAATATACATACATTATATTTGACGTATTCCATCTATACGACACCACATACGTACATAGGATTACATAAGGCATTGGATACATACGTGAGATTCAGTGACTTTTTATACATACATGAGTTTATGTTAACCTTATCCATGAGATCAGATACATGTATGTGATTCTACGTACCCCCTCCATGTGGGACAGAATGTCTGGGGGCCCCTTAATCATAATGTTATGGTCCAGTCACAAGGTGTTCATATAGTATCACTATTTATTAGTAACATGCCATGGAACTGCCAACTGGCTAACTCATCTGGGGGTCTACAGGGACAAATGGCTGCTGCCATGTCTGTGTCTGTGCTCTGGTTGGCGCACATTGCTCTGGTTGGCGCACATTGCTCTGGTCGGCGCTCTTTGCTGTGGTTCACTTACATTTCTCTGGTTGGTGCACATTGTTCTGGTTGGCACACATTGCTCTGGTTGGCGCACATTGTTCTGGTTGGCACACATTTCTCTGGTTGGCACACATTGCTCTGGTTGGCGGTCATTGTTCTGGTTGGTACACATTGTTCTGGGTGGCACACATTGCTCTGGTTGGCGCTCATTGCTCTGGTTCGCGCACATTGCTGTGGTTGGTGCACATTGCTGTGGTTGGCGCACATTGCTCTGGTTGGCACACATTGCTCTGGTTGGCGTTCATTGCTCTGGTTGGCACACATTGCTCTGGTAGGCGCTCTTTGCTGTGGTTCACTTACATTTCTCTGGTTGGTGCACATTGTTCTGGTTGACACACTTTGCTCTGATTGGCACACAGTACTCTTTTTGACACACATTGCTCTGGTTGGCACACATTGCTGTGGTTGGCGCACATTGCTCTGGCTGGCGCTCATTGCTCTGGTTCGCGCACATTGCTGTGGTTGGTGCACATTGCTGTGGTTGGCGCACATTGCTCTGGTTGGTGCACATTTCACTGGTTCGCGCACATTGCTCTGGTTGGCGCTCATTGCTCTGGTTGGCGCTCATTGCTCTGGTTGGCGCACATCACTCTGGTTGGCGCTCATTGCTCTGGTTGGTACACAGTGTTCTGGTTGGCACACATTGCTCTGGTTGGCGCTCATTGTTCTGGTTGGCGCTCATTGCTGTGGTTGGTACACAGTGCACAGAAGGCTGACCATCATCTTCAGCAATCCTCTGATGCACAAGTCCGATCTACAAGCCATCTCTCATATGCTGTGTGTGACTGATGTGACTGTTCCCGCTGGGACTCTTACAATTTCACACCATACCTTTTGCTTCCCTGGCGAGCCGGGCACAGAAGGAACCTTGTGGTCATCTTTACTATTAGAAAGGGCCGTGCACCAAAGATGCTCCACATTGAAACCCATTTACACCCGATAATTGGAATAGATGAGTTAGTAATTTCCCCCTTTTATCCAAATTATATAGGCCTTGGATATATACCTGACATAGCTAATACTGCGGCCCTACAGCCATTGTGGGATCATCTCTAATGATCCGCTCTGATAGAAGCGTGTACACACAGGGTTACAACGTGCGCAGACTGGCCGTTGCTTTCTAACTGGTTTGCATGTGTTGCCATAACAGTACCATGGTAAAGATTGTTTCCTGGTCCCCTGCCAGGCCATGCCACGCTGGGAGGGGGCTCCCGCTTCAGATGGCTGTTATGTGGCATCAGGACACAAAAGATATTGCTGAAATGTAAACCTCTCCATCTCTTTCAGCCACACTGCATTCAGACAAAGGCACGAGAGCACCCGAATGAATGAGAGAGCGAAATCAGGGCACAGAAGGAGCGCACGAGAGACAGACGGGGAGGCGGACAAAGGGCCAGGGGGACACTTACAGAAAACACACAGGAATGAATAGAATGCAAGCAAGATGGCGAGGATGAAGCCAGCAAAAGTCAGAAAGATTTGGAAGGCAACTGCCCTGGACTTCACTTCGGTTGTCTTCAAGGCACAGCAGTGAAATTAAGTAAAGGGTTAAGTGTTGGCCTGAGAATGGAGGAGCAGGACATGTTGGGGGGGGGGGGGGGATGTTAGTTAGAAAGTCCCTAATATAATCTTACAAACCACATTAATTCAAGACACAATTTAAAAACACTGCAGATACCTCCAAGAAATCCCAGAGAATCCAAAAACAGGCAACAGACGGCCAATGTAGCCGGAGCCATAAACTCTAGACTACCGCGGGATAAGCAGTGAGATGTAAAGGCTTGTCTTAGATAAAAGGAAAGGATCTACTTTTACTGAGAGACAGCGCCACTCTTGTCCATGGTTGTATCCGGTATTGCATCTTAGCCCTTTACTTGAGTGTGGTTATTTATGGAAGAAAAATAGAAATAATTGGAGAAACCCATTTAGCAAAATTTCAGAGTCTATCTAGCAATGGTATAAGGTAGCAGGATAAGACCCACATCTACCCTTAGGGCTAGTTCACACATGAACTGCCCGCGCGGGTTTTGACACAGAGAGAGACGCGGCGAGCTGCGTCTCTCTCTTGTCAAAACCCGCCCGCCGCGACCATCGCTGTCGCGGCTTAACCCTCTGCTGTCGGCTCAAATGAATGAGCCGACATAGGAGGGAGCTGCGGGGGGCGGAAGCCGCGCGACTGAGACTGCGCGGCTTCCGCCTGAAGAAAGGACACGTCCTTTCTTTTCTCCGCTAGCAACAGCTCGCCGCTAGCGGAGAACAGAAGCCCGGCGGTCTCCATAGACCACCATTATAAGGGGAGGTTTTGGACGCGAAATCCGCTGTCAAAAACCTCCCCTTATACTCACGTGTGAACTAGCCCTTACCCACTGCACAGTTAGGAAAGAACCCACATCCACTCTTATCCATTGCACCAGGCAGGACAGGACCAGTACCTACCTTTATCCACTGCACCAGACAGAACTGTACAAAGATCTACCTGTATCCTCTCATCAGGCAGCTCAAGAACCACATACAGTCCTATGAAAAAGTTTGGGCACCCCTATTAATCTTAATCATTTTTAGTTCTAAATATTTTGGTGTTTGCAACAGCCATTACAGTTTGATATATCTAATAACTGATGGACACAGTAATATTTCAGGATTGAAATGAGGTTTATTGTACTAACATAAAATGTGCAATATGCATTAAACCAAAATATGACCGGTGCAAAAGTATGGGCATCTCAACAGAAAAGTGACATTAATATTTAGTAGATCCTCCTTTTGCAAAGATAACAGCCTCTAGTCGCTTCCTGTAGTTTTTAATCAGTTCCTGGATCCTGGATGAAGGTATTTTGGACCATTCCTCTTTACAAAACAATTCAAGTTCAGTTCAGTTTGATGGTCGCCGAGTATGGACAGCCCGCTCTCAAATGATCTGAAAACAAAGATTGTTCAACATAGTTGTTCAGGGGAAGGATACAAAAAGTTGTCTCAGAGATTTAACCTGTCAGTTTCCATTGTGAGGAACATAGTAAGGAAATGGAAGACCACAGGGACAGTTCTTGTTAAGCCCAGAAGTGGCAAGCAAATAAAAATATCAGAAAGGCAGAGAAGAAGAATGGTGAGAACAGTCAAGGACAATCCACCGACCACCTACAAAGAGCTGCAGCATCATCTTGCTGCAGATGGTGTCACTGTGCATCGGTCAACAATACAGCGCACTTTGCACAAGGGGAAGCTGTATGGAGACTGATGAGAAAGAAGCCGTTTCTGCAAGCACGCCACAAACAGAGTCGCCTGAGGTATGCAAAAGCACATTTGGTCAAGCCAGCTTCATTTTGGAAGAAGGTCCTGTGGACTGATGAAACAAAGATTGAGTTGTTTGGTCATACAAAAAGGCGTTATGCATGGAGTAAAAAAAAAACAGCATTCCAAGAAAAACACTTGCTACCCACTGTAAAATTTGGTGGAGGTTCCATCATGCTTTGGGGCTGTGTGGTCAATGCCGGCACCAGGAATCTTGTTAAAGTTGAGGGTCGCATGGATTCCACTCAGTATCAGCAGATTCTTGAGAATAACGCTCAAGAATCAGTGACGAAGTTGAAGTTACTTCAGGGATGGATATTTCAGCAACACAATGATCCAAAACACCGCTCCAAATCCTCAGGCATTCATGCAGAGGAACAATTACAATGTTCTGGAATGGCCATCCCAGTCCCCAGACCTGAATATCATTGAACATCTGTGGGATGATTTGAAGCGGGCTGTCCATGCTCGGCGACCATCAAACTTAACTGAACTTGAATTGTTTTGTAAAGAGGAATGGTCCAAAATACCTTCATCCAGGATCCAGGAACTGATTAAAAGCTACAGGAAGTGACTAGAGACTGTTATCTTTGCAAAAGGAGGATCTACTAAATATTAATGTCACTTTTCTGTTGAGGTGCCCATACTTTTGCACCGGTCAAATTTTGGTTTAATGTATATTGCACATTTTCTGTTAGTACAATAAACCTCATTTCAATCCTGAAATATTACTGTGTCCATCAGTTATTAGATATATCAAACTGAAATGGCTGCTGCAAACACCAAAATATTTAGAACTAAAAATGATTAAGATTAATAGGGGTGCCCAAACTTTTTCATAGGACTGTATTCCCTTATCCACCGTACTAGATAGTTAAAGACTCACACTGACTCTTATCCACCATAGGACAGGACTACATCTACTCTTATCCACCGTACTAGGTAGTACAAGACTCACACTTACTCTTATCCACCATACCAGATAGGACAGGACTACATCTACTCATGGGGAGAACATACAAACTCCTTGCAGATGGTTTTTTGCCCTTAGCGGGATTCGAACCAAAGATTGCAAGGCTGCAGTGCTAACCACTGAGCCACCGTGTGGCCCCCCAGGACTACATCTACTCTTATCCACCGTACTATGTACTACAAGACTCACACTTACTCTTATCCACTGTACCTGGTAGTACAAGACTCACACTTACTCTTATCCACCATACCAGGTAGTACAAGACTCACACTTACTCTTATCCACCTTACTAGGCAGTACAAGGCTCACACTTACTCTTATCCACCATACCAGGTAGTACAAGATTCATACTTACTCTTATCCACCATACCAGGTAGTACAAGACTTACTCTTACTCTTATCCACCTTACTAGGCAGTACAAGACTCACACTTACTCTTATCCACCTTACTATGCAGTACAAGACTCACACTTACTCTTATCCACCATACCAGGTAGTACAAGACTTACACTTACTTTTATCCACCTTACCAGGTAGTACAAGACTTACACTTACTCTTATCCATCTTACTAGGCAGTACAAGACTCACACTTACTCTTATCCACCTTACTAGGCAGTACAAGACTCACACTTACTGTTATCCACCATACCAGGTAGTACAAGACTTACACTTACTTTTATCCACCGTACCAGGTAGTGCAAGACTCACACTTTCTCTTATCCACCTTACCAGGTAGTACAAGACTTACACTTACTCTTATGCACCGTACCAGGTAGTACAAGACTTACACTTACTCTTAACCACCATACCAGGTAGTACAAGACTTACACTTACTCTTATGCACCGTACCAGGTAGGACAAGACTTACACTTACTCTTATCCACCATACCAGGTAGGACTAGACTTACACTTACTCTTATTCACCATACCAGGTAGTACAAGACCCACACTTACTCTTATCCACCGTACCAGGTAGGACAGGACCACATCTACTCTTATCCACTATCTCGTACTAAGTAGTTAGGAGTGTAGGGGTGTCAAGCCAGATCTGAAATGGACCAAGGTTTTATCTTTGCTTTGCCCCCCCATCCCCAGATGACATCTTTGTATAAGATAAACTCCCCAAAAACACAAAGCGATGGAGAAGTAATCCATGATGAGTGCGCACATCTATACATCTACATCCTCACTAGGTGGCAGTTTAGTTCACAATTTCCTATTTCGTGCTCTACTCTGCTTCTGTAACCCTGCCAAAGACGTATATACTGTATATATATAGGCTATTGCTGTATCGGCATGTAAAGGGGGGGCTACATAGACGAGTAAGCATTACAGTATGTAAGGAATATCAAGGCAAGTCACACAAGACATAATGTAAAATGAATAAGAGTAAGGCCATGTTCAAATCTACATAGGAGTCTCCATTGTAGTGCCTGGGAGACATTGCAGCATGTAAAGGTCAGGTCAGCGGCCAGACTCCATTATCGTCAATGAGACTCCTCGGGATCCGTTTGTGTCCGTCATTCCCAGTTTCCATTACTGTCTTTTCTCTGTTCTTTTGGTTCTGTGACGTACAATAAAAACGAATACGACACTGAAGATGTGAACAAAGAGAAAAGGTTTTTTACAGAAATAAGTAAAAATAGATCCCCTCCCCCAATTAATGAAAAAAATATAAACCCGCAATTGTTATCACCATATTTATACAACCCCCCCCCCCCCCAAAAAAAAAAAAAAAAAGTAGGATGTTATTTACTGCACATGATAAACCTTGAAATTCAGGGCCAGAATTGATGTTTTCTGATAATCTCAGGTCAAGTCTTCTGTAACCACAAAATACAAGGTCTTGTAAAGCTGCACTGAAATAAAAACTTATAAAACCAGCAAAATGTGTTACATGGCTAAAGGGTTCAAATGTACAAAAAGCAGCCGGGAGTATTTATTTCAGCCATAATTTCAAAACTTCAATAAAAAAGGGGCTTTTTTTTTTTTTACCTGTTAGAATAATCCACAGGCAACAGTTCAGAGTCTCTTTGCGATTTTCCTGAACCTAGACCCGGTGTGCATTAGCACTGCATGGGCGAACTGTAGTTATAAATTTAGATTGTGTACCCTAATGGGGACAGGGACTGATGTGTGTGATAGCTAAGGGCAGTGGCATAACTAGGAAAGGCGGGGCCCTGTGGCGAACTTTTGACATGGCCCCCTCCCCACTGACGCTGAAGACCTCGACCATCTGACCCCTACAGCCGCCGCCCCCCTCCCCCCTGCGCGCATTTCTGTGCACACTATAATACCCCATATTGGCCCCTGCACACAGTATTATGTCCCCATAGTGGCCCCAGTACACAGTATTATGTCCCCATACTGGCCCCACTACACAGTATTATGTCCCCATACTGGCCCCAGTACACAGTATTATGTCCCCATACTGGCCCCAGTACACAGTATTATGTCCCATTGTTGCCCCTGCACACAGTATTATGTCCCATAGTGGCCCCAGTACACAGTATTATGTCCCATAGTGGCCCCAGTACACAGTATTATGTCCCATAGTGGCCCCAGTACACAGTATTATGTCCCCATACTGGCCCCAGTACACAGTATTATGTCCCATAGTGGCCCCAGTACACAGTATTATGTCCCCATACTGGCCCCAGTACACAGTATTATGTCCCATTGTGGACACACATGAACAATTATTATACTCTGGGGTCTTTTCAGACCCTAGAGTATAATAATTGGAGACCCAGAGGGATACAAACATAAACTACTGTTACTTACCTATCTCCCGACTCCCCTGCATTCTTGATCGCTGTCGGCAATCTTCCGGGACGTCATGTGACCAAAGCCCTGCGTCGCGGGTCATATGAGGTCACGCAAGTAGGCTGAATTCTGCCAGGAGAGTTAAGTAACACAGTTTTTTATGTTATCTTACCTCTCCCGTGCCTCCGATCGTTATACTCGGGGGTCCAAAAAGACCCCCGAGTATAATAGCGCTTGTGGGGCTTGCGCCGTCACTTACTGATCCCGACCCCTGCCAGAATCGGTAAGTAAATAGGGCCCGTTACCGGCTGGAGTTACGCCAGTAACGGTAATGGCCTATTAAAAAAAGAAAAAAAACACAGGGGTAGCAGCTGTCGCCAGGCCCCCTAATGTCCCGGGCCCTGTGGCAGCTGCTACCACTACTACCATGGTAGTTACACCACTGGCTAAGTGTATAGTGGTGTAGAATGGACTCTATGTGTTAGCACACCATGGGCAAACTGTATAGTGGTGTAGAATGGGCTATATGTGTTAGCACACCATGGGCAAACTGTATAGTGGTGTAGAATGGGCTCTATGTGTTAGCACACCATGGGCAAACTGTTAGCACACCATGGGCAAACTGTATAGTGATGTAGAATGGGCTCTATGTGTTAGCACACCATGGGCAAACTGTATAGTGGTGTAGAATGGGCTCTATGTGTTAGCACACCATGGGCAAACTGTATAGTGGTGTAGAATGGGCTCTATGTGTTAGCACACCATGGGCAAACTGTATAGTGGTGTAGAATGGGCTCTATGTGTTAGCACACCATGGGCAAACTGTATAGTGGTATAGAATGGGCTCTATGTGTTAGCATGACATGGGCAAACTGTATTTATGTCATTAAGTTTTAACTTAGCAAACCCTACCAAAAAAAAGGCTGACCTGTCTCCTAGATGTTCTTACGGTATTGGCAGCTTTCTATCTCCAGGTAAAGCGGTTACTGATAAATATGGCGAGAATAAACAATTATAATGTGAATAAAATTAAAATACAGGACAAATGACCTGTTTATGATATAAAACCATTTGTGGATTCCTTGAGGCTCGCCCTGAATATCACATTGGCTGTCGATTCATGTAACGTATTTCTTGGACTTTATCTTGTTAGATTTGATGCTGGGCCTTGTCTGCGGTTGTTATTCCCGATATGAGACAATGTAATATATTTTCTTGTATTTAAATTGAAAAAGTTTAATAAGCACAGGATGAAGGCAACCATCTGCAACTTTGGCTTGAACGCCGCTTTCTTTAAGTGGACCCTCAATATTTTGGAAATGGTTGAAGTACATTGTCTTGATTAGAATAGGCCGCCCTGAGGTGCTGATGCAGTTTGGACTCTGCCACAACGAGAAGGTCTAGAGCAGGGTTACATTTAGCAAAGCTCCACTGGCCAGGGCCCACCATCAGGTGACTGTCCAAGCTGAACACGTCCAATATTTGCCATTTATTTTGGATGATAATACCCACCCCAGGTTTAGACCAAAAAATTAGGAAAAAATATTTAATTAATTTATTATTATTAATTTAACCTTCCATGGTGATCAAATGGAGTTGAGGCGGTCAGTGTCACAAACAAGTGAAGTGGTCCTAAGGAGCTTTATACTGTGTAGGGGGGTACTTTCATGGTATACTGCGTGGGGGGCACTAAGGTGGTATTATACTTTATGGGGTAATAAGGAGCTTCATACTGTATGTGGGGGACACTAAGAAGCTTTATACTGTGTGTGGGGACACTAAGAAGCTTTTTTTTTTTTTTAAATGTAGATTGTGAGCCCCACATAGAGCTCACAATGTACATTTTTCCCTATCAGTATGTCTTTTTTTGGAATATGGGATGGAAATCCATGCAAGCACGGGGAGAACATACAAACTCCTTGCAGATGGTTTTTTGCCCTTGGCGGGATTTGAACACCAGGACTCCAGCGCTGCAAGGCTGCAGTGCTAACCACTGAGCCACCGTGTGGCCCCCACTAAGAAGCTTTATACTGTGTATGGGGGTACTAATGTGGCTTTACGCTGTGTAAGGGGCACTTTCATGGTATTATACTGTCTGTGGGGACACTAATGTGTCTTTATACTGTGTTGGGGGCACTAAGGTGGAATTATGCTTTATAGGGGGTAATAAGAAGCATTATGCTGTGTGTGGGGGAACTAATGTGGCATTATACTGTGGGGAGGGGGGGAAATCTATGTGGACGTACTAATGTGGCATTATTGCCCCCACATGTTATAAAGAAATACTGTTGCTTCTTTCCCATCTTATATAGTTCCCCATTAGGGTCCCCCACACACAGTATAATGCTCCTACCATCTGTATTAGTGCCCCCCTTCCCCACAGAGTAGTCCCCTTTGTACCCCCTCTGTTCAAAGAAATCACCATCACACGAACCACTGCCTCCAGGCCCTTTCAATATGACAGTGGTCAGGAGAAAGATTCATCTCTGGACCGCTGTCCCCTAAACCTTGGGGATTACAGCAGGCCCGTCACTTCCATTACTCACTGGCCCTTCCTCTACTCCCCAGCAGTTCCATTACTCGCTGGAACTTCCATTACTCATCAGAACTTCCGTTATCCCCCAGCACTTCCATTACTCACCGAAGCCTCCATTACTCGCCAGCACTTCCATTACTCGCCAGCACTTCCATTACTCACTTGCTCTTCCATTACTCCCCAACAGTTCCATTACTCACTGGCACTTCCGTTACCCACCAGCACTTCCGTTACCCCCAGCACTTCCATTACTTGCTGGCACTTCCGTTACTCACCAGCACTTCCGTTATCCCCCAGCACTTCCATTACTCACTGAAGCCTCCATTACTCCCCAGCACTTCCATTAATTCCCAGCACTTCCATTACTCCTCAGCACTTCCGTTACTCTCCAGAACTTCCATTTTTCTTCAGCACTTCCATTATTTGCCATTACTTCCCAGCACTTGTTACTCCCTAGCACTTCCGTTATTCTCAGCCCGTCCATTACTTGCCATCATTCCATTACTCGCCTCTTCATACCATCTATAGCCTGTTAGAAATAGAAAGTTAATTGTCTGGACAACCTTCTGCTTCACACGTCATATCATTCATCCGATATGCGAGGACGGGATGTAGCTGCAGTAATACCCCATACATCTGGCACCCAGTGCTCTGGAATTACTATGTGCGTGGGACTACAAGGTATAGTTCAGGGGTCTATACAGAGGAGGAAGGTCTTATAAAGGAACAGGCAAGGTCCAGAGGCAGGAGGGAGATCCACTGTGTGGAAGAAGATTGGGAAGATGCGATTAGTGTATGTTCACACAGCGGAGAGGAAGAGGAATTTGTGTTTGACTTCGGTGATAATTTCCTCTCCTCTTTCTGGCCCTCCGACTTGTGCCACAGGTTTTACTTGCTGATAAGATTATTGGGCCTTGAGAACAGAATGTCTCACACACATATGTTAGTGCCACCTTAAGTAGCCCCCACATAATGCCTCGATATCTAAAGTTAGACTCACCTCTCCATTCCCATTGAGTAGGCTCTGGCTGTAGCGCTATCCCTGGCTCGGAGATGTCGCACCTCCATCACAGAAATCATCATCGAAGCCTGAAGTGCTGATATCTCCGGCTCCACCATTGTAGTCAACGCCACCTGTGTCCTCAGCAGTTGTTATCAATCCCCAAACAGTGGGCCGTCTCGTCCTAGGTGGGATCTGAAGACATTTATAGGGCCAATCTGGGGGTTTTGCTAAATTTAGAGGTCTGGAGTCTGAATGAATTAAGAGGTCGGGATTTTCTTTGTTTTGGTTTTGAGTCTCCATGAATTTAGAGTCTGGGGTCTGGATTTTTTTCTTCAGGTCTGGGGACTGTTTAATTTAGGGGACTGAATGATTTCAGGGGTTCGGGCTTCTGACTGGAATAAGAAATATTGTCTAATTATTATTAACATTGTCCGCCAGCAAACGAAACATCACAGCAGCATCATGTGACCTCAGAAGTGGGAGGGATTTATTATCTGTGATGTAAGGCAGATGCATCCTGGGAAATGTAGTCTGTCCACAGAGTCTCTGCATGCAAATAACAGGAATACAAGGAGTAGCAAGTAAAATAAAGCCGAGCCAAGGGAGCAGGGAGGAGTCAGCACTGTCGGGGATGAATATTGGAAGCTGGAGAACCCCTTTAACCCTGTTCCCAAGTGTACGAGCTGGGCAGTACTGTAGACGTTATCAGTAGTGTTTGTACTGTCATTTATTGTTCACTGTTATCAGCCATCGGGCTGTGGAGATTTAGCTTTACTGGCCCTTTAAGGAGTAATCCCTGATTTCTACCTGACTATGGGCACTCTGTGTACCAGGAGGCATCTTCTCCTAGTTTTTGAATGGGTTAAACCAATCACTGCTGCGTAACAGGAAGGCTGGGGGGTGGGAGTGGTACAGGGAGGGGGGGCAGTGGTACCAGAGCCGGCATAAATCATTTAACAGCCAATCCATCCATTTTACACTTGGTTTCTTTTGCTTTTACCCAGGGGAGCGAAGACGTAAGACTCAAACTGCTCCCATTCCGCATGGTGGACTATGAAGAAAGACACCAGAGAGCACTTAAAGGGACAGGCTTGTGATTTATTCTTCTACATGTTCATTCTCTGTAATATCATCAGCAGCAAAAAAGGCAAAAAATTCACCTATAGCTATAGCCTTACTGCCACCTATAGCGAAATGGTGCCCTCGCCCCGCCTTGGTGGAACGTCCTTTGGAACTGTGGGGCAAAACCCCTCTATTAATATATGATTTTGCAAAACAATCTGTATATTTGGTTATGGGATGGTAATGTAAAATACTGCCCCTATTGTGACAAACAAGAGCGCAACCCAAGGGGGCAACTACCCGGGCAAGCAAATAAGCAAAGCAACAACCATCTCAACTCAAGGAGAACGAAAGAAACATCAGTAAGATCCCAAAGCAAAGAGGAAAAACTCAGGAGACAAAGATATTCAACTTAGGTCGCAGTTGTGTAAGAGTGATTCCTCTTCACTGCCCCATACACATGCACGCTCGGCCCAACCAACCCCAAATATGGTATCAATTACTTATCTCCCTGAGAAGGAAAGTATCAGGTGTCTTGAAAACCAACAGCACAATCCTTCTCTACCCCAGCAATATGTGACCTGGGATTGTCAGTGGTCTGTCCTATGGAAATAAGTGGGCTCAGCGGACATTATTGTAATGAGTAATCCAGTTTAAGACTCTGTTCACATCATGAGGCTAAATATGGTAATGCAGTGATATACGTCATCGATAGGCTTCCATGGTCATACTGTCCTCCATGCTTCTTTTTTTTTTTACGCAATTGGCATTTGTTTAAGAAAATTTTGCTGGATTGTCCATGCAGCCCAATAGGCAATGTCCAAAACACAGTCTCCTGACCTCCTTCACACCCATAGGGGGTCTGTAGAGTCCCAGCAGTTGCTACATGTGCATGCACAGCCCAAATTGACCATGAACAGGATCAAAGTGCACAGCAAGAAAATCTAAAAAGTCCTAAACTCTCTAAATGTTACAGGTGACTGCAGTCAGTAGAAAAGCTTTCAGAAATGGAAGGGTTAATAGGTTATCTATGTGATATGTAAACCCCATCAATATTTGGTGTGACCTTTGCCCTTTGGAGGAGAATTCCTGGAAGTGATGGTCCGGCCCCACAGATATAGCCCTGATATCAACATCGTCCAGTCTGTCTGGGATGACATGAAGAGACAGAAGGATTGGAAACGCAACATGCACAGAAGATCTGGGCTTAGTTCTCCAAGATGGCGGCGGGAACAACCTCCCTATTGAGTTGTGCCAAGAACTATCTGCAAGTACCAAGAAGAGGGCAAAGGTCACAGCAGATATTGGTGAGATTTAGATGTCTTCATTTAGTTGATTGACATAAAGTATTAACCCTTCTACTTCTGAAAGCTTTTTTTTTTTACTATGCGGTATTTTTTCAGCACATGCTTAAAACTTTTGCACTGTGTGTGGTCTTTTGTTAACCCATTTTTCTCTTTATATTTTTGTATGCAGACTTTTTTACTCCTTCGTACCTTCCATAGTGTCCGTGACCATAAGAGGCCTATTAGATCTCCTGAGACCATTGAGTTACGTCACACTATATACAGCTGCAAAGAAAGATACGAAAGGACTGAGCCAAATAAATAATAATGTATTCATAATTTTATTTATCAAGAAATACATAGAAAATACATTTCATCTGAGGACGGCTTTCCAGTTTAGTAAAGGACCTCATCCACACTTAATGGAGTACAAAGTTTTTTTTCCTTGTTTTTTTCGCACAAGTCCCGTGGAAGACCAACATTGAAATTTTTGTAACTTATCAGAACTTCTTTTTGTATCACACATATAAATCATTCTTGTCCCACCACCGGTGAATTTATGGAAGAAGAAATGTTTTAGCACTTTTTGGATGACGTCACAGAGGAGAAGATCTATCGATGACTTTTTTTTATTCCCTCTGTGATTTGTCCTCATGAACTGTCAAAAATCCTGAGCAAATTTCGTTAGAGGACGAGTGACCTGAACATTCCTGCATTGGAAACTTTCATCGATGTAAACAATTGCCCCATAAGGTGAGAGATCATTCACAAGGACAATATAAAAGGATTCCAGGTTTGGACTGAATCTCCAGGACAGATTTAACCGGAATCTCCAGTTCAGTCCCATCAGACCGAAGATCATCAGTCATTGTCTTCATAGGAGACAGTAGCGACCTCTCACCTGGGGCGTGACACCTTTGATCTCTGGTAGTAGTAGGTATTAACAAAATGGCAGGTGCCCCCGTTAGTGTCATGGGGGGCCAATGGTGTCTTGTATACCCTTTGTGTAAAAAAGACTACTACCGGCCAAGTTTGGAGTATATATTGGGCACAGATACACAGAACGATTGATACATCACAATAGATAGGAGTTTTACAATGCAGCATCATTATCATATTGTCTGACGCTGCCACTTTAAGACAGTTCTTGAACAGAAGAACCTTTAAGGTACTGATGTCGTGGCCACAACTCACACCCCTATAAAGAAATCAGTATGGCAGCTTTCATTTTATCTCTCCCCATAAAAGTTCCACCATATTGTTGGCTTATAATAGACCTGATAGTTTGACAGACCTGATATATATACCCAGAAACAATTGGTGACCTCAATTTTTTTTTCTTTCCTCATAAAACTTTGCAATCCCCGTCATCCTGCCAAGTAACAAGACCCACTTTCCAAATGAGCGTATAGACTGTACATAGCTATATACCGTATCTCCCTGTGTGCTTTCTATCTCTTTCATTTTCTATTCTGAAATTGGAATCGGCTTTCTCTTGTTATCCAAAAATTTCCATCTACTGCGAAGGATTAATAATATGGGACGCGATGCCACATTCCAGTAATGGGGCTACAGCGCTGTAACAAGAACATTTTGTTTCCCCAAGTCCCCTGAGACTCCTTTTGATTTGGCACATGAGCTGCACTGAAGTATTACAGCAAGAGAAAGATTGAGGCTAAAAATCAGCCCTGGCGTTATGAAACGCATCGGCTTATGAATGGTAACTCTACATGGCTACAAATGGCCCCACACAACGCAGCAGGACCGGCAGATTGAAGCTAACAAGGCGTTTGGGACACCAGACATGTTGAGTAACAGTATCAGCCCTAGCGTTACGAAACGCACCGGCCTATGAGTGGTAACTCTACATGGCTACAAATGGCTCCCCACAACGCAGCAGGACTGGCAGATTGAAGCTAACAAGGCGTTTGGGCACCAGACCTGTTGAGTAACTTTCTTGGACACCCAAACAAACTCCATCATTTGTATAATTTTTTAGTTGGGGCCACTTCAAAGCCTTTATATAGTGATTAATTCTAATTGTCTCGGACTGTCCACTTCATGATAACCATTAAAGGGGACCTTTCACCACCTCCATTAAGGGGGACCTTTCACCACCTCCATTAAGGGGGACCTTTCACCACCTCCATTGACTTGTCCTCTTTTCATCCTCCAGTAGACGCCGCTCCACTGACCCCGGTGCAGTGGCAATTTACTTCTCTGGCCCCAACCGTTCCCAAGATATCTGGCACCAAAACTAACAGCACTGATTGTTCAGGAACGGTGGAGGCTACAGTAAGAATTCCAGCTGCACCAGAATCAGTCGAGCGGCACCTATTGGAGAACAAAAAGAGCACAAGTTGGCGGAGGTGGTGAAAGGTCCTGTTTAAGGTGTCCATACACAGAAGATTAACATAAGTCAAGCTCAACAGTTTCTGCAAGGCCATTGACTATGTGATGTGTAGGGGGCTCCCAATATCATCTCCAAAAAGCACCCACCATGTTGAATTCGCCATGTTCATCCACCAATTCTTTTGTTCACAACTGTCTGTTCTGGCTACTTGGTGAGGATACTGGTGGGAAGGCCGAGCTTGCATGTGTATGGGGAAGAGTTGGGAAGATTCGCCTCTTCAGAAGGAGTGCGGCCACCTTTGTTTTACTTCCATTTGTACTATATGTATTATTAAAGGAGAATTAGGTCATTCTAGATTAATCTATGGGAGTTCCCTGTAAGGATCCACATCAAGTAGTAAGAACAGTAAAACACGAGAGTCTTCAGAGGACACAGCAAGTCCATGCATTGCAAGCCCATTGATTTTTATTGGGAACTATGCAGTGCCCAATTTCACCTGTGAGGACGCTGCAGGAGATTGTACTAATCCTAATCATTGTTTTGGGACCCTTCTAATATAAAGATATAGTAAGTGGAGAAGCCCTTTAAGAGTGGCCAGATCTGGCGGTATTACACCCCCATACATAATGGTTTGCGCATTGGCGCATTGGCCCGGCTTTTCTCATGTATTATCATTACAAAGGATCCATTTTGTTTCCAGTCAATGCAAAGATCCTAATGTGACCTATTTCCCAATATTGCTACAGTATTTGCTGCGTACAAGGGGCAGCTTAGACCTAAAATGACCCCTTCTTCTTCTTCAGTGCAAATTCTACTCATATTTGTTGAATCCAAATTGAAATGGATGTGCCGTATGTAGAAATCACTCGATGCTTAGTGGAGCTGGTTAAATCTGGAAATTTGCTGCTACCCAGGAGGCTGCTGAGCTATCGGAGAATGTGAAACTACAGGGAGCTACGGCTGGCATTAAACGCTGAGCATTTGGAAATAACAAGACGCGACCACTGCTCCGTGCTAGAGACATTGAGTCACATCGCACAGGGTGGGCGCCTGGAGGGGCTGCATGACTAAACTGTGGCCCAGATAAATGCCAACGTCTCCAAGGGGAAAACACAAAGCCGGAATTATGACAGAATAAAAAAATGTTACAACGTTAGAAAATCTTATGATTACAGAAAATGCATCAATTGAGATGAGAGTAATATAAAGTTCACATTCTGTCATCAGCACATTGTCCATCATCATCATCATCTATTGTCATTGGTATCATCATCTATCCTCATCGTCATTGGTATCATCATCTAGTGTCATCTCTATCGTCATCGGTATCATCATCTATCGTCATTGGTATCATCATCTATCCTCATCGTCATTGGTATCATCATCTAGCGTCATCTCTATCGTCATCGGTATCATCATCTATCGTCATCGGTATCATCATCTAGCGTCATCTGTAGCATCATCTATCGTCATCATCATCTATTGTCATCGGTATCATCATCTATCGTCATCGGTATCATCATCTATCGCCATTGGTATCATCATCTGTCGCCATCGGTATCATCATCTAGCGTCATCTCTATCGTCATCGGTATCATCATCATCTAGCGTCATCGGTATCATCATCTATCGTCATCGGTATCGTCATCTATCATTATCGTCATCTATCGTCATTAGTATCATCGTCATTGTTATCATCATCGTCATCTATCGTCATCTATCGTCATCATAATCATCTATCATCATAGTCATCTATCGTCATTGGTATCATCCATTCCAATGATCTCACTTATAATTAGATTCCCAATTTATAGGAAATCTATAAAATGCTCCTCAGAATATTTGCCTTCAGCTTTCTCTTGTGATATCCCTGGTATAGATCCTGCTCAGGCACTACAAAGAGTGTCTCTTACTCTGGAGGACCTAGCACGTCCAGGCATTACAGAGATAGGCCAGTGATTTCATCGTGCAATGCTTCATTTCTCCTGCGGGGGCGCTGCAGGGGAATTGAACATTTGCTGCCAAGTTCCTCCACTGGTTATAGGAGATTTATGGGGGTCTCAGCTGCAGGAAACTCTGTGATCAGCATTTTTAGTAAAAATAGGATTGTCCAATGTGGACAACCCCTTGAAGATCAACATCAGTCATGTTTCCCTACTAATATAATATAATACACTACATGAAGTACAGAGGTTATATAATCCCACTACCCACCAAGCTATTGCCATGTCTGTCTGATGATAAACTCTTCACTACGGACTTTCCGTGATCCCTGTTGTCCTTGTGGTCAGTCGAGAAACTACAGGTATAAATTCATGTTGTCTGAGTATATCCATGGAGTCCAGTTGTTGGGTTGTTCCCGGTTTCTTGGCTCAGATTCTTCATAGTGATTGGTGGTGACTAAGTAGTGGATGAATCCTACAAACATACAGCACTAGATGGAGGACAGTCTGCATCCCCGTATTTTCCTCTATAGAAGGTGCGAGGAATTTCAGTTGGTCACTGGGCGACCACATCTTCCATCCCACTTGTGCTTGTTCTTACCTGTAGTGTTATATGGTTGCTCCTTATTATAAGACCTGGATGCCGAAGACTTTGAATAGTGGAGAGCAGTGAGCACCATGGCAGCACCAATCCAAAAATGTCAGTAGAGCTTTAGAATCCATCACTAGTCTCAAAAAACTGATCCAAAGACTTTGTAGGTGTTGTATCGTATATAGCGGAAGTTGTGGCTCTTTATCCCAAGTATCGGGTTCTATATTGTGGTATATATGTATACAAAGATAATAACCAGAAGGTTTAAGATGGTTCCGATAATACCCAACATGGCTAAAATACGTTCCTCACGGTCTTCCTTGGATTCTGCTGGCCGCCCAGGATTCATTCCTTCTCGTCGACCCCCTGGAATCATTTTCACTTAGACCTGTTCCCTTTGTGACCGAACCAGTCCCTGGAGGTGACGGAAAAACAAAGAGTTTATAATGTTCACTAGAAGAGTCTGATCTACAAAGTAATCTGAGCAATGTATCCTGAGATATCACAAGTGGTCGCAAAACATTATCATTGACATGTTATAAGAATACTAGAAAGCTAATGTAATAAGTAACTGGGGCCTTAGTAGGTCACTTATACAAGGGCTTCATCACTGTGGTATACATCTCAGCTCACTCAGTTTTCTGGCGCCATGACCCGGTCAGTATTGACTTTCACCGAACCATGAGCCACTCCATTAGTATTCACTGCGCTGTGAGGTCAGCCAGTGAAGATGTTACATAACCCGTATATTATAGGAATTATTCTACGCAATATTTCATTAAGTTTGTCCAAGATCTGAAACTTAGAAGTTCATATCTGAGAAGCGGGAAACCTTACATCAATACTATAGACGTAGTGACATTGAAGTCTGTGGCTCAGTTGTTAGCCTGTCTGTGCCTCAGTTATTAGGGTGTCTGTGGCTCAGTTATTAGGGTATCTGTGCCTCAGTTATTAGGGTGTCTGTGCCTGAGTTCTTAGGGTATCTGTGCCTCAGTTATTAGGGTGTCTGTGGCTCAGTTATTAGGGTATCTGTGGCTCAGTTATTAGGGTGTCTGTGGCTCAGTTATTAGGGTATCTGTGGCTCAGTTATTAGGGTGTCTGTGGCTCAGTTATTAGGGTGTCTGTGGCTCAGTTATTTGGGTGTCTGTAGCTCAGTTATTTGGGTGTCTGTGGCTCAGTTATTAGGGTATCTGTGGCTCAGTTATTAGGGTGTCTGTGGCTCAGTTATTAGGGTGCCTGTGGCTCAGTTATTAGGGTATCTGTGGCTCAGTTATTAAGGTGTCTGTGCCTCAGTTATTAGGGTGTCTGTGGCTCAGTTATTAGGGTATCTGTGGCTCAGTTATTAGGGTGTCTGTGGCTCAGTTATTTGGGTGTCTGTGGCTCAGTTATTAGGGTGTCTGTGGCTCAGTTGTTATGTTGTCTTTATCTTGCTCTGGTCATTGGGTCTCATCTTACATTATTATTAATTATCACTTACTGTTCCTCTATTTTTCCCATGGAACTGACAAATATCAGGATTGTAAGTCATCGGGGTCTGTTGACTCCATGTCAGCATTGTCTTGGCACTATATGGTGGTGTTATATGGGCTATATACAGGCAGCATTGTTTTGGCACTATATGGTGGTGTTATATGGGCTATATACAGGCAGCATTGTCTTGGCACTATATAGCAGTGTTATGTGGGCTATATACAGGCAGTATTGTCTTGGTACTATATAGCGGTGTTATGTGGGCTATATGGCTATATACAGGCAGTATTGTCTTGGCACTATATGGCGGTGTTATGTGTGCTATATACTGGCAGTATTGTCATGACAATATATAATAATATTATGTAGGTTGTATATGGCAGCATTGATTTGGAAATTGCATAAATGGAACAAAAATTATAAACCACCCCTTAAAGTAAAATGTACATGGTTTGACCAGAGGTGTAGTTAAGGGTTCAGCACAGGGAAGCCAAACACATCCAAGTGGCCCTGAATTCAGGTACCAATATTACCGCAGTGACAATATAGTGGTATATACCGACTGTACACCGGTCTCAGCAGACAGTATATAGTGACTATATAGTGGTATATTTTTGTTTGTTCAGAAACAGCGCCCCTCTTATCCATAGGCTGTGCCTGGTACTGCAGCTCAGGTTAATGCACTTGAATAGAAAAGAATGTCTTATCCCAGAGAGCAAATACTTCAATAATAAAGATCTGATGCCTGATACTATGGTGAACATCAGGTCAGACCTAAATACCCTAAACTACGAGGAGAAGTCTTCTATCTGTGTATGCTGGAGGTGTGGGCTCTGCTATAACATGGCAACTCCAGCAAGACACCTCATCATGGCAAGGGGATTTGGCCTCTGGCTGGGTCAGTAAACTCCTTCCCAAGGTAATGGAAAGCAGAACTGTATGTCCATGACTCTGATGCTATAGGGTCACACAGACTATCCTAAATCTGACCCCCATAATACAGGTAACTAGTACTGAAAACAGAAGAGGATGGAGGAAACAGAGCAGGAATCAGGTTATGTGACCCGATCCTGGAAGAAGCTGGGAATCTCAAGGTACAACAACCCATGGAAGAAAAAGGTGAGAAAAGACTCAGTGGACAACCCCTTAAAGTGGTGAACAAGACATGACCAACCCATTTTAAAGACAATCACCCGATCACTCAAAGTCCAGCTTCTGAAACCCAAGGAGATTGCGGCTGCTACAGGGTGACCATATACTGCATGGTTGGGATAGATCCCTTGTTGTCCTGTGGTCACCAGTGCTATGACATATCCCCAACGTCCTACCACATGTCATAATAGATACTGGACTCATGTTCTGGTGAAGAGGAGCATGTGGGACCATCTCAGGAACCAGAGCAGCCATGTCGTACACAAGGTCTCTGCTTTTATATGTGGATTGTGAGTCCCATATAGGGTTAGGGTTATGTTATCGCTAGGTTCACACCTGCGTTCTACTCTCCGTTCTGTGCTTTCCGTCTTCTGCATGCCAGAAGATGGAAAGCACAGACCGGGTCCGGCTGTGAGCAGCGGTGAGCGTTTTATACTCTCCGCCGCGAAACCGGATTTTTTAATCCGGACACAGAGTACTGCATGTCCGACTCTGTGTCCGGATTAAAAAACCCGGTTTTGCGGCGGAGAGCGCAAAACGCTCACCGCCGGACAGCTTTCTCACCCATTGAAATGAATGGGTGAGAAAGACTCCTGCAGGTTTCCATCTCCTGCTCTGTTTTATGCAGGAAACGGAAACCTGCGTTACGGAGATGACAACGCAGATGTGAACGAGCCCTATCTTTGGATTATGGGAGGAAATCCACGCAAACACAGGCAGAACATGCAAACTCCTTGCAGCTGTTGTCCTTGACAGGATTCGAACCCAGGACTCCAGCACTGCAAGACCACCGTGTTGCCCCACAAGCTCCCTGCTTTATATCAGTGGCGGACACTTAGATGTTTCTGAAACTTCCACTAGAGAGATGTAAGGGAATGAAATCCGTATTCTGGAGTATGGCAGAGGTCACTGATCGAGAAATCCTACCAGTGTGACCTTCTCATTGACATCTCCTTAGGTCCTACAGCAGAATAAGAGAACTTGTTCCTTGATATACTACACATAGCTATTGTGTAGATGAGATGATACCCGAGTACACAGAATAAAATACAGCAAGAAAATATATATATATATACACTGTGATAGAAATATACCACGACAATGACAGAAGGATTCAGAAATATGGTTAGAAAGAGTCGCCAAGCTGATCCTAGACAATGCCCTCTCTTGGTCACACCTTAATAACTAAGGCTCTATAATATCTCGGCCCCATATCTTTGACGTATAAAGCTGTAATAACAAGATGTGGGTCATATCTGTCAGTCCTGTCCTGCCTTGTGTCAGGGACGACTACCTACCAAGCACTTTCCAGTAGAGCAGCTGGTCTCCTCCACCTCCTCCTCCTCCCTTCTGGCCACAAAAACTTCCCCAATCCTCTTCTTTTGTTTAGAAACTCTTTAAGGAAGGCAGAGATAATCTTCTAATACTGAGCCAGATATCAGAACATCTGGGTAGGGGGATGGAGGGCAGCGCTAGGTATCTCCATCGCGAGGGTCCTTACAACATGACAGTTGTGTTCTTCATATCATCCTCTCCAGATGTGCTGCAGTAGATGGCTCCGATTCAAGGCCTGAAGCTTCTAACATCTCTGGTGAGACAGTAACGTAAGGAAGATTGGCGAAATTTAAAGAGATTTGACATTAAGTCTAGGTAATCCTTGTTACAGTGGAGAATATAGCTGTAATCCTGTACAAGGCAGATACAGATGTGTGTCCAGGCGTCTTCTCCCGTCTACCTCGGTCCATTGAATATCTCCGGGCTCTGGATATCGAAAGAACTTAAGAGATTGTTTGTAAATATAATGGACAGCATAAAGAATTGTTGGGGTCAATGTCTTGTACCTACAAATCTTGTGACGCAATGGAGTCAAGTCGTGCTGTCTCTCTGTACATATTGCAAGTTACTAAAGTCTGGTACATGCAATGGCCGAGTCGTCACGTAGACGCAGGAGACACATAGGGACAAATAGTCCTTCATGTATGACACTAAGTCATTGTATTTGCTTCCCACCAATAGACCAGGTTACTGCAGGCACACAAAGCTATGAGTGGAATCCATGTATGGCGAGCATGTGAATCCACAGAGACCTGAGCCTACCTACTTTCTCACATCCAGCTCCAAGTCGTCTTCCATCGAGACAGTGATTTCTGTGTAATGCTTCCAGTACACTCCCACCTGGTTATTGCCCTCGCTGTGTGTTGGAAATCCAGGGGTTATGGACGGATACAGGACGATAAATGGTGTCTCTTTGTGTAAATCCAGTCCTCGTACTCCACCGCGAGGTACGTTGGATGGCTCCCAGCTCCACAGTGGCACAGGTGGTCGCCTGCAAAGATGTCTCTTCCCAGCCTGCGAGAATGGAGACTGCGATTCCTCTCACTGATGCCCATCCATCTCATCTCCGTTATCTTTCCCATCCATCCAGCTGAACGTCTTGAATGTTACTGTCCATTTTCTCGTCTTCTCCCTGAATCGTTCCTTCTTCTTGTATATGTGACCCCACTCCCTCTCCTCCTCCTCCTTCAGTATCTCCCCCCGGTTCCTCAGCCAAGATCTCCCTCCTCTATCTACTCACATGCTGCCAATTCCTCTCTCCCTTTCCCCAAATCTCCTCTTCCTCCTTTTCATCCTCTTCAGTATTGCACCTCTCTCTGTCTTCCCAACCTGGATAGTGTCTCCCCTCCCCTCCCGTTTAATATCCTCCCTCCCTCGCCCTCCTCCTCTGCCTCTTCCACCCACCTCTCGGCCCTTCTTCCCACAATTACTACTCATTATACGATGGGCTAAATTTCCTTTCTCATCCATGTGAAGCCCCTTGGAGTCATCAGCCCTTCACCCTGCTGCTGTGTCCAGCGCCCCCTTCTATGAGATGTGTAGGGTTATGTGATGACCCCGGGAAGCTCTGACATGTAACAAAGATTTACCCCAATATGATGCCCATGTATACAGTACAGAGTCACTGGCTGCTATAGGACACAATACAGTGACATCTCTTCCAGAAGAAGTGGGGGGTGGTCTTCTCATAGAAGATGGCAAACATGGTCAAACTAAAAATCCACCATAAAAAACCTTGTCTGGTCAAGAGGTCGGTCTCCTCAAAGAGGCGTCTTCTGGAGAGGCTTCATAATGTATCACCCAACTTATCTACAACATAAAACCTCTGGACAACTATTGTATGATGCTTCCAATCTCATCCATGGACCAAACCAATCACCTGATGACATTTTCCTTTGCCCAGTGACTCTTCTTAGATCCAACCATTTCCTCGTAATATCCATATCCCTTCCTTTATCAGTATAAGGCAGCATTCACACCTGTGTCCGTGTCTGTCCAGTTCAGAGTCATCCTGACCTCATGGACAGAATATCCTGTAAGTCCGACCTTCTGGTCCAGCAATGTCACTGGGACAATAATTGAAACCTGACTGACCCCAATGAGGTCACTCAGAATACTGTGTTACTGATTTGTTGTTTCATCCGTTGTTCTGATCCTACGAACTTTATAGAACATTCTAAATGACTCCGATGTGAATAAACCCAAATCTGCTCCAGTCGTATCCCAGCCCTGACAACATTCAAAAACTAAGTCTCTGTTCATATTTCCATCAAGTCTTCCATATTCCTTTAGCATCCGTTGTGCTGGTTCTGTCATATGAGGAAAGTCCCCGCCACCCTACAGATCCCCCGAATTATTAAAGGGTCTGCCAGGCTCCATGCTGAGCTCTTCTTCTCAGATATGATGGAATCTCCTAATGGAGACGTCTGACTACAGTGTGAACAGAGACTAATTCAGCCCAATATCTACGGACAGACATTTCTGCCAAGATGTCCTCGCAGAAGACTTACTAAGATATTGTAAGAACATCAAGGACAGAAAGTTGTCGGAAGAAGAAGATCCGATCATTAGGTGCGGCGACACAGAATGAAGGAAGGAAATCGCCTTTCTGTGGTCTTGAGACGGAATCTGTAGGAGCTTTGCACTCCATCGATGGTCGCAGGACAGGAGAGGGGACAATTAGGTCTATAGTTGTGGAGAAGATCGCAAAATAATCATCATTAATATCAGATATTAGAGGAAGGTCGTACAAAAGAACAAATACATAGAAGTGGTGCCCAGTGTGTACGGAGCCTGATATACATCTGTGTCATGGGGAGCCTGATCACATCTTACGACACTTGTGGCGTCTCAGAGAATTTTGGCAATTACAGTGTTGTATTGCTTTGCCATTACACAATGAGTTAATAGAGACGTGTTGTAGGGAGGGCGATAAACACCCGGGTGTCAATGGAGGAATTTACTACATGAACTTGCTGGAGCGTAGAAACCACCGGGATCTCCTTATCCTTCCGGACACCCCCCGGCCGTCCGCAGCATTCCCTCCCCCCACCCCATCCATGTCAGCTTATTGCATCTGGCTGGGATGTGATGAGGGGACCTTGTTGCTTAGCAACTGCCTCCTGGGAACAATGCGCGGAATCTCAACTAGGCCTCAAAACACGAAAATCCCACCAGCACATGGCAAACATGTACACGTATGTACACGGGAGGCCACAGAAACATGTATGACAGACATATGTCACTTGCCCCACATCAAAGCAAAGACAAGATCACCCCTGACAACCAGCTGAGCGCAAAAGACGGGTCTGCAAACCCAGAATGTCAGAAGAATAAAGTAATGTCAGCCATTGTCATATAGAAATACATAGAAGGTTACCAGACTGTATACAGTGAGATAGCTGTCATCTATCTATCTATCTATCTATCAATCAATCATCTATCTATCTATCTATCTATCTATCTATCTATCTATCTATCTCTCTCCTATCTATCATCTATCTATCTATCTATCTATCTATCTCCTATCTATCTATCTATCTATCTATCTATCTCCTATCTATCTATCTATCTATCTATCTATCATCTATCTCCTATCGATCTATCTCCTATCTATCTATCTATCTATCTATCTATCTATCTATCTATCTATCTATCTATCTCTCTCCTATCTATCTATCTATCTATCTCATATCTATCTACTTCATATCTATCTATCTCATATCTATCTATCTATCTCCTATCTATCTATCTCCTATCGATCTATCTCCTATCTATCTATCTATCTATCTATCTATCTATCTATCTATCTATCTCCTATCTATCTATCTATCTATCTATCTATCTATCTATCTATCTCCTATCTATCTATCTATCTATCTATCTATCTCCTATCATCTATCTATCTATCTATTTCCTATCTATCTATCTATCTATCTCCTATCTATCTCCTATCTATCTATCTATCTATCTATCTATCTATCTATCTATCTATCTATCTCCTAGCTATCTATTTCCTATCTATCTATCTCCTATCTATCTATCTATCTATCTATATCTATCTCCTATCTATCTATCTATCTATCTCATATCTATCTATCTCGTATCTATCTATCTCATATCTATCGATCTATCTATCTATCTATCTATCTATCTATCTATCTATCTATCTATCTACTATCTATCATCTATCTATCTCCTATCTATCTATCTCCTATCGATCTATCTCCTATCTATCTATCTATCTATCTATCTCCTATCTATCTATCTATCTATCTATCTATCTATCTCCTATCATCTATCTATCTATCTATCTATTTCCTATCTATCTATCTATCTATCTATCTATCTATCTATCTATCTATCTATCTCCTATCTATCTATGTATCTATCTCCTATCTATCTATCTATCTATCAATCTCCTATCTATCTATCTATCTATCTATCTATCTATCTATCTCCTAGCTATCTATTTCCTATCTATCTATCTCCTATCTATCTATCTATCTATCTATCTATCTATCTATCTATCTATCTATCTATCTATCTCCTATCGATCTATCTCCTATCTATCTATCTCATATCTATCGATCTATCTATCTATCTATCTACTATCTATCTATCTATCTACTATCTATCTATCTATCTATCTATCTATCTATCTATCTATCTTCTATCTATCTATCTATCTATCTATCTAATATCTATCTATCTATCTCCTATCTATCTATCTATCTATCTCCTATCTATCTATCTATCTATCTATCTATCTATCTCCTATCTATCTTTCTATCTATCTATCTATCTATCTATCTATCTATCTATCTCATAGCTATCTATCTATCTATCTATCTCCTATCTATCTATCTATCTATCTATCTATCTATCTATCTCATATCTATCTATCTATCTCCTATCTATCTATCTATCTATCTATCTATCTCCTATCTATCTATCTATCTATCTCCTATCTATCTATCTATCTATCTATCTATCTATCTATCTATTTCCTATCTATCTATCTATCTATCTATCTATCTATCTATCTGTCTATCTCCTATCTATCTATCTCCTATCTATCCATCTCCTATCTATCTATCTATCTATCTATCTATCTATCTATCTATCTATCTATCTATCTATCTATCTATATATCTATCTCTTTCTCTCTCATGTCTATGATATCTATGCTGTGTTCGCTCCCTATCATGTATACAGACGGGGTAACCACAATGAGATTATTTGCCCCCTCCATATTCCTCTCTACAGATCAGTTCGCCGTGTTCGGCTCCACATTATAGTGGAGGTTTTTATTAGAGCTTTGGATCAATACTGGAGATTTTTCTCCCTGTAATGAGGTTATAACCCGATAGATACAGTCACACAGGTAGAAGCTCTATCGGGAGATCCGGTCACTGCTGACATGAAGGGTTACTGAATAATTGTGTTTCTTATTACATGACTATTCTGTGCTGTTCATCTGTTATAACGCCTGGAAATGTAAAATAGATTGACAACTGGGTGTTACCACCTGGGGGTTGTCCTTATAGACACTGACAATCTCCGATCACTACTATCGATCTATCTATCTATCTATCTATCTATCTATCTATCTATCTATCTATCTATATATCTATCTCATATCTATCTATCTATCTATCTATCTATCTATCTATCTATCTATCTCATATCTATCTATCTATCTCCTATCTATCTATCTATAATAATAATAATAATAAATTTTATTTATATAGCGCCAACATATTCCGCAGCGCTGTACAATTTGTAGGGTTCAGATACAGACAGATACAAAACAAAGAACGTCATTTCACACAATGGGACTGAGGGCCCTGCTCACAAGAGCTTACAATCTATGAGGTAGAGAGGATGACACAAGAGGTAGCAGGGGCGGTATTGCTTATACAGTGTTCAGACAATTTTGTAATAGAGGTTGCAGCCATTACACAAACAAAGCTTTATGGGCCGTCACTAGTAGTGTCCTTTAACATGTGGCTAGAGCATGGACAAATATGTTAGGCTGAAAAGGCATCAAGAAGGGTTTGCATTAGGAATTGTGATAGGCCTGTCTGAAAAAATGCGTCTTTAGTTTGCGTTTGAAACTGTAGAAATTGTGAGTTAAACTGATTGTCTGGGGTAGAGCATTCCAGAGAAGTGGTGCAGCTCGGGAGAAGTCTTGTATACGAGCGTGGGAGGTTCTGATAATAGAGGATGTAAGTGTTAGGTCATTGAGTGAGCGGAGAACACGGGTTGGGCGGTAGACAGAGATGAGGGAGGAGATGTAGGGAGGTGCAGCATTATGGAGAGCCTTGTGGATGAGAGTGATAACTTTATATTTTATTCTATAATGAATAGGCAGCCAATGTAGTGACTGGCACAGACCGGAGGCATCACTGTAGCGTCTAGCCTGGTAGATGAGCGTGGCCGCTGCATTCAGAATAGATTGTAGAGGGGAGAGTTTAGTGAGGGGAAGACCGATTAGTAAGGAGTTACAGTAGTCAAGGCGAGAATGAATCAGAGAGACAATAAGTGTCTTTAGTGTATCTCTGGTAAGGAAAGGGCGTATTCTGGAGATATTTTTGAGGTGGAGGTGACATGAACGTGCGAGTGATTCAATATGAGGGGTGAAGGCGAGATGAAGAAAGTAGCTGGGAGACTTCCTCTTCTGTAACAGGTTCAAAAGATGAGAATAGACAGTCTGAGGTGCAATTGGTGAGGGGATCATTGCTATGGTAGGTGGTGGGATCAATGCCACCTGGGGCTTGGGCAGTAATTTCCTGACGGATCTTATCAATTTTAGCATGGAAATACGTGGCCATCTATCTATCTATCTCCTATCTATCTATCTATCTATCTATCTATCTATCTATCTATTTCCTATCTATCTATCTATCTATCTATCTATCTATCTCTTTCTCTCTCTCTCATGTCTATGATATCTATGCTGTGTTCGCTCCCTATCATGTATACAGACGGGTTAACCACAATGAGATTATTTGCCCCCTCCATATTCCTCTCTACAGATCAGTTCGCCGTGTTCGGCTCCACATTATAGTGGAGGTTTTTATTAGAGCTTTGGATCAATACTGGAGATTTTTCTCCCTGTAATGAGGTTATAACCCGATAGATACAGTCACACAGGTAGAAGCTCTATTGGGAGATCTGGTCACTGCTGACATGAAGGTTTACTGAATAATTGTGTTTCTTATTACATGACTATTCTGTGCTGTTCATCTGTTATAACGCCTGGAAATGTAAAATAGATTGACAACTGGGTGTTACCACCTGGGGGTTGTCCTTATAGACACTGACAATCTCCGATCACTGCTGACTTCTCAGAGAACCCCCCATTTGACAAGAAGAATGGTAGAACCTGGTGGGTAACTGATTCATTTCTCGGAGGAGTAACAGAGGAACAACACAACGTTATAAGAAAATGTTCTCCAGAATTGTTATATTATTACATGAGAGCGGACAGCAGGAGAGCGGACACATCAGACATGAAGAAGTCGCCACCACCGGCGAGAGAATCAGAGAAAATCTATAAAATTGCAAAAAATGTCATTATTTATATTTAACGTTTTCCTTTTAATCATCTCGATTAATTACGGTTTGGTTCCCTTTATTGCCGGAGATTTATCAGCAGGGTTTGATTTTTAGAAAGCACAATCTATATACATAGAAACAGCACCACCTCTGTCCTCAGGTTGTATCTGGTATTGCAGCTCATCGTTCCAGTGACTGTTAAATTGGGCGAGGCTGGGGCTGTTTTGAGAAAGGAGAAGCAAATCTATCTGGAGAAAACACCCAAGGAATGACATTGGAGATGTTTTGTAGAGAATTATCATTGATCTCCTGATCACGAGGTCGGCAGCGTTGGCTTCGGTCTCCTCCATACTAGGCAGTTCTTTCATGTCGTCTCATTACTCTGGTTCTATCTCATTGATGGTCTGAGGTCTCCTTCTGAGGGTTGGTGGGATCCAAGCTCTGCAATAACCTGCCGAGCTGCTCGTGTAACCAGATAGGGGGCAGCGCTCAGTAATGAGGAGGATAGACTGCGGCCTCACCAATACTATGAGGTCCTGATAATCATTGTCTCGGGGTTTATGGCCTAGTTTATGGAGCTTCCATCTCAGAGGAACCTACAAGATAAATGGCCTGCCCGGGTCTCTGCTATTAGATGGTCCCTCACTCTTCTCCTTTGTATGAAGATCTCTGGAGAAATCAGAAGGGATGTGCGGGGGTCATTAGGGGCTGAGAGGGCAAGAAGAGATGAAGCATCTGCGGCTCGTATGCAGACTCCCTTTTTCCACCGCAGGATCATATAAAAGCTTTTGTACTGGAGGCCTCTGCGTAGAACAATATAGTCACCCCCACTATAGCAATGTATACCGGCCCGACCGCAGCCAGAAGGGACAGTGTTTCAGGTGAATGAAGCCCCAAGGATCTATCTGACCTGGAGCTTTATTGGCGTAAACAGTGCAAGTGTGCTAGAAATGCATCTTAAAGGGGATGTCCAGAAATCATAACAATCTCCTGCGCCCAGTGCTCCGATGTGCAGGCCCAGAATTACCCTGAGAAATAGCCGATGGAGATGGTCAGTATACACAGAGTGCAGCTACATATGTGTCAGGAAAAATCTGGCCTGGATAAGGGAGTGGTCTTCTCATAGAGGTGATCTCACACAGGTGACTCCACATACTATATAGTGACCCCAAGTACTATATAATGACTCCACGTACTATATAATGACCCCAAGTACTATATAAGGACTCCAGGTACTATATAATGACTCCACATACTATATAGTGACCCCACATACTATATAATGACTCCACGTACTATATAATGACTCCACATACTATATAATGACTCCACGTACTATATATAATGACTCCACATACTATATAGTGACTCCACATACTATATAATGACTCCACGTACTATATATAATGACTCCACATACTATATATAATGACTCCAGGTACTATATAATGACTCCACATACTATATAGTGACTCCACATACTATATAATGACTCCACGTACTATATATATAATGACTCCACATACTATATATAATGACTCCATGTACTATATAATGACTCCACGTACTATATATAATGACTCCACATACTATATAATGACTCCACGTACTATATATAATGACTCCACATACTATATAGTGACTCCACATACTATATAGTGACTCCACATACTATATAATGACTCCACGTACTATATATAATGACTCCACATACTATATATAATGACTCCATGTACTATATAATGACTCCACGTACTATATATAATGACTCCACATACTATATATAATGACTCCACATACTATATATAATGACTCCACATACTATATAGTGACTCCACATACTATATAGTGACTCCACATACTATATAGTGACTCCACGTACTATACATAATGACTCCACATACTATATAATGACTCCACGTACTATATGTACATATTGGCTAACAGTATACAGAGGTTTGTGCCACATTAACCCTATAATCTCCCAAATGAAAGTTGCCGTGGGAACAACAGTCCCAGCGCTCACCCAATGTGGGCAAAAGAAACCTTGAACAAAGGAATCTGCAAACACAAAGCATTAGAGTCCGACTCTGCCTCCTGGTGGACATCAGTGGTACTGCACATGGCCTTACCCTCTGTTTTCGGGGGTCACTACTACAACTAATGCAATGCTAATACTGATGTTTACAGAGCTGGAGATACAGGAGATCCAGCAGTGATCAGGAGACTAGACAAGGACATGTTCCTCGCGTTCCTGCAATTAATCCCATCCTGGAATGGCTAATAACAGAGAGCAAACGCTGGCATTGTATAGCAATAGATTTACAGAGCTTTGGATTTAGCAGCAATGAGATAATAATGATGAGCGGTTTTGGGTGTAGACACCACTCGCGGTAATCCAGTCATTGGCATCTATCCGGTAATTGGCGGTGCCGCAGACCTCGCGCCAGTGCTGTCTCTTCTCATTTTCCTTCTTCTACCTCAGTCACTTTCTCAGTTGGAAAATGTCTCTTTTCAGCAGTTCCCGACTATATTAGAGAGTCTATAGATCACGGCCTCCACTATAATGTGACGTGTCCTGAGCTCAGGCCATATATACTGCTGTATACTGCACTGTCAGCATGTCGCTAATGTGGAACCTACCTGCTGACTTTCAGGCTTGGCCACTCACCTTCATCCTGTAGTCGGCGGCCGAAGAAATGTATAAATGGAGACGCTTCGTAAATCCAATTCCTCCACCTAATACTCAGCTACAGATCCCGGGACTTAAAGGGGTGTTCCAGTAATTACAAGTTATTCCCTAGGCTAACTGTATGATTGGTGAGGGTTTCAGAATTGGGGCCTAAACTGGTCATGGGGGTCTCATACATGCAGGTCTCAGCCGAAAGGGTGACCTGTAACTCCGTTCATACAGGGCACACAGGGATCCCTGTTCTCATGATTGGTGGAGATCCAAGAAGATCCAACTGATCAGCCAGTGGGTAGGAGACAAGCCTTCACTTTAATAAAGGGGGAGCTCATTGGACAGGCTCTTAGTTGGGCCTCTTGTGATTTTTGCTATGGGAACCGAAAATTTGTGTATGTCTTTATAATAAGTTTGTGGATAGTGTAACCAAACCCTAAATTTTTGCTATATTTGTAACAAATATAGTAGGGGCCACTGTGGGACATTATACTGGACGCAGGGGCTGCTGTGGGACATAATACTGTGTGCAGGGGCGACTATGGGACATAATACTGTGTGCAGGGGCCACTATGGGACATAATACTGTGTGCAGGGGCCACTATGGGGTATAATACTGTGTGCAGGGGCCACTATGGGGGATAATACTGTGTGCAGGGGCCACTATGGGGGATAATACTGTGTGCAGGGGCCACTATGGGGCATAATACTGTGTGCAGGGGCCACTATGGGACATAATACTGTGTGCAGGGGCCACTATGGGACATAATACTGTGTGCAGGGGCCACTATGGGGGATAATACTGTGTGCAGGGGCCACTATGGGGAATAATACTGTGTGCAGGGGCCACTATGGGACATAATACTGTGTGCAGGGGCCACTATGGGGAATAATACTGTGTGCAGGGGCCACTATGGAACATAATACTGTTTGCTCTGGGGCTGCTGTGGGACATTATACTATTTGCTATGGGGCACATTCTTTACTGATTACACCCTGGCCATAAATATTAGAACTCTGAGGGTCCAACTACAAGACCCTCCCATAGATCAGCTGTTCCCAGACACCGCGGCCCCCTGTAATGTTTACATGCTGGGGGCCACAGTGCTCACTTGCTGTATGATTTGTAATGGCAGTTCTAGATTGGCAGTCCTGCCCCAGTGAAGTCTATGAGCTGTGCTGTCCCAGAAAAGCTGATCTGCAGGGGTCTCGGCTGTGGTAACCCTCCCACATCTAATATCGATGGCCTTTGCCCCTAACCCCTTTAAGGATTATTGCTAGTTATTAGCAGTAGGGGGCGCTATTTGAATTCCTCCTCTCCTATTTAATTCAATATAAAGCTTCATTTCCCATGTGGCAGCGCTGAGGAGCAACTGAACACATACAACAAGTGTCCATTCCAGGTTACAAAGTGACTGCTGGTACTCCCAGCAGGGGCACAGCGTACGATCCTTTGATCACTGGGGCCTCTAACAAAAAGGTACAACCCCAATATAGATAACCCCAAAACAAAAATGAATGACGACAGATAATATGAAGCCATCGTAGGTCATGTCATTGAGCGGATCATGATCTACTGATGTTCACAACCACGTCCAGGCTTCTCCTGACAACCCCGGAACTCATCGGATTATGATGGAGCAAAGTTCTAAAGAGCCAACAGTTTCCTGAGCACATCTGGTAACTCGCCCTGGAACGGTGAGACTATGCAGAGATCTGACATGATGACTCTTCTTCGCTCAAAAACCGACTACTACCAGGTGGTGGAGGAGCTCGGGAGAGGGACTTTCGGAAAAGTACTGAAAGCTTTGAAAAAGGAAACGGGAGAACCGGTGGCCATCAAAGTGATCAGAAACGATCAGATCAGGAGCCGCGTTATCAAGAACGAGATCAAGCTCCTGAATGTCCTCCAGAAGGTCGACCTAGACAAGTTTCATCTTATAAGTTTCTTCGAATATTTCCATATCCAAGATAACTTTTACTTGGTCTTTGAGCTTCTACAGCAGAGTCTGTACGACTACCAGAAGAAGATCCGGTTTGCTCCCATTCCTATAAAACACATAAGGACCATCACCACCCAAGTCTTAGAAGCCCTTTCCAAGCTGAAGGAGCTCTCCGTTATCCACTGTGACCTAAAGCCTGAGAATATAGTGCTGGTCGATCACGTACGATATCCGTTCCGAGTTAAAGTGATCGATTTTGGTTCGGCCAGCATTTTAAGTGAGGTGAAACATGTGAGGGAGCCGTATATACAATCCCGCTTCTACAGAGCTCCGGAAATCCTTCTCGGGCTGCCTTTCTGTGAGAAATTGGACATGTGGTCTCTGGGGTGTATCATCGCTGAGCTCCACTTTGGTTATCCTCTGTACCCTGGGAACAGTGAATACGACCAGATCAGGTACATATGCGAGACACAAGGGCTGCCAGACTACCATTTGTTACGTGCGGCCAGTAAAGCACTCTTCTTCTTTAAGTACAATGTAGACGCCCAAAGACGAATCCAATGGAGGATCAAAACTAGAGCAGAATATCAAGTGGCGGCCAGAGTGCAACCTGTCGAGAATAGGAAATATATTCTGAAATCCCTGGACCACATAGAGGTCTTGTACACCTCTAAACCCAATTACACACAGCAAGAAGTCCTGGCTGAACGTTCTGACCTGAGGAACATGGTGGAGCTCATGAAGAGGTTGCTGACCTGGGACCCCAACAAGAGGATTAACCCCAATACAGCTCTCAAGCATCCGTTCATAGCTTTCCAGACACCAAAGACGCACTATAAGGACATCAGATACAAGCAGATAACATCAGAGCAGGGCCGATACGACGCCACACAACAAAGGCCACCAGGAAGTCTCCATAGTCTTAGGTCTCCGAGCTGCCACCAAGGTCAGATATTGAATGGAGAAGAGGTTGATAACATGGTGGAGCAAATGAACAGCCTCCACATTGAACAACCTACGGTAGAAACTCACTTGAAGGTGACAGATGATGCTTCACCCCATCCGGAGTCAGCAGACCTCCCAAATCTACAAGATCCTCCACAGCACAAGACACCACTTCACCCAGATGTAGGAAGGGATATGGCAGCAACTCCACTGGATAATTATCACACCCCAAAATCTTCTAAGTCTCTTCAGTATTCAAAGTCAGAAATGTTCTATAAGAATGGATCACCAATATCTGCAAGCAAAGCCCAAGTAGAAGACCAGACTACTGGGAAGAATCCAGAGGTGAGAACATGGTGAAGATTTACCCTGATCTGTGTACGGCCTAACTCACACTGACGGGTTACTGCATGGTTGGCCATATTGCAGATAACACACAGTCCCACAATAGTGCATGGTTGGCCATATTACAGATAACACTTCTCTGTTGACATATGGACTGCACATGTCTATGAATGGTCCGTCTGTTCGCCACCCAACTCATAAGGCTTTTAGCATGAAGGCCCAAATCCCAGGAGCTCCACAGGTGTATCAGCGTCCTGTCCTATCCTGTTCTGTGATGTGCTGCCCTGTCATGTGCCGTCCTGTATTGTCCTGTCCTATCCTGCGCTGTCCTATCCTGTGCCGTCCTGTATTGTGCTGTCTTCTGCTGTGATGTCCTGTCCTCTGCTGTGCTGTCCTATCCTGTTCCGTCCTGTATTGTGCTGTCCTCTGCTGTGCTGTCCTATCCTGCGCTGTACTGTCCTGTACCGTCCTGTCCTATCCTGTGCTGTCATGTCCAGTGCCGTCCTGTACTGTTCTGTCTTGTCCTCTGCTGTCCTGGCCAATACTGCTTAATCCTATGACAGAGCAGGATGTGCAATGTCCCTGCTCTGCCATAGAGGACACCAGCAGTGCACAGGACGTTGCGGCGCAGGTGGTATGATGACATCAGTGCACCATGCCATTACTACAAGGAGAGTCTGCTCCGCTCATCATGGGAGCGCGGTAAGGGGAGGACAAGATTTACTGTTTTATGGTGAGGGATTTCCTGATAAGGGGGCAAATAATATTTATAGGAGGAGCTATTAATTATAAGGGGGGGGGGCTATTGTAGGGGTGATGTATTATATATAAGGTGTAACTGTTACATATAAGGGGGTTATTATAAGAGGACAGTATTATATAGAGGACTATTATTTATGGGGGGGGGCTATTACTGATATAAGGGGCTATTACTAATATGGGGGGGCTATTACTGATATAGGGGGCTATTACTAATATGGGGGGCTATTAATAATATGGGGGGCTATTACTGATATGGGGGGCTATTACTCATATGGGGCACTGTATGTAAGCAGGGACTATTATTTATAAGGAGCTCCTATAGTAACTGATGAGGGGTGCAAGAATCTATTAGGCGGTACAAAGATGGTTTTCTGAATTGTGTGTGGACATAAGAGGGGGGAGGGAGTTGTTACTGTTTTGGGGGCAGAAAGGGGGTCGTTAATAAAGGGGCTGTCACTTCATATACGATGGCGTTGTTCATATATCAGCATTTGGGGCCCCACTTTTAGTCTTGCTCAGGGCCACAGTTTGTCTAACACCATCCTGGGGTAAGTTGGTGGAGACATCAGTGATCAGGGGAGGTGCCAGGAGAGGCCAGGAACCTGTACAGGTAATAACTCTCTGGGGCAAAGTGTGGGATTGTGCAGCGGTCGGGGCCCCTGTTATCAGGTGGTGGGGGCAGGGAATATATCCAGTAATAGACTTCACCATGGCATTTTATCTATAGAAGCAGAGTGCAGCGCCCCCTACAGGTAGAGTCAGCGACAACTCGGACGACTGGGAGACTGGCACAGCAAAGAGCAACGATGGCTGCAAACAGGAGGTGCGGTGCTGCAAGTCACATACTGACCCATATTACAGACAGTATATGGTTCCTCAAGCAGACCAGATGTCCTCCTAGGGGCCCGGCTCTCCTAGGGCCCCGCACCTGCAGCACTTGGGGCACAACCTCTTATGTCACCTAAAAGAACAAGAATAAACATTTTCCTATTTTGTGTACAATAAAAAACTTGAACGGTAAGGCCCATATGGTTATCTGACGAAAATTTGTATTCACTGATTCTTATCGGCTTCTGGGAAAGCTGGGTGACAAGTAATATGGGGACTTTACAGGTGTTACATGGATGTCACCAAACGTTTCTAGTGATTGCGAGATCTCTTATAGCTACATACAAGGGCCGAGGGTCAGAGGGGAGACGATCCCTGTAACGGCGGCCATATTGGTTGGTACTTGGGTTTACCTGAAACTGCAGAATAGAATTTGTCTGGTGTCAGGTGATGAAGTCTCATCTGTGGCCACTGCAGGGGATGGCGGCATTATATGGTAAATATCCAATGAATAGGCGCCGTGTAGCGCGCAGCCATGCTGAGCCCTCTGTAGCAGGAGATGCCATCGGCCTCCTCAGCATCAGTGTAGGGCAGCCCCACTAACAGCATTATCTTTACGGGAGAATTTGGTGCCGCTTTTGACCTGGATTCCGCCTCAAATTCAGCATCAAATTTCACCCCGAATCTTTTCCTGTTGTTTTCAATGTATCAAGATCGAAAGAAAAAGGAGGAAAGAAAAAAAAAAAAAAATCAGCGTTGCACTTGATCTCGCTGCAGACTCCACATCTGATTCAGCCGCAGACCCCGCGGTGCGAGACTCCCCGAATGACCAGACCCCTTCATGTAAAAGTCACAGCAGACAACGGAGGGGATGTTGAGGCTTCTGCCCTATAAAGAGGGGAAAAATATGGCCGACAACAAGCAGATACCCATTACCCTTTATTTAGGTAACTTTCCATTGACCCCACTGGGGTGAGATTGGCTCGGCCATAACACCGTTACCTTATACCAGAAAATCTAATGATTCTTATCCCCACAAAAGTCTCTAATTGATCTGAAGTCCTGAGAGAGCGAGAACCCAAAATGTCCTCATACTAAATACAAGGCGGTGCCAACCTTACAAGGTGCTGTGGGATCAACGCTCGCGCCCCACTGATGCCAACGGAAGACAAGAGTCTGAGGGTACCGAATACTGCGGCCCACACTTTGATCTGAAGGCAAGTAACATCTTCACCACCATTGGATATGTCCCGATTGTCCACAATGTCCCTGCTGTATATGGAGGGTCTGGGGTGTCGTCCCTGCTGTATACAGAAGGTCTTGGCAGTCGTCCCCGCTGTATTCGAAGGGTCTGTGGTGTCATCCCCGCTGTATACACAGGGTCCAGAGTGTCATCCCTGCTGTATATGGAGGATCCAGGCTGTCATCTCTGCTGTATAGGGAGGGTCCAGAGTGTCATTCCTGCTGTATACGGAGGGTCCGGGCTGTCATCCTTGCTGTATACGGAGGGTCCGGGGTGTCATCCCTAGAACAGACACTTTTCCTTGTACGACGTCAGGGAGTGTAATACTCGGCTGTAGTTGGAGTTCCAGTCTCTGGTGAATACGGCTTCCAGTTGCCTCTGGACGGTGTTGGTGGCGTTGGCCGCGCAGGTCTGATTCACCACTATGGCAGATCCTGCAGTACGGATGAAATAATCCCCCGCCCAGTTGGAGGTACCTGAGTGGACACAAATAATGGGGTAAACAACAAGACATAAAGTGGGGAGATGACGGGGCCGCCGCTGAGGGTCCTGGCAGCAGCTTATTTCCATTTCTCCAGTGAATTAAAGAGCTTAATTATATTGTGCATGGACGGCCCCTTGTCCCCTGCAGCTCCTTGTCCCCGGCAGCCCCATGTCCCCCGCAGCCCCATGTCCCCCGCAGCCCCATGTCCCCCGCAGCCCCATGTCCCCCGCAGCCCCATGTCCCCCGCAGCCCCATGTCCCCCGCAGCCCCATGTCCCGGTCTCGGTGCCCATGTTCTGACATAACTTTCTATACGTCCTCGGGCTCTGATGTAAGTCCCTCTATAGGACCTCTATAATACATACATGTAGCTTTATAGGAGCGCTGTATATGCTCACCTATATAGGCCGCTCTGTCCGTCACCATATACTTGTTATGATTTACACGAGCAAAGGGGATGTGTTTCTGTTCTGGAGATGTCGGAACGATGAAAATTTTCTGAATAGAAAATAAATGAATATAAGTCTTTACAGGTTGAAGCCGTCACCATCATCATCATCATCATCATCACTCATCCCTATAGCTGCGGCACAGACCACCCACTGATATTTCCTATACAATAGCCATCGTTACTTCTGCCGTTTCTGTTCCTATAGAGACAATGCAGCTCAGCCGTGTTATACACTTTCCATATAGATCCCATCCACCTATTTCATCAGAAAAACTGATAGGACACCATATATGTAGGGTTATACTGACGTGTAAGGCCTTGCACAGATTTCAACTTTTCATGTTAGTTCAAGTAGCCTATAAGGCATATGTGGCTGGTGAGAAGCGACCTTACCCGTGCACCGAAAGGCGACCTTGCCTGTGCACCTGGAGGCGACCTTGCCTGTGCACCTGGAGGCGGCCTTGCCTGTGCACCTGGAGGCGGCCTTGCCTGTGCACCTGGAGGCGGCCTTGCCTGTGCACCTAGAGGCGGCCTTGCCTGTGCACCTAGAGGCGGCCTTGCCTGTGCACCTAGAGGCGGCCTTGCCTGTGCACCTAGAGGCGGCCTTGCCTGTGCACCTAGAGGCGGCCTTGCCTGTGCACCTAGAGGCGGCCTTGCCTGTGCACCTAGAGGCGGCCTTGCCTGTGCACCTAGAGGCGGCCTTGCCTGTGCACCTAGAGGCGGCCTTGCCTGTGCACCTAGAGGCGGCCTTGCCTGTGCACCTAGAGGCGGCCTTGCCTGTGCACCTAGAGGCGGCCTTGCCTGTGCACCTAGAGGCGGCCTTGCCTGTGCACCTAGAGGCGGCCTTGCCTGTGCACCTAGAGGCGGCCTTGCCTGTGCACCTAGAGGCGGCCTTGCCTGTGCACCTAGAGGCGGCCTTGCCTGTGCACCTAGAGGCGGCCTTGCCTGTGCACCTAGAGGCGGCCTTGCCTGTGCACCTAGAGGCGGCCTTGCCTGTGCACCTAGAGGCGGCCTTGCCTGTGCACCTAGAGGCGGCCTTGCCTGTGCACCTAGAGGCGGCCTTGCCTGTGCACCTAGAGGCGGCCTTGCCTGTGCACCTAGAGGCGGCCTTGCCTGTGCACCTAGAGGCGGCCTTGCCTGTGCACCTAGAGGCGGCCTTGCCTGTGCACCTAGAGGCGGCCTTGCCTGTGCACCTAGAGGCGGCCTTGCCTGTGCACCTAGAGGCGGCCTTGCCTGTGCACCTAGAGGCGGCCTTGCCTGTGCACCTAGAGGCGGCCTTGCCTGTGCACCTAGAGGCGGCCTTGCCTGTGCACCTAGAGGCGGCCTTGCCTGTGCACCTAGAGGCGGCCTTGCCTGTGCACCTAGAGGCGGCCTTGCCTGTGCACCTAGAGGCGGCCTTGCCTGTGCACCTAGAGGCGGCCTTGCCTGTGCACCTAGAGGCGGCCTTGCCTGTGCACCTAGAGGCGGCCTTGCCTGTGCACCTAGAGGCGGCCTTGCCTGTGCACCTAGAGGCGGCCTTGCCTGTGCACCTAGAGGCGGCCTTGCCTGTGCACCTAGAGGCGGCCTTGCCTGTGCACCTAGAGGCGGCCTTGCCTGTGCACCTAGAGGCGGCCTTGCCTGTGCACCTAGAGGCGGCCTTGCTCGTGCACAGAGAGGCGACCTTGCCCGTGCACAGAGAGGCGACCTTGCCCGTGCACAGAGAGGCGACCTTGCCCGTGCACAGAGAGGTGACCTTGCCCGTGCACTCAGAGGTGACCTTGCCCGTCCATTAGGTACAGATCACTTGATCAACTCTCCACAAGGAAGTAACATGAACATTTTTGGCCAACAGACAGGAGAGGCGTCCGCTGAGGGACTGATTTTTGGCTGATCCTTATGACAGTCCAGAAATCTGTGATCAGGGCCCCAACAACAGCCAATGAGAACTGAGCTGCAGGGGTCGCTGGCCCGGCCACTATACAGAGCACTGGGGTAACTGCTTTGGGCTCTGAGCACTGTATAATACACAGATTGATCTATGAGGGGGGGGGTTTGTCTGTCAGCCCAAGCGATCAGATATTTATGGGTTACCCCTAAGGACACCGGCCCATCAGGCACCACCTACCACTTCTATGTCGTAGTGCGACTTATTACTGTGCAGCGCAGCGAGGGAGCTCAAGAAGGGGAACATATTCGGCTTAGAATTGGCCCAGCAGCTGATTAACAGGCGGACGGTCACGTGACGCTCATACACAGCTTTCCTCAGATGGTTGTCAATCGCTGGCCAGTACCTACAAAAAGACACAAGGAAAGTGACGGAACAGAAATGTCACAAGATACAAAAAAATTGTCAGCTGTGGTCACTGCTACAGAGCACATACTGTATATGTGTCACGTGTAGTCATCACCCCTCCCCCACCTCCAGGGCCAGCAGCCGGGCAAACTACACATCTCACTGGTGGGTACCCTCATATGATCACTATCTAGCATGCAGAGTATATACCGCCATCCTGCACACAGAGTATTTACCGCTATCCTGTACACAGAGTATACCGTCATCCTGTACACAGAGTATATACCGCTATCCTGTACACAGAGTATATAAAGCCATCCTGCACACAGAGTATATACCACCATTCTGCATACAGAGTATACTGACATCCTGCACACAGAGTATATACCGCTATCCTGTACACAGAGTATATATCGCCATCCTGTACACAGAGTATATACCGCCATCCTGCATACAGAGTATATATCGCCATCCTGTACACAGAGTATACTGTATATCGCCATACTGTATACAGAGTATATATCACCATCCTGTACACAGAGTATATATCGCCATCCTGTACACAGAGTATATATCGCCATACTGTATACAGAGTATATATCACCATCCTGTCACACAGTTTGGTCGTGCACATGACTTGCTGTGACATGACCTGCAGTGACCTCCATCTTTACCTTCGGGGTTTAGAGAACTCCTCAGTAGGGGTGTAATCCATGACAGAGATATAGACAAACTGCTTGGCGTCATCGATCACACTCAGGATGGCGTCAATGTCATCCGTCCTCCCCTTCGCTGACAGTGGTGGAGGCGAACTCTAGAAGCGGACAGAAAGAATGAGTGATGTCACCAGCCACCGCCACACGTACAAAGCCACTGCCATACGTACACAGCTACCACCATTTGTATACAGCCACCTGCATACGTACAAACAGCCACCTGTATACATACACAGCCACCGCCATATGTACACACAGCCACCTTTATACGTACAGCCATTGTTATATGTACACAGCCACCTACATACGTACACACAGCCATCTTCTACCAGTGAGATGACGGTGGGGCTCCATATGGCAGTATAGTACTTACAGACAGGTACACGAGGGAGGCCGTGTTGTTTAGCGACACTTCCATGGGAGTCTCTTTGTTGTAAATGGTGGAGAATTTGTCCGGCCATGGAGAGGGTATGGTAGCGTTGGCTTCACCAAGTGCCCAATAAGCCTCAAAGATTTTTCCCAAATCTTGAGCAAGGCAGGTGCAGTTATAGACGGCGGTGCCCAATTCCTTAACCTGCCGGTGACAAGTGTCAGTAAGATGGAGCCGTAAACACTCAGGCAGCTTAAAGGGGTTTCCTGGGACTTTTACTCGATGACCTTAGACCTCCGCTGATCTGCAATTGATGGCCTAAGACCTGGGACCCCCCATGGATCACCTCCTCCCCCGCAGGACTCAAATAAGCCCCGCAGCCTCTTCAAACAGCTAATCGGCAGGAGGGCCGGGTGTCGGACTCCTGACAATAGGATAGCTGGTCTGTTATTTAACCAATTCTGCCCATACAGATGAAATAAAAGTGGGCGAAACCCAGCAAGGAAATGAAGGACTAAACCTGTTGGATTTCAACATGCCCGATCCTTTTATTCATAGGAGATGAGCCAAGTCATACTCACCTCTCCCTGTAGACCTGTGCGCTGTGCCAGGCATGCATGTTGTCTATATGGAGTCAGGGCACATGGTCATCTCATGGCTAGCCTAAAGGGTTAATAATGGCCTCTCCTTGGTATAGAACATCAGATCGGTTGGGGGTCCGGCACACAAAACCCCCTGATCCTGAGCTATACAGTATACGGGGGCAGAAGGCTCAGTACAGGGTGTCATCAGGGTTATGGGAGACTCCTCCATAACTAGAAGGACATACAATGGAAGGGAGAAGGAGGAGGAGGAAGTCGCTGGGGTTTAGCGCCCCCTATGTTCAGGGTTGAGGCATAGCTGGAAAAATTGAGTTCAACCTTCAATATCCCCTGTTGAGGGTTACGAAACGCATTGGGCGGAAGTGTATTTAGGCTATTTAGGGCAAGTAATGCTACTGCCCTTGTCAGGGGGGACATCAATGTTCTCGGGGTGGTGGGGCAGATGTAGGAGGAGTCCTCCGCTACCCGCTGACTCCATCGATGATTTGGTGCAATTACTCTCCCTTTGGTTATATTTCATCCATCTTTTGGCCTGCTCAGATTGTTCTATCTTTTATACGGTAAGTTCATTATGTTCTTCTCTATATGTTCTTCTCTATATGTTGAGGATTTTTACCTCCTTTCTTCTGTATTAACAATCCGGTGAGTTTGTACATTTTGTTAATTCTTTGGATTATTCTGGTTACAGAGATTTCAGTAAATTACCTGTGTCAATGATCTCCAGTCCATGTTGGCGCTCCCAATATACAAGTGCTTCCCGTCCACCACCCAGAATTTGGTGTGCAGGACCCCATTGGTCAGGTGCGGCAGGTCTACGACCCGGACCTCAGCCCCTAAGTCAAGACAAGAACAAGAGATGCTCATATATATTTATTATATTATATATAATACACACACATAGTAGCTATAAATCCAAAAAAAAAAATAAACCCCGCAGCAACCTCATCCCAAACACCGCGAGGAGTCCGATAGCGGCTTCTCCTCTCCCTATATTAGTAAGATTATCCAGTGCAGGGAGTCGCCCATAAGCACTTTGTTTCCCTGTGCAGCCCCTTTAAGCGGTGCCCGTTCCTTCTGCAGGTTCTCACCGCTGTCTCTCAGGGCATCAATGTCCTTGTCCTTCGCTGGAGATCCGGACGGGTTGACAGCCACTCTGAGGCTGACCCCTCGCTGCTTTAATTTCATCATTTCTTGCAGGATTTGTTCCCCCTGTAAGTGAAGTGCAAATAATATGAATATTAGGAAACCACGTGGAGAGATGAAGATGTTGACTATAGAATGATATAGATTATATAAGTGCTTGAAATATCCTAACACAGGTGCCTATAGACAAGAGAGATCAGAGCGACATCTTAGTATTAGAAAACACACCTCCCCTTCTTTCCCTATACAGATTAAGTTCTTCATACTTCAGACCCTCCAGCAGTTTTCTAGTCGCCTCTTCACACCGGTTTTATCCAAGTCTTCTTGTAGGGGGTCTCCAGGATTAGACACAGTATTCCAGATTTGGGTCTCACCAGCCCTATATACAGCAGGATGACAATCTCTTTCTTCCTACTGGTGACACCTCTAGCTATACAGCCCAGCCTCCTACTAGTTATACCTCTAGCTATACAGCCCAGAATCCTACTGGTTATACCTCTAGTTATACAGCCCAGCATCCTACGGGTTATACCTCTAGCTCAGGGGTAGGGAACCTTTGGCTCTCCAGCTGCTGTGAAACTACAACTCCAAGCATGCTCCATTCACTTCCATGGGAGTTCCCAGAACAGCAGAGCCAGTATGCATGCTGGGAGTTGTAGTTTTGCAACAGCTGGAGAGCCGTACGTTCCCTACCCCTGCTCTAGCTATACAGCCCAGCATCCTACTGGTTATACCTCTAGCTATACAGCGGAGCATCCTACTGGTTATACCTCTAGCTATACAGCCCAGCATCCTACTGGTTATACCTCTAGCTATACAGCCCAGCATCCTACTGGTTATACCTCTAGCTATACAGCTGAGCATCCTACTGGTTATACCTCTAGCTATACAGCCCAGCATCCTACTGGTTATACCTCTAGCAATACAGCTGAGCAGCCTACTTGTTATACCTCCAGCTATACAGCCCAGTGTCCTACTGGTTATACCTCTAGCTATACAGCGGAGCATCCTACTGGTTATACCTCTAGCTATACAGCTGAGCATCCTACTGGTTATACCTCTAGCTATACAGCCGAGCATCCTACTGGTTATACCTCTAGTTATACAGCCACGCTTCCTTCTGGTTATACCTCTAGCTATACAGCTGAGCATCCTACTGGTTATACCTCTAGCCCAGCGACCTACTAAGTGCACAGAATTCAATGGATTCGCAGCTTTATGATGGAACATGCTCTATCTTAGACACAGAAGTGACTGGCAGGTGAGGGGTCATCCACCTGCACTCAGAAAACTTAAAGGGGTTGTCCTATTATGGACACTTAGCCGATGTCACAGGACAAGTGATTACTGAGGACCCAATCACGAGGTCACTCATTGATCAGGTACCAAAAGTCCCCCTAAGGCCTCTGTGTGACCAGCGCTCCATACACTTCTATGAGGCTGCAGACGCTGCTGGAGATTATATGCCAGCCCCATAGAAGTGTATGGAGCGCTGGTCACACAGAGGCCTTAGGGGGACTTTTGGTCCTCCATCCTACTGACTACGGAGGGACTTGATATTCGGGGCCCCTTAGCTATCGGATATTTCTCTGCTATCCACAGGACAGGGGTAAATGTCTATAATGGAACAACCCCTTTAAGTTTACTAAGTGCAGGTGGATGACCCCTGACCTGTACAATATTTAGTAATGTCTCTCCATTTTATGCTGCTTGCTGGCAGTGAACAGAAACTTCGGCGTTACCAGACAGGCAGCGTCACCAGGATAGAAACCAATAAATGTGTGATGTCATAGCCTAAGCGTTACCTCATTGGCTGACGGGTGCTGGGTGTGTGTGTCATTATTGGTCAAGGTCCAGTAGAAAGATGCAATGTCCACGCTGCGCTCGGCCTGGCTTAGAAGCTTCATCCAGTTCTGAAATACTGAAGGATTGATGGTGGAGTTTGGGGCGTAATCCAGCCCTTCAGGGATACTCTCTACTAGAACGATACTGATAGAACGGACAGGCCTTATATACAGCACATATACAGTCACCATACACAGGCCTTATATACAGCACATATACAGTCACCATACATAGGCATTATATACAGGTCTTATATACAGTCACTATACACTAGGTCCATATGAGCCGCCTCCACCCCCCTCCCCCGCCCCACATGCAGGTTTATTTCTGTACTTGATGCGCCCAGTACCCGAATGGCCACATCTGGCTCGGAGTCTCTCCATAAACAGATGAAAAGCCCTCTGGTCAGTGTCTAGTAAATGCTGCCATCATTACATCCATCTCTATTGTTCACTCCGTTCTTGTGGTTGTAGGACAGATCAGAAGAACGGATTCAACAAGGCAAGTGTGAACACCCCCTTAGAGAGGACCTTTCATGTCCTTGGAGAGGTGCGGTATTATATACCACTATAAGGCTGACAGTGCTCCGAATTCATTGTAGTCAGTGTCGCCCATCTCCGAGGACATAAAAGGTCTCTAAAGGGCTGAACCGCACAAGGCTTGTAGCACCATCGTAGGTAAAGCCCATGGACAGACGGGGAACAACCAGTCCCCAAAGGAGAAGTCATCAGTGGACTCACCTGCACGGCTCACTACAGCTGTTATCCTGCTTGACTGTAGTTTCCGTCTTCACAGCTGAACTTGTAAAGAGCATCGGGAACAGCAGAAGTTGAGCGGCCATGAGACAGAAGAGCACGGTGACCACAGCGGCAATGACCAATGCACATTGATAGTACTGAAAGAGAAGGAACACGCAGGTCACAATACTAGTAACAGGCTGCACTCCTAGTCACAGGCCCCTCTCCTAGTCACAGGCCGCTCTCCTAGACACAGGCAACACTCCTAGTCGCAGGCTGCACTCCTAGTCACAGGCCGCTCTCCTAGTCACAGGCCGCTCTCCTAGTCACAGGCCGCTCTCCTAGTCACAGGCCGCTCTCCTAGTCACAGGCCGCTCTCCTAGTCACAGGCCGCTCTCCTAGTCACAGGCCGCTCTCCTAGCCCCAGGATGCCCTCCTAGTCGCAGGCTGCCCTCCTAGTCGCAGGCCGCACTCCTAGTTGCAGATCACCCTCTTAGTCACTCCCGTACAGGGAACTACCAAGCTGAAAACTACAAGCAGAAGGGTGTAAGGCTCTGTTCCCATCTGGGTCGTCCTTTCCTCTTATGTGATCTGAGAGCAGAAAACCTAAAATGACAGAAAGGCCAATCTCACACGTGCCGGACACCGATGGCACGTGACAGACCCTGTAGACCTAAGAGTAGGTCATTAATATCAGATCTGTAGGGGTCTGACACCCGGCACATACACCAATCCACTGACAGCACTGTTGTCTGTGTAGTGGCCAGATCAGGTACTGCAGATCAGCTGAAACTCACTGTATGAGAACTGAGCTGCAGTGACACCACTAACACAGAGAACGGCACTGTCTGCTTCCTGCTCTGTTCTCTGTGTATCAGCTGCTAAATGATGGAGACCGCAGAGTTCTGACATTAGTGACTAGGGCTGATCTGCAGTACCTGATCTGTACACAACACAGAGAGCGGCGCTGTCTGCTTCCTGACCTGCAGTACCTGATCTGTCCACTACACAGAGACTGGCGCTGTCTGCTTCCTGCTCTATTGTCTGTCTATCACCGGCTGAGATACCCCCACAGATCTGACATTACTGATATATCTTTAGGATTGGTTATCAATATTTTACACCAGAAAAACACTTTCAAATAGTTGTGACTGGTCAGGAGAAGTTCTCTGAGATGTTCTATAGATTATTGTAAGGTTTCCAGGCATTGGGGGGGGGGGGTCACTCGGAGAATTCGGTACGTCAGCGCTCCATTCAGTTTGAGTTTTGCAGGTAGACCTACCCGGCGCGCACTATTCTGCAGGCGGCCCATGTACAGGACATGATCTTCAGCCTCGTCTGGGGAGGAAATCTGAAAGAGAGCAGAGAGAGGAGGATTAGAGTCCGGAGATCTCCTCATCAGAGGATACAAGATGTCTGACATTTGCCTCTGGATATCTATAGTGGATGGATTGTCTCACCAACTCTATTGTCCTTCTCAGTCACAGGAGCAAACCAACTAAACTGCTGGAGCCATTACACAATGGACCGCACCAATGCCCGCCAGTCTCCGGAGACTTATAGTGGGGTCCATGAGGTCCTAAAGGAACCTCCAATGCGGAAGTGACCGAAAATAAACCTCACGTGTATTTTATATGTTGTGGCAGGAAAATATCATGAGAGGTGACAAGAAAATCCTGCAGTATGTGTGAACGTGCACGTAACGTTAGCCCGAGGCGGAGAACTACTCACCGGCTTGTAGACCACTTTGGGTTTCATGGTTTCTTCAGATTGGAGACGTCACTGGGTCCTGAGAACACAGAAGTACATAGAAGTATATAGAATATGTCTCGTGCTCGTATACATAAGGAGTATCGCTATCGGTCGCCGTTATAGGACTTGTATTCTGCATTGTTATCAGTCTTCCCTCCTACGATCTCGCTCAAATTCTCAGGCTGATAGGAGGTCTCCCATATACATCACACGGAGACAATAGAAGCTTCTGTGTCCTCACTCACAGCACCATATAGGACATTATAGAGAAGACACTTGTAGAAAGCACTTGGGGCGACATAGAAACTTATAGTTTAGCTGCAGCAGTCTCTGCCTCACTCGGCTCCTCCTCCCTTCTCTCCCCATAGACTTCTATGTACAGCTGTAATCTGATACAACTAGGAGTCTGAATAAAGCAGATGTTTCAGAGTGAACGTCAGTTAACCAGGGGGAGGGGAAAATGTCTGAGAAGTGGAAAAAGCAGCATTTTTCTGATCAGATCAATTACAAATTCCAATCTTGTCCAGAAGTTAATCGATCATTTAGTAAAATTTCATTTCTAATATTACGAAGCGGTGAACACACGTTTTTAACCCTGACACCTCTCATCTATCGTTGGCTCTTCCTTTATGTACATTGAGCTTATCCCAAGGTTTTGGCCTCTCCTCTGATCTCTTCTGCGCTTTGTTATCAATCCCCGGAGGCCTCTACATGGAAAGTTAGAGACAGAACCATCTCAGTCCACTGGGGGGCAGTGCATATAACCTAAGAGACCAGTGAGGGCGGATATAACTGTGTGACAGCAGCGGGTCTAATCATCAGCAGTGACTGTGATAGGAAGTTGTGCCCCCCTACAGAGAGCTGGTGTGGTACAGTCCAAGATTCATTATGTAGGAAGTTCAGGTATGGAGAAGATATGCAGCAAGACTTTTTCCAACCTGGGTGTAGATTCGGCCATCGGCCCCAACAGATAGATCATCATTAGTTGTAGAAAATTGGGGCAAATGATGCCCGAAATCTACATCAGCTATGTGCCGCTTTTGACTTTCGTGCAGGTGCGATGAGGTGCACGCGTACTCAGAAATCAGGATCCTCGATTAGCACAGAAGATATGAAAACACGAAAGTTCACAAGTCTTGTCCCGTGATTTTTAGAGAACAGAGAAAGACACGAAATACCTGTCAGGTCAGAGATCACAAAAAATACCCAAAGTAATAGCAGTGCAATTATACCGATATAGGTGGGCTATGTATGGGCAATATAGGCTATGTATGGGCAGTAGAGGTGGTATTATGTACAGGTGGTATTATAGACTATGTACAGGCAGTACAGGCGGTATTATAGACTATGCACAGGCAGTATTATGCACAGGCAGTATTATAGACTATGTACGGGCAGTACAGGTGGTATTATAGACTATGTACAGGCAGTACAGGAAGCATTATGCACAGGCAGTATTATAGACTATGTACGGGCAGTACAGGTGGTATTATAGACTATGTACGGGCAGTATAGGCGGTATTATAGACTATGTACGGGCAGTACTATAGACTATGTACAGGCAGTATTATAGACTATGTACGGGCGTTATTATAGACTATGTACAGGCAGTACAGGCGGTATTATAGACTATGCACAGGCAGTATTATGCACAGGCAGTATTATAGACTATGTACGGGCAGTACAGGCGGTATTATAGACTATGTACGGGCAGTACAGGCGGTATTATAGACTATGTACAGGCAGTATTATAGACTATGTACAGGCAGTATTATAGACTATGTACAGGCAGTATTATAGACTATGTACGGGCAGTACAGGCGGTATTATATCTCCAGCTCCATCCTGAGGTTCACCAGGTTTTATTAGTGCCCGACTTCATCATGTGTCATTCACTATTATGTAATATCAGCCTGATCTGCGGTCACCATTATTCTTCCCCTTTTTAGTGATGTGCCGATTGTTATCTCTCCCACATTGCACAAGTTACTGTCCAGTAATGGGGGGGGGGGGTCAGAGGTCCCTCATGTGACTCGTCAGTAGTCACCAGAATACAGAGATGTGAACTCACAAAATTTCTGCTGATTGAACTATTCAGGATCACCGAACTGGAATCTAATAGATGGCAACTTTCGGTCAGTGACAGCCAATAAGGCGCCACCTGCTCCTAAGATGACGAGAAGACGGACCGATCCCAGAGCAAGAAGCCTCAGGATACAAACACACTGCGTCTGCTCTGTATGCTGGAGGTGTATAGACAGAGAATCGGTCTTATATCACCCCTCAAGGTACAAGCACATGGGCAGAATGTCCCCAGAAATCCACAAGTGCCTGCATGGAAGGGTTGGGGGTAACTGTCGTAGTTTTGGTTCAGGTTCTTATACATGAGGATTAATAGACCTGCTGTAGATTTTATAGTGGCCCCCTCAGGACATGACGTGTAAGGGACAGAATTTCCCAGTAACTGCACGGCCAGGCTCACGTCTGTGGTGTTGTCTCCGCACATGATCAGTTTTGGGATCTGTCTAAATATCATCAAACAGACTAGAAATGTCCAGAATACTAATTTGGTGGAACGTCCACACTGAGATCTGCACAGAATTGAGAGCGTGTACCTATAGAATACTGCCCGGGGTACAGGTGTATACAGTAACACAGCGGAGGGCGCCCTGACAGAATTCACAGCAGGTAGGGGCTACTAGGATTAGGGACACCGACTACATGGAGTGAGCAGATAGTGGTCAGGGCGCTGCTGTCATCTGGTCACATCTCAAGTAACCTCAGATCACATGATACGAAGTAGTCAGCAATCTCCTCTGTCACAAGACACGGCCATGCTGGAGAGTAACCTACATTGTATAGTAGTGATTCATCTGGGTGAGGAGCCTTGTGCAAGCGTCAGGAAAACCAAGGAGAAGGATTGGAAAATTCCTCCATCTCAAGAAGAAAAAACACTTTTTTTTTTTTTCTTGTAAGGCTGCATTCAGACGGTGCAGGAAAAACTTTTTTTAAAAAATCATCTATTTCTATTGGCGCTTTTTTGGGGAATCAAGTTCAGTAAATGAGTTTCGCCTGCCAGGAATACACAACCCGACCAACAGTGGAAACAAACACAAGACGGTTTTATTGACTTTGGATGGCCGAGATGTCGTCAATCGCACCGAACCCCCCAAATCACTCAGAGGACAAGATAACACCCCGAAGATTTTATACTACAGAGGTGACAATCCAGAACATTCCCTGAATCCGCCACAAAACCAGAACCATCTAAACACGACCTGATTGTGGAGCTTTCATGTGACACTTAAATCACATCCCGACATCTCGTCCGCCTGAACAAAACCTGCACGAGCAGGAATCACCGGTCCTGGATAATGGAGGCAGAAACCTGAAGAAGGACAATCCCCAGACACGGCCGCTACGAGGGAGTCTTAGAATTGGGAGGATTTACATCTTGGTGTGACTGCTCAACTACATGACTGCAAATGTGAACAGACCACAAAAAAAACCCAAATTAGGGCCCGTTCTCACGAAGTAACACGGCGCTCATTCTGACACGTGAACACGTGTCAGAGCGAGCGCTTCAAAACAGAATCCTATTGACTTCAATGGGTGCCATCTTACGTGCGCTACACATTGAAGTCAATGGGATTCTGTTTTGAAGCGCTCACTCTGACACAGAATGAGCGCCACGTTACCTTGTGAGAATGGGCCCTTATAAAGATGTAGCAGAGCTGAGGAGAATTCACATGACAGGTGTAATGTCCACTACAAAGCGGCTGTGACCTCCCATTTTAGGGGATATTCACAGTAATCTCTTGGAATTGCCGCTTTTGGGATGCCGATACAGGACATTGACGTTACAACTTTCCATTACAAATAAGGCCCAGGTGAATGAACCAGCAGGGAGTCCTGAGAGGCGGAAAACAATGGTGGAGACAAGGAGGTATCTGCGACAGATTTGGATGTGTGAATGTGCCCCTAGAGGCTCTACTGATCTCCATGGGGATCCGCGTGTCTGATAGACATAGAGAGGACGTGTCAGGTTTTACCTGCCGCACACCTGACTACGCTCACTCACACTCATTGGTTTTAATATGGCATCAGAAGGTTGTTTTTCGGGTGAATTTGACCTTATTCCGACTGTCTGCAGCGATATAACTTCACATATATATATATATCACAGACGCCGATCCCAAGTCACTGAGAAGGTTTAATGACTTTTCATTGGCTTTTGTCGTCTATGATAAGATATCGCTGCGACAATAGAACCTTGTAAATACCCAGAAATGGCAAAGTCCATTCACCTATACCCTATTAGCTGTGAGGCCCGGGACCTTCTGTGGGATTATTGTGGGTGTATCTGACCAAGGTCATAGGTGTCGCTGGGTCTGCTGACATCTCAGTTCACTGCCACAATTACAGCAGTTTTGCAGCACTTTAAGGTTTCCGGTACATGACCCTGTGTAGCCTGCGGGTAAGGGAAAAAAGCAAAACTAAAAACCGTCGCCTGCGGCTATCACTGACCCATAAGTGGAAAATAAATTGACAGAGCTGCAAATACAGACAGGCAGAGGACGGGACGGGCAGAGGACGGGACGGGTATATATGGATAGATAGAAGGACAGGACAGAGAGAGGGACAGATATAGGACCCATTGCATATTTCGTGACTCCCCCCCCCACACACACACACACTTTACTAGCTTTGGCAATGCCAAATATCTATTCGGACGTGCCAATAAAGCTTGTTTGATTTGATTCTTTATTTGGGCCCACAACCAAATACTATGTATGTGTGTATATGGGTCTATTGACATGTACATGTCTGTGCTTTTGTCCGCAGTTGCAGATAATTTATATGGTCGTGTGCACAAGGCCTAACAAAAACAACAAAAAAATTTGATGGAAATAAACTGCGACTTGGCAGCAATTTGTGAATATAACCTGGTTTGGGTGGAGTCGTAAAAAAGTTCGTCTGTTAAATGATCCCAGTAATTATTTTTGGTGCCCCAATTATTGGTGTTATATAATTAGATGTATAGATTGTTACTGGGTTACTTTATGGGTCAGAAAGACGCGCCTTTCCTACAGGTAACATCCTATCCTATCCTACTAATATTATAAATGTGATTGTTTGGATGTTTGTAAACCACTGAACAGATCTGAATGACATATGTCCCATAGATACTCTGTAACCTGGAGTAACACATCGGCTACTTTGTATCCCGGTAAATGACATGGCTTCACCACTGTTATGAATTTATGGTCACATACTATATTACACTGCTCCTGCAGCAGCTTATCTCAGGTCCTAGGTCTGTTATCTCTCTATGTAACCCTCAGTCCATTGTGTACAAGCATCTGCATATTATCTGATCTGCTCCAGGCAGTGCTGACACACTGGATGGGAAAACCCCTTTAATACACATTGGCAGTTTGCTAATATTAAACATGTTGGGAAAAAGAAAATCTAATTTGCTGCAGTGAGAGCTATGAAGGAGCCAGAAGTCACAGAGTTCTCCTCAAGCAGAGCTGAGGGGGATCATCGGCGCGCAACAACACGCTCATTATATGGTGTCCCAGCGAGCTGCTGAGATGCCACAACAATCACAGGCAAAGCGCGAAGAATGAGTTCAGCAGCAGGACAACTTAAGAGCTGCCAAAACGCCGGAGCAGGCAAACCATTGACGGCAGCAATTTGCTGAATATAGGCGGATTATCAATGCCAGCAACACACAGACGAAGTCACGGGCGCAGACACACACAAACGACATACAAAATACACAAGTGCAAAACTGGGCAATTCTTATAGGGCCACTACACAAACAAAAAACTAAATAAACCCGTGCGAAGCCGCATCTTCCTGCTAGTATATAATATATAGGACCCTGGTGATATCACCACACTATAGGAGGACTCGTTCACTATTCTCGCACCAGTGTCTTCCATGCACTATAGTGAGAACACATTCTCCTTGACGTGTCGCACTTATACACACACTTAATATCCTAAACAAAAAAATAGGGCAACTTTGGGTAGTACTATCAATACAACAAAATTAGCCAAGAAAAGGCCAACTACCACATAAAAGACAACAAAAGTCTAAAAATGTATAAATTTATTGAAAAATATTAAATAATGAACAAGAAAGTTTCAGAGATAAGTGGTGCAACCACACATAAGTGTAATGAAATACATGCACTTAGGCTTACATAAGACTATGCTATATACTGAGTCAATGCAATATAGAGAGAAAGATCTATGGCTACTCCATGAATTGAAAAAGAAAACACACATATACTGTTTTTAGATTTATACATGGAGAGACCTGAAGAATCTAGCAATTGTTGAAGACAACAACATCTTCATGTGATATTGCAGACACAGAAAATCATGAGCATTTTGAATAAATGATTTTACCTTGCATGTATATCAAACACTGATACGTCAGTGGCGATCTCTGATCCGCAAAAGGACTTGTACGATCCCCTAAACTTGTATCTGCAATACAGAGAAGAATAGGCCGTGTACTATAATGTGCGGATACAGCCCGGACACTGATCAGTACGCACCACGCACGTGTGAATAGGGCCATAGACATGAATGGGCTGTGGACAATATACAGAAAACAGCTACAGACGTGCACAAGGGGCCTAAATGCACCCAAACTGATCGTCTGAATACATCCTTACCCATTAAAGGCAATAAACACATCGTGGGGTCTGTATAAAAATACAAAAACCACCACAATAATATAATCCAGATAGTAAAGGGACAAGAATACAATAAAACCTGTATCAGCTGAGTCATCTAGGTCACTGATCACACTACACAGAGGCGGCTTCTCAAAGTCTCAAGGGTTCTTGGTTTTTCTAACTTGTCACTTTGTGTCTTTACTTTGCTCTATAAGGAGATTATTATCATCTTTCCTGCGCTATATGAGGTTATTAGACGTTGCTTCGATTTCCTAGATTTCACCACCCAAACAAGTAAGACAGAGAAAGTAACCAGTAAAACCAGAACAATACTGGGACGACAAAGAGGTGCTGAGTATTAGGATCCCTCCTTATAGGACAGCAGAGAGGTGCAGACTATTAGGATCGTTACTCATAGGATAACAGAGAGGTGCAGAGTAATAGGATTCCTCCTTATAGGACAGCAGAGAGGTGCAGAGTATTAGGATCATTACGTGTAGGACAGCAGAGGTGCAGAGTATTAGGATCCCTCCGTATAGGACAGCGGAGAGGTGCAGAGTATTAGGATCATTACGTGTAGGACAGCAGAGAGGTGCTGAGTATTCAAATCCCTCTATATATATATATATATATATATATATATATATATATATATATATATATAAACTGGGACCCAAAAAAGTTTGGAGAACCTTTCAATAGAGTTTTACAAAACAACAGAGTAGCAGAGAAGAGACCAAACCCCAAGAGGGGCGAATCTAATATAATATCAGCAGCAGACACCTACCCGTAGCTCAGCCGGCACCAACCTCAGCCACGGTCATCTGTGGAATACAAAGCAGCTGCCCAGACAGGCCCAGTGTATACGAGGGGTAGGGACAGCTGCTGGCCCACATTCAGCAGGGGGCGTATGATGTTTGGCTTCCTGATGTAGGAGGGGTTACTCCAGGCCGGCAACACAACAAGCTGCAGAGAAGTCACACAAAGAACATCAAGCAGTCCAAGATCTTCTCTGCACCTCCTTAATGCTCTATTCACACGCAATGCACAGAGCTGCAGTAAAGCAACACAATGCTGCACAAAAGGGCTGACAATAATGCTTGTGACTACCCGGCTGTGCTGGGGTCAGGGCTTGTGGGTTCTTTATATATGGGAAACATTCCCTCAACTTCTCCTATTGAGAACTTCACTGAAAGTAAAGACTATGAGGATCGAGCCCAGCCCCCGACACAGATGGGACTTACTGAACAAGTCGCCATTTGGGATCCTTCTATTATCCAGAATAGGAAGTCCCTACAATGAGCCGCTCCGGAGGTCCTGGGGGATTCCTCTCTGCTCGGACATGGGGCAGCCCAGCTTGTGAAGTACAAACATGCCATGTGTGAACAATCCCAAGTTATAACTGCAACCAGACCACAATGTACAGGGGCGTAATGAAACGCTCAGCCTGGACCCCCGCACCAATTCTCTGCACAATCATCAGCCCCATCCTATCCGTATTAGATGAGTGAGTAGTATTCGATCGAATACCTCGCTGCCATTGGAATGCGTGTAAGCAGCCGAACACCAAGGGGTTAAGCGCATAGAATATTCAATGCGCTTAACCCCTTGGTGTTCGGCCGTTTACACGCATTTCTATGGTGGCGAGGTAAATCGTAAGACTAAAGCTACACAGCGACCTCAGCAGCGACTTGTCACATGACTAAAGATGGCCGTATCGCCGTGACTCTCAATAACGTAAGCGAGCAGAATTGTCCGGAGACTTTTTTGCATCCAATAATTTTTATTAAAGTTTTCAAAAGTAACAAGAAACAAAACAATATATATAAGATTGGGCCGAGTATAATCAGAATACTCTGAGATATCTAACACGAGGGGGGCGTAACATGTCCCCAATACCCCTGTGTGCTCCAGCTAGAAGTCACAGCCACCCCGGAGTTGCGGTGTGATGACACGGTTATCTATGGTCATGTGACAGGAGTGGCAGCCATAGTCACTGCGGAGGCTCAGCCTAAATGTTATTCCTGTTCCTCACTCCAGTGCACCAGGGGTCGTACGCCAGCCGTCATAGGCAATCAGAAAGGAGATCAAAGATGTTTATCCAGGCCTTGTGTGTTGAGAGAGACCTGCGGGCCCCCCTGACTTCTGGGCCCCGACCACACCATGTCTGGACACACACGAAGATGGGGGGGGGGACCCATACTCCCCTGTCCCTGGTGTCCCCCGCAGCTGTCCGGTCCTGCTGCTACGGGGGTCTTGTTCCAGCAGAAGCCCTCGCCGCACCTGACCTCTGAGTTCAATCAGCAGCCTAAGAAAAGAACACGGTGTCACAGGTGACGTAGGGGAGTGACGTCCTGGATCCTTTCCTTAGGCCGCAGGAGGAGAAACCGAGGCACCGCCTAACACTGGGGACAAGTATGTTCTGGGGTTTTTACACCTCTTCGCCCTCCTTGTGCAAAACTGTATATCCAGGACAACCCCTTTTAATCACACGCTTGTTTTTTTAGCCTAAGAATCGATTTCTGCACTCACAGCAGTCAGAACACGCAAACATGGCTGATCGCTATTACGGTGCACGTCTGTGATCCCCAGTAATGGGGCTGTCTGGTCACTAGACCTGGGGGTCTTATACAATGCCATTGTATGTAGTACGATGTGGTCCGCTAGATAGCCAAAATGCATGAATAGAGCAGGGCGCAGATTGTGCAGAACACCAAAGTACTTGTGATTGGGGGGGTAACAATGACCAGGACCCCGGCTATCCTATATATAGCCCCAAATTAGTACATTACCCTCTATCCTGTATATTACTGTCTATTGCCCACTATCCTCAGAATCGCATCTCTAATGAGGTGAGGTGACAGCCTGAGGCGGCACTCCAGAGATGGCGGCAGCTGCAGCAATTTTTTTCCCCCTAAACTAGCGCAGGAGAGGCCACTTCCCATTCTACTATAGGCCACGGAGGGCGGCAGTGAGTAGGTTCGGGCCAGGTCGCAATCCCACTACCGCTGTTATTATACTCTGGGGTCTTTTCAGACCCTGAATATAATAATCGGAGCCCCAGGGGAGGTGAGGAAATATAATAAACACTGTTACTCACCTCTCCGGGAGCCGATGTTAATCCTAGCAGGCTTTGGGCCTATATGGTAATATCCCAGACCACGTGACGTCTGACACATTACCATATAGGCCCGAGCCTGCTAGGATTAACATCAGATCCCGGAGAGGTGAGTAACACTGTTTATTATATTCCCTCACCTCCCCTGGGGCTCCGATTATTATATTCAGGGTCTGAAAAGACCCCCGAGTATAATAATAGTTCATGGGTGCACAACTGAAGGCCTAATAGAGCTTGAGGGGTCCACTGTGGCCCCTGTAACCTCTATTATGTCCCACAGTCTCCTGTATTACTGCATTGTATTTATTGCAATGTTACCGGAGCCGGTGGGCTAGGAGTATATGAGTTGGAGACCCCCGGGACAGACCCCCGTCACCGCGTGACCTCACACACCGGGGACTCCGCAAGTAATGGGGCCCCCAATTGTTTTGCTCCCGCTTTTACCAGGAATTCCCCACGTAGACGATGACGTCAGCACGCACACGGCGCCAAACACACCCAGAACTACAAATCCCAACAGGCTTTGGGCTAAAATAGATGATCACGTGTTCAAATCATCCATTGAGAGTACCGAATTGGAACGAAGCGGAGACTGATTGGCCGGCTGTGTGTGACGTAGAATCCGGGTACGAGCAGAGGAAGAAGCTGTTGGGGAGAGGAGAAGCGGCGGAGCGGGCTGAGGTGAGAGCGGCGGCTATTATAGAACTGTACGATGTGCTGGGATAGGGCGCCCCCTGCAGGTGGTGAGGAGAGGGCTGAGGCGATTATATTACTGCACTATGTGATGGGGGATAGGGCGCCCGCTGCAGGTGGTGAGGAGAAGTGAGAGCGGTTATTACATCACTGTACTATGTGCTGGGATAGGGCGTCCTCTGCAGGTGGTGGGGAGAGGGCTGAGGTGAGAGCAGCGGCCATTATATTACTGTAGTATGTGTGGGGGATAGGGCGCCCCCTGGAGGTGGTGAGGAGAGGGCTGAGGTGAGAGCAGCGGCCATTATATTACTGTAGTATGGGTGGGGGATAGGGCGCCCCCTGGAGGTGGAGTGATATCCAGAGCCGATGTATTTCGGGGTCTGGCCTTAGAGGCATCCCAGGGGGTAACCCAACGGAGTGAGGGCCCCACCTGTCGTACTCGCAGACTGGCTACCAGGGCATGGGGGAGATCAGTCAGTGAGTAGCCGCTACCTGCCAGGCCCGCCCTCTATGATGTTACTTAGCACACTATAGTATCTGCAGCTGCCGCCGATGGGTCCCCAAGGTGCTGGTTTTGGAGACTCTGCTGATGACATGACATCACACAGCCCGGAGGTTCCTGTCGCCATTTCCACGTTGCAGGCTCTCTTACGGTTCTGGACTATCAGTAATGCTGCAGGATGATGCTGAACTAGCGGAACGTGCTGTATGTGGGGAAAACCTAAGGGGGTCTTCTGCTTATCTCAAGTTAGTTATATTTAAAGGGGTCCTCCTGCCAGAAACCTCACCGAACCGCTGCCCCTGGTTGATTCCATTGGACAACCACTCCGCTAATCACAATTAGAGATGAGCGAACACTATTCGAAACTGCCGTTTCGAATAGCACGCTCCCATAGGAATGAAGGCAAGCGGCCAGCATGCAGACTTTGCTGGCGGCCGGCCGCTTAACCCCCTGCGTGCCGACTATGTCCATTCATTCCTATGGGAGCTTGCCGTTTCGAATAGTGTTAACTCATCTCTAATCACAATGAAAAAGTGATAGGTTCCTGGCTGGAGTACCCCTTTAAGAACACAAATGGAAGGTGAAGCAGTTGCCCAGAACAGCCAATCAGGTTGCTGATTCTTCTCGCTGGGGGTCTCTGCTTCTGGTGGGTGACTCCTCTACGTTGCCCTAGTTTTGATAGATCTGTCATCATTTCCAGTGATGTAGTTGTTGCTGCCGGTTGCGATGCAGGAGGAGCCTTACTTTACTCCATGGGGTGTTTGTATTGTTAGTGCACCTCGCTGTATCTAAGCCCACCTGTGTATCATGCGGCAGCTGTGACAGCCCTGGCCATAAATAGAGTGCAGGCCTTGTGTGTAGTTAGGAGCTATTTATAGGGGCCAGCTGCTTGCGGGGAGGGGAGACCCCTCATCCCACCCGCTCTGCCCGCGTCCGCTCTTCTAGCACATCCTCCGCTTTTCCTCTGTTATTGAAGTTATTGAATCTGTTTTCCAGTCGTCTCCGCTGACCAGGCTGGACAATGGGGCGCCCCAGTAACCCTCTGTGATTCCCTTGCAGCCTTCCATCACCTGCGCGGCTCCGTCATGGCGTCTGTAACGTTGGGTAAGATGTTCTTGGATATTTCCTTTACTCCGCTGCATTGACCGGGTCATATTTACAGCCGTCCCTTCCTTTTACAGCCACATCTGAATGGATCAACTTCTTCAAAGAAGCGGGGATCCCTGCAGGGCCGGCAGTCAACTACGCCGTGACGTTTGTGGACAACAGGTGAGGGGGTGAGGCTGCCTGCAGAGTGCAAGCACAGGACGGGGGGAGGGGCATAGCAGCGGTGGCCTCATGTCTGCTGTCATCTTAAAGTGTTCATGTCTGTTCCTGCATCGGCTCATGTTACTCTCTGCTGCAGAACCTCTTTATAGGTCCCAAATGCACAGGAGCCAGTCCAAACTGTATATGTGTGTGTGTGTATATATATATATATATATATATATATATATATATATATATATATATATATATATATACATACTAGCAGTTACCTGTGACTTCGTCTACGGGGTGGCGGTGAACTGCTTATATTTCTTGTTCCCCCATCTCTGCCCTCAGTTTGTTGTCCCCTCCTACCCGCAACTTCCTCCGCAGCCCCCCTGACCCTGGTGTGAACCACCTGCAGTGCGGCCCGTGGCCCCCCACATCCCTTTCCTTGCGGCTGCGGCGGGCCCCTCCTACAGGATGGTGGGTCGGGAGGCAACGGCCTTGCTGCTGCGCCTCGGCCCCCCTCTTTCCCGCTACCTGCGTCCCCTGCCCTTACCCACCACCCGCTCCCCCGGCCCCCTGCCCCCATATAGAGATTACAGTGACCTCCTACATCTCCCCCTTCCCCCCAGCACCAGCCACCCGTGACTCCGGTGACCGTAACCCCCCCCCCCCCCTCCCTTCTACATGTGCAATCTGGGCCCCCCCCCCTCTACGCACCCTCGGCCCTGTGGTACCATTTCCCCCCTCCCTAACCACTACCACCCCCCACCCCCCCATTACACACCACCTGTTGTAACCCCCCACCTCCGCTAAGCAACCTGCCGATCAGTGTCCCCACAACACTTACCATGATGATGCCGAGGAGCTGTGTGTGTCGTGGCTGCAGCTTCAGCAGTCATGCGTGGTGTTACCCGAGGCGTCTGTGTTCCCAGCCGCAGAGTACGGGGGTTACGTGCGGCTGGCCGTGTTCGGCTGGGTTCCGCTGCTGTATGGTATGCCGGCCTGAGGCAATGTGTGGCGGCCAGCATATGAGCGGCGTATGGAACCATGTGGCCAGCCGCCATGTTCGTGACAGTGTGTGAAGAGAGTGGAGTAGTCTGGTAGGTGGAGCCGCAGATCCTCCCAGTGGTGGGGGTTGGTAAAGATGGCTGAGCCGGAGAGTGAAACAGGTCGGCTCCTGCAGGATGGTGAAGGTGAGTGTGAAAGTGCTGAAGTATATGTGAATGTGATTGTGTGTGGTTAGGGGCTAGGTTGTAGAGAGGAATGTGGGCTTGCTATGGGCCAAAGTGTGTGATTTTGCAGAGATGGTGATGTGAGTTGGATGTTTGTGTGGGTCGTGGGAAAAACGTATGTGCGTTATTGTGACAAAAAGTAGCCTATTGCGTCCACCTGGCTCACCCTACCAATTTTTGGATCACTTTGCTTCTTGGCTTCCCCACTTTTTATCCAGTGACATTCCAACCCTCATCATGGGTGACTTTAACATCCCTATTGACACCCCTCACTCCCCAGCTGCCTCACAGTTTCTCTCATTAACCACTTCTCTTGGTCTTTCACAACTTTCACAATGTTCTTCTTCTGCCACACATGTAGGTGGAAACACGATTGATCTTGTCTTCCGTCGACTCCTCACAGTTTCTAAATTTACTAATTCTGCTCTGCCCCTCTCTGATCATAACCTTCTGTCTCTCACCATCAGTGCCCTCTCCCCTTCACAAGATACACCTACCCAACACACATATAGGAACTTGCGTACTGTCGACACCCAGCACCTCTTAGATACTCTACCATCCTCTCTGTCCCCCATCTCCTCAATCTCCTGTCCCAATCTGGCCACCAGTCACTATAATGAAACCCTTAAAAATGCATTGGATGAGGTGGCTCCCCCCTCCACTCGTAAAGTCCCACGTAGGAGGCAGCAGCCCTGGCACACGCCACAGACACGATTTCTTCAGCGGTGCTCTAGGTGTGCCGAACGTCTCTGGAGAAAATCACGCTCACCTGCAGATTTCCTCCACTTCAAGTTTATGCTTAAAACATATAGTTCTGCCCTTCACCTCGCCAAGCAAGACTATTTCACCGCCCTCATCTCTTCTCTCTCCAGCAATCCTAAAAGGCTTTTTGAAACTTTTCACTCTTTACTCACACCCAAGGTGCAGACGCCATTCACAGACCTTAGTGCTGATGACCTGGCCACGTATTTCCATGCTAAAATTGATAAGATCCGTCAGGAAATCACTGCCCAAGCCGCAGGTGGCATTGATCCCACCACCTACCATAGCAAGGATCCCCTCACCAACCGCACTTCAGACTGTCCATTCTCATCTTTTGAACCTGTTACAGAAGAGGAAGTCTCCCAACTACTTTCTTCATCTCGCCCTACAACCTGCAGCAGTGACCCCCTCCCCTCACACCTTCTCCAATCTCTGTCGCCTGCTGTCACTACTTACCTTACTAAAATATTTAACCTCTCTCTCTCTTCTGGAATCTTCCCATCCTCCTTCAAGCATGCTGTTATAACCCTGCTATTGAAAAAACCCTCCCTGGACCCATCCTGTGCTGCTAACTATCGACCTGTCTCTAACCTCCCCTTCATCTCTAAACTCTTGGAACGCCTGGTCTATTCTCGTTTAATCCGCTATCTCTCTGCTAACTCTCTGCTTGACCCCTTACAATCTGGCTTCCGCGCTCTGCACTCTACTGAAACGGCCCTCACAAAAGTCTCCAATGATCTCCTAATGGCTAAATCCAATGGCGACTTCTCTCTTCTTATTCTTCTGGACCTCTCTGCATCTTTTGACACTGTTGACCATCATCTCCTCCTCAATAGGCTCCGCTCAGTTGGTCTCAATGACACGGCGTTCTCCTCTTATCTCTCAGACCGCACCTTCAGTGTATCATTTGCAGGCTCTGTTTCCTCCCCTCTTTCCCTTGCTGTTGGGGTTCCTCAGGGCTCGGTCCTAGGCCCCCTGCTCTTCTCTCTCTACACAGCCCCCATTGGACAAACAATTGCCAGATTTGGCTTCAGGTACCATCTTTATGCTGATGACACCCAATTATACACATCTTCCCATGACATCACCCCTGCACTCATGCAGAACACCAGTGACTGTCTCTCTGCTGTCTCAAATATCATGTCCTCTCTATATCTGAAACTAAATCTCTCCAAGACTGAACTACTACTGTTTCCACCATCTAATAGATCTGTGCCTGATATATCCATTGCAGTCTCTGGCCTTACTATAACTCCTAGGCAGCAGGCCCGCTGCCTCGGGATCATGTTTGACGCAGACCTTTCCTTCACCCCTCATGTTGAATCACTCGCACGTTCATGTCACCTCCACCTCAAAAACATCTCCAGAATACGCCCTTTCCTTACCAGAGATACACTAAAGACACTTACTGTCTCTCTGATTCATTCTCGCCTTGACTACTGTAACTCCTTACTAATCGGTCTTCCCCTTACTAAACTCTCCCCTCTACAATCTATTCTGAATGCAGCGGCCAGGATAATCTATCAGGCTAGACGCTACAGTGATGCCTCTGGTCTGTGCCAGTCGCTACATTGGCTGCCTATTCAATATAGAATAAAATATAAAGTTATCACACTCATCCACAAGGCTCTCCATAATGCCGCACCTCCATACATTTCCTCCCTCATCTCTGTCTACCGCCCAACCCGTGCTCTCCGCTCACTCAATGACCTAACACTTACATCCTCTATTATCAGAACCTCCCATGCTCGTATACAAGACTTCTCCCGAGCTGCACCACTTCTCTGGAATGCTCTACCCCGGACAATCAGTTTAACTCCCAATTTCTACAGTTTCAAACGCAAACTAAAGATGCATCTTTTCAGACAAGCCTATCACAATGTCTAACGTAAACCCTTAACCCTCCTCTGTCCCTGCTCCCACATTACCCCACATGATATGATGTCATCTCAGGATAACTTTATAGGTCCAAGCTCCATCCACATGTTACAGGACACGACTGGTGACGGCTCATAAAGTTTTATGTTTGTGTAATGACAGTCACCTCTGTTACAGAAGTGTCTGACCCCTGTATAAGTAATGCCGCCCCTGCTACCTCTTGTGTCACCCCCTCTACCTCATAGATTGTAAGCTCTTGCGAGCAGGGCCCTTAGTCCCATTGTGTGAAATGATTCTCTTTGTAATGTATCTGTCTGTATTTTAACCCTACAAATTGTACAGCGCTGCGGAATATGTTGGCGCTATATAAATAAAATTTATTATATTATTATTATAATCCTGTGTATTAGCTATGTTTGTGGAAAATTTGAGCCAAGTCGGTGGAGCGGTTTTTCTGTGATTGAGGAACAAACATCCAAACACACAAACTTTCACATTTAGGATATACAGTCCTATGAAAAAGTTTGGGCACCCCTATTAACCCCTTAAGGACCAGGCCATTTTTTGGTTTCGCATTTTCGTTTTTCCCTCCTCACATTTCAAGAACCATAACTTTTTCATTTTTCAGTTCAAAGAGTCACATGATGGCTTATTGTTTGTGGGACAAATTGTACTTTGTAATGGCACCATTCAATATGCTGTGCAATGTACTGGGAAGCTGGAAAAAAATTCAGAATGAGGTGCAATTGGAGAAAAAATGCATTTGCGCCATTTTCTTATGGGTTTAATTTTTACAGCGTTCACTGTTTGGTACAAATGACATGTTACCTGTGTTCTACGTGTCAGTACGAACGCGGTGATACCAAATTTATATAGTATTTGAAATGTTTTGATACTTTTAAAAAAATGATAAACTTTGCAAAATAGAAAAAAAAATTTGTGTCATCATGTTCTAACACCTGTAACTTTTTCATATTTCCATGTATGGAGCTGGTTGTGGTGTCTTTTTATGCGGGACAAGATGACGTTTCTATTGATACCATTTGGGGAAAGATCTGATGGTTTGATCACTTTTTATTCAATTTTTTATAGGAGGCAAAGTGTTGAAAAAAACGCTTTTTGGCTGTTTTTATTTTTTTTGCCGCTACGCCGTTCGCAGTACGGGATAAATGTTTTAATATTCTAATATTTCGGGCATTTTGGAGCGCGGGGATACCTAATATGTTTATGTTTAATGTTCTTTAATTACTTTTATAGCTAATCTAGGGAAAGGGGGGGTGATTTGAACTTTTATATTTTTTTTATTTTTTTAATACTTTTAAAAACTTTTTTTTTCTTCTGTTACATTTATGATCAGACCCCTTAGGTACCTTGAAACCTAGGGGGTCTGATCGCTCATACTATTCACTGCAATACTACAGTATTGCAGTGAATAGGAAAATCGCAGCACTTCTATTAGACGATGCCTCTGACATCGTCTAATAGATCTCATGCAGAGACAAGCCTGGAAGCCTTCAATAGGCTTCCGGCTGTCATAGCAACCGATCACCGCCCTCATGTGACGTTCAGGAGGGCGGCGATCGGCAAAACATGGCGGCGCCCATGCCGCCGGCGCCGTTTACACACTGCGGTCACGTTTGACCGCAGTATGTGTAAAGGGTTAACAGCAGCGATCGGCTCGGGCACCGACCGCTGCTGTTATTGGCAGGTCCTGGCTGTATGATACAGCCGGCATCTGCCGTGTATGGAGCGAGCTCAGCGTGTGAGCTCGCTCCATACATCCCCATGCGACCCATGACGTACAGTTACGTCAAGGGTCGCTAAGCCATTTCAGTTTGATATATCTAATAACTGATGGACACAGTAATATTTCAGGATTGAAATGAGGTTTATTGTACTAACAGAAAATGTGCAATATGCATTAAACCAAAATTTGGCCAGTGCAAAAGTATGGGCACCTCAACAGAAAATTGACATTAATATTTAGTAGATCCTCCTTTTGCAAAGATAACAGCCTCTAATCGCTTCCTGTAGCTTTTAATCAGTTCCTGGATCCTGGATGAAAGTATTTTGGACCATTCCTCTTTACAAAACAATTCAAGTTCAGTTAAGTTTGATGGTCGCCGAGCATGGACAGCCCGCTTCAAATCATCCCACAGATGTTCAATGATATTCAGGTCTGGGGACTGGGATGGCCATTCCAGAACATTGTAATTGTTTCTCTGCATGAATGCCTGAGTCGATTTGGAGCGGTGTTTTGGATCATTGTCTTGCTGAAATATCCATCCCCAGCGTAACTTCAATTTCGTCACTGATTCTTGAACATTATTCTCAAGAATCTGCTGATACTGAGTGGAATCCATGCGACCCTCAACTTTAACAAGATTCCTGGTGCCGGCATTGGCCACACAGCCCCAAAGCATGATGGAACCTCCACCAAATTTTACAGTGGGTAGCAAGTGTATTTCTTGGAATGCTGTTTTTTTGGACGCCATGCATAACACCTTTTTGTATGACCAAACAACTCAATCTTTGTTTCATCAATCCACGGGATATTCTTCCAAAATGAAGCTGGCTTCTCCAAATGTGCTTTTGCATACCTCAGGCAACTCTATTTGTGGCGTACGTGCAGAAACGGCTTCTTTCTCATCACTCTCCCATACAGCTTCTCCTTGTGCAAAGTGCGCTGTATTGTTACCGATGCACAGTGACACCATCTGCAGCAAGATGATGCTGCAGCTCTTTGGAGGTGGTCTGTGGATTGTCCTTGGCTGTTCTCACCAATCTTCTTCTCTGCCTTTCTGATATTTTTCTTGGCCTGCCACTTCTGGGCTTAACAAGAACTGTCCCTGTGGTCTTCCATTTCCTTACTATGTTCCTCACAGTGGAAACTGACAGGTTAAACTTGAGACAACTTTTTGTATCCTTCCCCTGAACAACTATGTTGAACAATCTTTGTCTTCAGATCATTTGAGAGCGGGCTGTCCATGCTCGGTGACCAACAAACTTAACTGAACTTGAATTGTTTTGTAAAGAGGAATGGTCCAAAATCCCTTCATCCAGGAACTGATTAAAAGCTACAGGAAGCGACTAGAGGCTGTTATCTTTGCAAAAGGAGGATCTACGAAATATTAATGTCACTTTTCTGTTGAGGTGCCCATACTTTTGCACCGGTCAAATTTTGGTTTAATGCATATTGCACATTTTATGTTAGTACAATAAACCTCATTTCAATCCTGAAATATTACTGTGTCCATCAGTTATTAGATATATCAAACTGAAATGGCTGTTGCAAACACCAAAATATTTACAACTAAAAATGATTAAGATTAATAGGGGTGCCCAAACTTTTTCATAGGACTGTATATATAATGTGTTTGTGTATTAACCCCCATGAAGCTGGACTGGCAGAGCATGTCTGTGTATTGAAGGGGTTGTCCAGTGGAGGTCCTTGTCGCCTGTGACCGCTGAGGCCGATCTCACATAGGTCACCTGTGACGTTCCGGGTCCTTTCCTTAGCCATTGATTGGCTACCTACTAGATGTTAATATTGGGGGGTGACGAGACCCCCTCCCCACTGATCACAGGGTTTTGTGCCCCTTCTCATCCCATCATGCCTCTTCTCCTTGGAGAGCTGTATACGGCCTGTATAGGGTATATAGTCCACTAGAGGTTCTGGCTATTGGTATATTTAGGCGTTTTATCGTTTTTCCAGGATCCAGAAGTCGATGTTGATGGATCTGAATAAGGAGATTATCAATGAGCTGGGAATAACAGCTGTGGGCGACGTCATCGCCATCCTGAAACACGCCAAAGTTGTCCACAGACAGGTAAGCCGAGTCATACGGTGGGGTGAGAGCAGCGAGGAGCCCCTTCTATATCCCATCAGCTACAACACCCCAAAATAACCCCCCATTATATAAATGAGAACGTTATGGGGAAAACACAACAAGGTGAAAACAGACGTCACTAAGATGAGTCGGCCGGTCCTCATAGGATACTGTTATATAGAGCGGCCCGCTACATTCTCTGTTATCAGCTGCTCCCAATCTGATATTGATTATTTAGCCTGACAACCCCTTTAATAAGGTTTCATGATTTTGTCTCCATTAGGATATATGTAAAGCTTTGACGGAGGCGCCGAGTCAGACCAGCATGCAAAGTGAACTGAGGAGGACCGCTAACAGCCGTAAGTAGGACATGACGTCTGGAGGGTTATACAGTCCTAGGACAGGCGGCCCCGCAACTCCCTGCACAGAATTCAAGTTTTTATGAAAACTCTGAGATCCTTTCGGGTTAATAAGCCATGGATCAGCTTGTTCGATCCTCTAGTATACATTTACGTATCTTCACCTTCGTATATTTCTTTTCTTTCCCTCAGCTGCCACAAGAATGATTGCCAATAGTCTGAGCCGGGATTCTCCCCCGTCCACACCTGTCCGCAGACCCGAGACCACCACGTCCAAGATCTCTGTGACTGTGTCCAATAAGGTGGCTCTGAAGAAATCTCAAGCAGGTACTCCTTATACCCCCTAATGTCCCTTTATACCCCGTAAGGCCTCCTCATACCCCCTAATGTCCCTTTATACCCCCTAAGGCAGACCTGGGCAATGTACGGCCCACGGGCCACATCCGGCCCTCTGACTGCTTCTGTCCGGCCGGCATAGCTAGTGGAAGTTTTTTCAAGGACCTGAGCTGATGTCATCACAGCTTATCACCAGGATAGGCTATGACTCGTTAGTGGGCGGAGCCACACGGGACTGTGTGCTTCTTGCAAGCTGCTGGCAATGGGGGCTGCTGGATGATAAAGAGAGAAGAAACAGCATGTGTGAGCAAGAGAGGGAGCTAGGGGCAGATGTAAGGGGGCAGTTAAACTGAATGCACATGGAGGGGGGACATTAAACTATTAGGGGGAAGATGATCAAGGACCTGTGAAGATGTCATCATAGCTTATCACCAGGATAGGCTATGACTCATTAGTGGGCGGAGCCACACGAGACTGTGCTTGATGCAAGCTGCCGGCAATGGAGGCTGCTGGATGATAGAGAAGAAACAGCATGTGTGAGCAAGAGGGGGAACTAAGAGCAGATGTAGGGGGGCAGTTAAACTGAATACACATGGAGAGGTGACCTTAAACTAGGGGGCAGATGGAGGGTGACATTAAACTGGGGCAGGATATTAAACCAGGGGGGGTAGCTGGAGGGGACATGTCTGCTCTAGCTGCCCCCAGTTTAATGTCCCCCTCCAGCTGCCACCAGTTTAATGTCCCCTGTAGTTTCTGCTAGTTTATACTGGGGCACCAGGAGAGGGACTTAATACTGTGGGACATTTGGAGGGAAACGTTATAATGTGGGGGTGTATAATGTACGGGTGACTGTAGGAGGCTTTTACTTTGTGGGGCACATGGAAAAATGATTGAGAATGGGCGGAGTCAGCAAAGAAGTGGGTGGAGCTAAATTTGCCGCTGTGCGCATGGCCCTCTAGAACCATTACAATTTCTCATGTGGCCCCATGGGAAAATTAATTGCCCACCCCTGCCCTAAGGCCTCCTCAGACCCCCTAATGCTTCCTCATACCCCCTAATGTCTTGTTATACCCCCTAAGGCCTCCACATACCCCCTAATGTCACTTTATACCTCCTTATAACCCCCCTAATGTCTCTTTATACCCCTAATGCCTTCTTATACCCCCTAAGGCCTCCACATACCCCCTAATGCCTTCTTATACCCCCTAATGTCTCCTTATATCTCTGTTTGCCTGCCAGCTAGAGTGAAAAGAACAATCTTCGACCCTCCAGCTGTTGTAAGACTATAACTCCCAGCATGCCTACTTGCTCTGCTGTTGTTGGGACTCCCATTTAAGTGACTAGAGCATGTTGGGAGTTGTAGTTTCACAATATCTGAAGTGCTGAGGGTTGCTGATCACTGTTCTATAGTCTGACCATTGTCGTCCAGTTAATGTTAGTCTCAATTCTGTGGTGTCAGAACCTGCTGGGTGTTGTAGTGTGACAGCAGCTGAGAGCCCCAGAAGAGACCGCGGACTGCTGAGAAACTGGAGCGTCAATTTCATGTAGCCCTGATATAGCGCCCCCAAGCTATGGATATTAGGAATGCAACTTAAAGGGATTGTCCAGGATAATAAAGGTGGGGGAAAAACCTATATACTCCTGTCCCTGGTTGTCCGAGGTCTCTCACCACAATCCGGTCCGGCTGATCCTGGGGTCTTCTGGCAGAAGTTCTCGCTACCCTTGACCACTGAGGCCGCAGATTGGCATGTTCAGTGACCAAACCCCTCCCCGTATTTCCTGTTTTGTGTGTGTATATATATATATATATATATATATATATATATATATATATATATTCTATCTATATATTGTTTCTTACGGCCTCTCCCATGTTCTAGCCTTGTCTTCACCAGTAGATGACGCCTCTGCTGATGTTCCAGTAAAACGTCGCAGGGTGACGGCTGAGATGGAGGGGAAATACATCATTAATATGCCCAAAGGGACCACCCCGCGGACTAAGAAGATCCTGGAGGAACAAGCTGCAAAAGGTGAGTGGAGGATTGTACCTTAAAGGGGTTCTCTACTTTACCTTTAGTAAATGGGGACCGGATCCTCATCTCTTGGCCGCTGTGTCTCTAACTCCGCAGGACTCGTCCTCTATTACTACCTATTGCTTTGAGTGGCTGCTAGTTATTGCACCATTTCCTCTGTGGTGGCGCTGCAGGGAGATTAAACCCCTATTACCAGGGAGGGGGGCCCTTGTATGAAGTCGGGAGAACCCCTTTAATGTTATAGATTGTTGTATTATTCTAGAATTAACCTGTCGCTTTCCCTCCACCACCAGGTATAAGGACGTCAGTGTTTGACAGACTGGGGGCAGAAAGTAGAGCGGACACGACCACAGGAGCGAAGGTGAGTGAGGGGCTTCTAGGCTTGTGGGTACAGTCACCGTTTCGGGGTCTGGTATACTAATATCCCCCCTTACAGCCCACAGGTGTGTTCAGTCGATTAGGCGATGCCCATGAGGAAGAGAAATCTGCAGATAGCGATGAAGACAACAGCGTTTTGCAATATGCCGGGGTCCTGAAGAAAGTGGGAGCCCCCAGCTCTCGGGAGAAATTAACCCCAGGAATTACCATCAAGGCCAAAGCCACAAGCTCGGAGCAGAAGCCGCCCATTACCACCATCAAGAGACTGGCCCCCAAACTTCCCGCCCCTGCCAAGCTGACCACCCCCAAGGTGTCCCTGGCACAGAGGCTGGGTGCGGCCCCCCAACCCAACCTCGAGGACAGGAAACGGAAAAAGCCATCAGCAGCCTTGGCCCAGCGTCTGGGGAAGCAGCAAGTGGTCGCCCAGGACAGCAGAGTCAGCAGCAGTAAGCCGCCCGTCGTGGCCTTTAAGCCGTCATTCACCATCCAGAGGACTGTGGGACCGGCGCGGGTCAGCAGCTCCAGTGACAATGGCAGCGCCCGCATGGACAACACCGGTAGTGTCAGTGTCTTCAAGCGCTTGGGGAGGAAATCCCTCTAAATCCTTAGGTTATGTATGGGGTGCAGGGGTCAGTCCTCGCAGCCGCCGCTCCACATCTTGCAGGTTTTTTTGGATCCATGGACCCCCCTATAGCGTCACTGCCACCTTATTTATTCCTCTGAGGTCGTCGCGGTGATTTTGTGTTTTTATAATTAAATATTTTATTAGAACATGGGAAGGTCTCGGCCTCTTCATCTGGGTCAGAGGATTCCCGAATTGGGGGAACCCGTCCTATATATATAATCACCTGAGATAAACTCTGCTGATCCGCTGCATCTTGTTATACTGATCCCGAGTAATCTGTGCTCAGCCCCCCCCCCCCCCCCCTCCCCCGCACGAGTCTTTTGCATATTCTGACGAGCTGAGATATATTGGGATCTTGTTAACAGCGGGATCCCGCAGCAGTCACCTTGACCCTAACCTGGCCGGGGGGTGGGGGCAAATGAATCCGTCGTGTTCACTTTGTCTTTAACGGCCCCTACAGGGGGTTAGAAGGGATTTTGGTGGTGACTCCCTGTAAATATGGGGATGTGTTTGTGCAATGTTACATCAAGGCTAAGACCCCACATTGCAGAATGCGACTAAAAATCGCAGGAGAAACGCATTGTTATTTTTATTTTATTTTTTGAGGGGGGGGGGGGTGTTTTTCTCTGCAGTTATTCTTATTAAATCTGTAGGGAAATCTTTGTTGTTCAGATTTTTTTTCCTGCAGTGTCTAGAGGGGATTAGTCAGAATCTCATTCACTTTTCTGATACTATAAAACGTGTTTGTTTCTGCAATGTGAGGACTTAGAGATCAGCGGGGTCTGACACCTGGGACACCCACCGATCAGATTACAGGGGCAGTTGGGGTGCTCTTTTAGTTCAGCTTCCACTTCACAGACCACATGACATCACGTTTATCAGTCACATGACCTGTTTGACGCTCACTCCTATTCTAGAGAGTGCTGAGCTGCAGTACCAAGCATGGCCACTATACAATGTATGGCGCTATTCTTGGTTTTCATGTCTGGGTTCTTGTGACCATTTGGGTCCAGGGTGTCAGACTCCACTGATCTTGACCTATTCTAAGGATAAGTGATGGACTAATAATCCTAGAACAGGCGTCTGCTATTGGTGGTGGTGGGGACTGTGGGGCTAGGTCCTAGGTCATACAGCTGCCCCTTGAGCTGATTCGCTTCCCTCTCTGCCCTACAAGTTCTCCTTTCTTACAAGGCTCCTGATCTTCCTCAGTACAATCTTCAGACCTGTCGTTGGAATTTTACGTGCGTGTACACACTTGGTTGTGTAGTGTAAAGTCCGACCATAAATCTTTGTCCATTGTCTGGTATTGCCCCTCATTGATATTTGAGGTTTTGTGAGGTCCTTTAAGACATCGATAGGGAAAGACTGAAATGTCCCCTAACTTCCCCTCACCCTGCTGTAATATCCGGTATAAATAACCCCGTACCTGTGAGTAATATATATTATTATATAGAAATCCTCCGTTCCAGCACTTGCCGCCCCCAGATGTTCCTATAAAGTTCTCCTGGGATACGGGGCAAATCACGGCGTAAGAACTAGGCCAGTAGGGCAGGATGTGCGGATGTGAACGGCTCGCGGTCACATGACTGACATACAGGTACATCCTTTAACAAGATAGAAGGGATTTTGTAGATACCATATGCCGTGCTGCAAGTGAGCTTGTAATCTGCTGGCCCGGGGCCAGGGTGTGCGGGGGCCGCAGGGGGGCTCTCTGGTCCGGGCCTGGGCTACAGACACTGATAGCTATGAAGCACAAGAGCACTAAAAGTAAGAAACCGAAGAAGTGGGGTGCATGGGGGTGCACTCCTACCCTGCCTGGAGGACTAGCCTCAGTAGACTGGGTGTGTGTGTATACATGTATGTATACAGGGTGTATTAAGAACAGGAAAACCTCAGTCTTAAAAGGGTTCTTGGAGTCTTTGGGCAGTTTTCATGCTTATGAAGTATCCGCAGGATCTGATCAGTCGGGGTCTGACACCTGGACTCCCACCAATCAGCTCTTCCGACTCCCTCGGGCATTGGAGGCTGGAAGCAGAAGGCGCTGTCCCATAACACAGCAGCCATGTCTCAGTAGTGCAGCTCTGTTTCTAGCATCCTCTCCTGTGTAGCTTCCAATGTTTGGGGGCAGCCGAAAACATTGGTTGATGCGGGGTCCAGATATGCCCTATGTGGTGTATGAAATATCCCCCCCCCCCCCCCCCCCCATGGATCCCTGCATTTATTTGGAGAAGTGACTGCCCCTCCTCCATCTAATGTATTTGTAAATCATATTAAAGGGACACTCCGGCCCAAACTGTAACTACAGGGGAAACTTGTAGATTGCGGATGTGCTGTAGCTCCGGTGCTGTCACTTCTCTATAAGGAAGATACCAAGTTCAGCTTTATGCCATTATTGGCCATGCAATAAAACATAGTGACACCGCCCATAACCGGAGCCAACCGCAAACCGAGCATGACTCCGCCCATAACTGGAAATCGGTGAATGCACCTTTTCTTAAACTGTGTTAAAGACAGAAAGCAAAATCATTCCTGGCTAGGAGGAGGCAAATCTGTCAGAAATGGGCTCGCTGTCCCTGGTCCTCCTGGTCCTGGTCACCCTCGCTGTCCCTGGTCCTCCTGGTCACCCTCGCCACCCTTCGTCCTTGTCACCATTACCCCTCCTGGTCACCCTTGCTGTCTCTGGTCCGTCTGGTCCTGGTCGCCCTCACTGGGACATTATAGTGTGTGGTGGCCGCTAAGGGGCGGACATTGTAGTGTGGGGGACACTAAGGGTATGTTTGCACAAGCTGAAAAATTTTGCCCCAACAATTTTAACCTAAATTTTTCTGCTTGATCCGGTTCCGCTGCGGAGTCTGCGGTGCGATTTGCCAGTCCTGCGCCCAGCGCTATTGTCTACCACCTGCTCACATCAGTGAGAGTTGTCAGGTAGAATCGGCCTGAAGATGGAGCCGGACACTTGAGTGTTACCGCTGGGTGGATAAGTCCTCGGCTTCCCTCAGACACGATGGCGAGCGGGGTCAGGACGAAGCAGGGGCTGATTTTTAGAAATATACGGAGACGTCTAGTACAGTGAAAAATGGTGTATGGGCGCGGTGTAGTGGGAGAACCTGTAGCAACCAATCACGGCGCGGCTTTCATTTTGCCCATTGCAGGTTAATTAATACCTGACCTTTGGTTGCCAGGGCAACAGTTATCTTACTGTAAATGTCCTGGTTGCACCCAACACCCAACCAGAGTGCGGCTTTCACGTCTTAAAGGGGTTGTCTGGCCCTCAAATTGAATTTTCAATATGTGATGTGTAGTGGTCTGACACCCGGGCTCCTCGCACATTAATTCTCACAGCTTCCAGATATCGGTACGGCGAATACAGTGACATGTCTATCCAAGTGATATGAGCGGCGCTGCAAGTCCTGGCACCCACCGCTATGCAATGGAGGCGCAACACACGCGGTCCAACCACCAGCAACTTCTGGAACCTGGAGGTTGTCAGAACAGCTGATCGGCGTGGGTGTCGGACCCCACAGATCATACTGGATTTATTCTGTCCAATTTGGTGCTGGAAAATCCGTAATAGTACGGCGCATGTCGGGTCTGTAACTATGGCGACCGCCCGGGAGCCGGGCGGCCGCCATAGCCGCCGGCAGGGGTGAACCATGGCTTTCTGCCGCCTGAGGCGGACATCAGAAAGCCGCCCCCCGGAGGGAGTGGAGGGGCGGGTGGAGCGGAAGGGGGCAGGGTGGGGCCGCGTGTAGGGGGCGGGGCAGCGCGGAACGAGCGTCTTTAGCAGGTAGGGAGAGGACCTGCTCTCTGCCTGAGTGTGAGTCAGTGAGTGTGAGTCTCTGGACTGGCTTAGGTCAGCAAAAATGCCGCCCTCCCCATGGCCCTGGCATAGCGCCGCCTGAAGCGGTCGCTTCAGGTCGCCTCATGGGAGGTGCGGCGCTGGCCGCCGGGTGTCTACTGCTTTAAGCAGCATTAACCCCTCCGGCGCCGCGGTCGGAGGCGCCATTTTCCCGGCGGCGCATGGGCGCCACCATTTTGCCCAGGATCGCTGGCTCCTGGAGCATGCTCCAGGGCCGACGTCATGTTGCCATGACAGCCGGGAGCCTGTACAAGGCTCCCAGGCTTGTCTGCAAATTCTCTCTTTTGCAGGCTGGTCTATGCAGCCTGCAAAAGAGAGGATGATTTTTTGCAATGCATTAGCATTGTAATGCATTGCATTAGTGATCAGACCCCCTGGGGTTCAACACCCTTAGGGGGTCTAATAAATGCAAAAAAAAAAAAAGTAAAAAAAAATATAAAAAAATATAAAAAGTATTAAAAGTTCAAATCACCCCCCTTTCCCTAGAACACATATAAAAGTAGTTAAAAACTGTGAAACACATACATGTTAGGTATCCCCGCGTCCGAAATCGCCCGCTCTACAAATCTATAAAAATATTTTTCCTGTTCAGTAGCGGGAAAAATAGTCAAAAGTGCCAAACCGCCGTTTTTTCACTGTTTTGATTCTGATAAAAATTTGAATAAAAACTGATCAAAGCAATAACATTTCCCGAAAATGGTAGAACTACAAAGTACACATGGTCCCGCAAAAAGACGCCCTATACATCCCCGTACACGCATGTATAAAAAAAGTTACGGCCGTCGGAATATGGCGACTTTTAGAAAAAAATTTTTTTAACACAGTTTTGGATTTTTTTAAGGGGTCAAAATGTAAATAAAACCATATAAATTTGGTATCCCTGGAACCGTACTGAAACACAGAATACAGGGGACATGTCATTTTGGCTGCATAGTGAACGCCGTAAAACCAAAGCCCGTAAGAAAGTCGCAGAAATGCATTTTTTCTTCAAATCCACCCCATTCTGAATTTTTTTCCTGCTTCCCAGTACATTATATAGAATAATTAATGGTGGCATCATGAAGAAAAATTTGTCCCGCAAAAATTAAGACCTCATATGACTCTGGGAGCGGAGAAATAAAAAAGTTATGGGGTTTAGAAGGAGGGGAGTCAAAAACGAAAATCAAAAAATGCCATCGGCGGGAAGGGGTTAACTTGTATGGAACAAATTATAGCAGAGCTGCGATTGGTTGGAGAACGTGTACAATGAGGCCTGAATGCAGATGGCCATGTTAAAGGGGATGTCCCAAGTTACCTCCTCTCCAATACCCTGTTGGGGTGTGTGGGCCGCAGGGTCCCCCTCCTAGTAGAAACGTCTATGTATTCTGGGGGTCATCTGGGTCGCCATGGCCACAGGTGCTGGAGACGTCACTGGAAAGACAGTCCCTTTATATCTAAACTCCTAGGCGCTGTATTAAAACTGCGGATTGCAGTTTTTATTGTGTTTTTTTGGGGGGGCGGATCTGCATTTCACTTTGTGTAAAACTTGCATGGCTGCCCATCACCACCGATAGCTTTCACTTTTCCAAAGCAGTATACAGTCATGGCCAAAAGTTTTGAGAATGATACAAATATTAATTTTTACAAAGTCTACTGCTTCAGTTGTTCTAATGGCAATTTGCATATACTCCAGAATGTTATAAAGAGTGATCAGCTTAACAGCAATTACTTGCAAAGTCAATATTTGCCTAGAAAATGAACTTTATCCCCCAAAACACATTTCAACATCATTGCAGCCCTGCCTTAAAAGGACCAGCTAACATCGTTTCAGTGATTGCTCCATTAACACAGGTGTGGGTGTTGATGAGGACAGGGCTGGAGATCAATCTGTCATGATTAAGTAAGAATGACACCACTGGACACTTTAAAAGGAGGCTGGTGCTTGGCATCATTGTTTCTCCTCTGTTAACCATGGTTATCTCTAAAGAAACACGTGCAGTCATCATTGCACTGCACAAAAATGGCCTAACAGGGAAGAGTATTGCAGCTAGAAAGATTGCACCTGTCAACAATCTATCGCATCATCAAGAACTTCAAGGAGAGAGGTTCCATTGTTGGCAAAAAGGCTCCAGGGCACCCAAGAAAGACCAGAAAGTGCCAGGACCGTCTCTTAAAAGTGTTTCAGCTACGGGATCGGGCTACCAGCAGTGCAGAGCTTGCTCAGGAATGGCAGCAGGCAGGTGTGAGTGCATCTGCACGCACTGTGAGGTGGAGACTCTTGGAGCAAGGCCTGGTCTCAAGGAGGGCAGCAAAGAAGCCACTTCTCTCCAGAAAAAACATCAGGGACAGACTGATATTCTGCAAAAGGTACAGGGAGTGGACTGCTGAGGACTGGGGTAAAGTCATTTTCTCTAATGAATCCCCTTTTGGATTGTTTGGGACATCTGGAAAACAGCTTATTCGGAGAAGACGAGGTGAGTGCTACCACCAGTCTTGTCTCATGCCAACTGTAAAGCATCCTGAAACCATTCATGTGTGGGGTCGCTTCTCAGCCAAGGAAATCGGCTCTTTCACAGTCTTGCCTAAAAACACAGCCATGAATAAAGAATGGTACCAGAATGTCCTCCAAGATCAACTTCTCCCAACCGTCCAAGAGCAGTTTGGCCATCAACAATACCTTTTCCAGCATGATGGAGCACCTTGCCATAAAGCAAAGGTGATAACTAAATGGCTCAGGGAAAAAAACATAGAGATTTTGGGTCCATGGCCTGGAAACTCCCCAGATCTTAATCCCATTGAGAATTTGTTGTCAATCATCAAGAGACGGGTGGACAAACAAAAACCTACAAATTCTGACAAAATGCAAGCATTGATTGTGCAAGAATGGACTGCTATCAGTCAGGATTTGGTCCAGAAGTTGATTGAGAGCATGCCAGGGAGAATTGCAGAGGTCCTGAAGAAGAAGGGTCAACACTGCAAATATTGACTTGCTGCATTAACTCATTCTAACTGTCAATATAAGCTTTTGTTACTCATAATATGATTGCAATTCTATTTCTGTATGTGAGAAAAACATCTGACAAACACACATAAAAACCAGAGGGCAGCAGATCATGTGACAATAGAAGATTTGTGTCATTCTCAAAACTTTTGGCCATGACTGTACATAAAAACATCACATCCCCACACAACCGCTTTAGGGACACTGCCATTCAGCTGTTCCAAAGATATAAGTCCTGTTAAGTGTTGATGCAGGTGAGGGTCTAGTAGCCAAGTGGGCGGTAACACTCCAGGGTCTGTGTATGTTATGCTGGGTCACTGCCCATTTGTCTAATAGAGTCTGCATTAACCCTAACAGGGCTTATATCCCTGGAATAGCTGATCAGATTTGGATGAACAAAACCCCACAACGCTCAGGATGCTCGGGCCGATGACATGATGGAGGTCTCTGGGCAGGGTGACACAATATGTCAGGGCTATATTCTGCGGTATAACAGTGACTGAGCAGGACGTTGGCCGGCACAGATATAGCTCAGGTGGGGGCGGAGTGGCTGGCTCAGCATAAAGCTCCATCGGCTCCAGAGGTAGCTTTAATCTCCAGGATTATCCTTCCTGAATTAACATCTCACCCCACTGACCTGCATCAGCCCTACACAAACTTTCACTAATAGACATAGAGCCCGACCTGCAGATACCGCGCTCCGCTCTACAGGCCCCCAATTTTCATGGGCCATTGACCACCCATCCATAGTCTCCAGTGATGGACGTCGCCTCAGCGTGTCCTGGACCGCGATTGGGGGTTAATCTGCGGTAATTGGATTAACCCCTTCCTGAGGAGTCGCCGCATTGCTGTGCTCGGGGCACTCGGTGGATTCTTCATTTTACCATTCCCCGCTCTATGCCATGACCTCCTCTGACCAGCCAGGTACGTCAGGTCCACATTTGGGGGCATTTTCTCTCCCGGTGAAATATTCCCCATAATGGGAGAGAAAATGTTGCAGATTTTTTACATTCTGATGAACCTTTTAGGATTTTTGCTGCCAGTTTTATTATATTCTCCCCGAATCCTTGATTTATTAATTATTTTTTTTATTTTCCTTTCTTATTTTGGGAATTTTTTGCTCCCCCCCCCCCTAGTCAATATTTATGTAAATTTTTATTATAATCTGGTTTTTAAGACTTTTTTTTTGTCTCATTTCTTAAGATTAACTTTTTTCTGAAATATCAATTTAAATTATTTTTTATACAAAATTTTCTATAATTTTTGTTTTTCCAGAATTTGCTTTCTGTTCTTTTCATGGCATTTCCCGAGCCTATTACTTCTAGGGGTTCTGACACCTCAGTTTTAGGGGTCGGCGGTGGGGCAGACCCTCAGTTTTATGGGGCACAGACGGCTTGGACCTGTTTAGCAGCTTTAGTAGAACTAGACTCCCATATCCACCCCGTTCTCCCGTTGCCAGGATTGGGGAGGGTGTCGGTAGTCGGCCCCCCAAAAACAATGTTTTATTCTTTGTCATATTGACGGGTCTGGAGTGGGAAACACAGCTCTGTATGTAATGAATGCCTCGGACTCTGTTCACATTCACTTTGCCATTTGCAGTTTTCTGTTCTGTCTTAGGAGCAGAAAAAACAACAGAGAATCGGAGGCATCACATAATGGAGACCCCACAAATATAACCGGCTATAGAGAGACCCTTATAGACTTGTCCAGTTGTGGGACTACAACTCCCATCATGCTCGGCCCTCTTATATAGGTGCGGGACTGTATATGGAAATTAGTGCATTGGATCCCAAAGACAAAGTACCTGTGTGTGTATATATATATATATGTATATGTATATATGTATATTTAATAATCTTTTTCAGTGAACTTTTTTTTTTTTTTTTTACTGCTTTTGGTTAATTTTCACAGTTTTTAGTTGTGTTTTTTATTTTGACCACTAGAGGGCGGGGTTGTTCCAGGCATTGTTACGCTCTTTGCAGAGCTCTGGTCTCCCTTCTATTAGATGTCTTTACAGTTAGAATTGGAGGGTTTTGCCTAAAAATAAACTCTGACTGTCTTCAGCCGTGGGGAAAAGTCTCAATATTAATCTCAAATTTCATGTTTTTTGCTTAAAGAAATTACACAGAAGTTCAGTGAGCGGGTGCAGGGCCAGTCCTCGGGTGTATCGGCTGTAGACTGTGATCTGTAGGGGGGCCAGTCCTTGGGTGTATTGGCTGTAGACCATGGTTTGTATCGGGGCCAGTCCTCGGGTGTATTGGCTGTAGACCATGGTTTGTATCGGGGCCAGTCCTCGGGTGTATTGGCTGTAGATTATGGTCTGTAGTGTGGCCAGTCTTTGGGTATTTTGGCTGTAGACCATGGTCTGTAGCGTGGCCAGTCCTTGGGTGTTTTGGCTGTAGACCGTGGTTTGTATCGAGGCCAGTCCTCGGGTGTATTTGCTGTAGCTTATGGTCTGTAGTGTGGCCAGTCTTTGGGTATTTTGGCTGTAGACCATGGTCTGTATCGGGGCCAGTCCTCGGGTGTATTGGCTGTAGATTATGGTCTGTAGGGGGGCCAGTCCTCGGGTGTTTTGGCTGTAGACCATGGTCTGTATCGAGGCCAGTCCTCGGGTGTATTGGCCAGGTCACACTAGCGCTGGCTCTCTGTTGTTTGGGTCTGTCGGGGGACAGCATAGAGGTCGATACATTGGATATACACGGACCCCGCTGAATATATTTTGACTATAATGGGATCCTTCATGCAGAACTTTTTTCTCCTCCAGTGTTCGGGGGACTCCGACCCAGATGTGAACGTAGCCTAAAGCTGTCTGTGTACGCTGCGATTTCTTCACATTCACTGCTGGAGAATGATCCCTTAGTCAGTGACTATGAGGAGGACGATCTGCTGATTACTTTCCCCATATCTTGCTTTTTGGTTGCTTCTTGACTCTTCTACAGTTTAGCTCCAGTGTCTACAGGGAGACTGAGGTAGTCTAGGACACGCCCCCTGTCCTATTATTGGTTCAGGCTGCTGCTTACTCCCTCCTCCTGCAGCTCTGTCTCCTCTGATTGGCTGCTGTGTATAAAGACAAGCCCTGCAAGGACAGATTGGATATAATGTAGGGGCCACTAAACCGCCAGATAGCAAAAGATCAATATCAGGTAAATGCCCCTTATATACTGGGGCAAATCAGGGGGCGCTATACTAAGGGGAAGGCTCTGTATTGGGTCAGTCTGCTCTTCCACAGGATAGGTCATCAGTATGATATGAGAGGGTGCCTGACAACCGACCCTGTGCACTTCAGCTGTTCTGGTAGCCTCAGGGTGTCGGAGCTGCTACTGGACGGGAGGACATGTGGGGCTGCTTGTATACAAGTAATAGTCAGAGCTGCAACCCCATCCACTATATAGCGGGGCAGACTGGGGGACCCTTAGCTTGGCCCACTGCTGTAGCTTCAGGCTGAACAACCCCTTTAATGAGAGCAGAGCCTTGGATGGGGCTGCACATTGAGGCTGCTGTGGGGCGGGGCTTGTACTTGCAGGCGGGGCTTATATTAAGTTACTCCTCTGCAGAGCACAAGGCCACCCCCTGCTCCAAAAATTACTCCAAAAGTTGCCAAGTGTGCAAGTAGCCTATGGTCACAGACGAGATGAAAAAATCCTCAGACCCCAGGGCCGGGTGTGAATATAACCTTAGTATTGTGTGAGGAGTCATAGAAATGGCGTGCGGCTTAGCGTCACTAATAAGAGGCTCAAAATTACTACAATCAAAAAATTCCAGGGCCCAAATGGAAAGTTAAAAAATTCTTTACAAATCTGATCTATAAAACACCCAGACTCCTTCTAACCCATCAGACGCCATTACAGTTACCGGGATCCGTCGGTTGCAGATTTGTCGCTGTTTTTCTCTACAACAAAACATAAAACTGAATTTCCTTCTTTGCCATAAAATAAAAGCGGAGTGAATGCGGCAGTGACGGCGCATGCGCAGATCTCACCGGACACTTCTATGTATCCAGGGACCTATGACCTGAGACCATTTGTGAGTGAGCCTAATCCGCTAGAATAAGCTGCCACCGGCCTCTCAGTGCCCCCAGGGGTCAGGCAGGGGTGAGGGGGATTTTACCTGTTATGATATAAGGTCCGGGATTAGTAAGACCTGAATGATTATGGAGGTTGTCAAAGACTGGACACCGTTCTCGGGTTACATCATCAATAGCTGATCAGTTTGGGTTTCGACATCTGGCAGCTACAGCGAGGGAGGGGGGTACTGCTGCTTCAAGTGAATTAACTGCAATAACCAGCAACATCACTGTACAGTGGACAGAGCTGCCCGCTTATGGCTCTGTACACTGTGCAGATCTAGCAGGTGATAAGTGAGGGTGCCGGACTTCTATGGGTGATCGATGGGGATGTTGTCCGTCTACGGGTGATCAGTGGGGGTGCCGTCTGTCTACGGATGATTGGTGGGGGTGCCGTCCATCTACAGGTGATCGGTGGGGGTGCTGACTTTCTAACACAAATGCCATTTTATTCTCTCTCTGTCTATCTCCTCTGTATTCGTGTCAGTCTATTGATCTGTTTCTTGACATTGCTTTGAACTTTCTCCCCCCTGGTGTAAAAACTGCAGATCTGAGCTCAGATTGAAGTCTAAGGTTCTGTTCACACAATGTTTTTTTTAATTTTTTTTATTGACATCAACATAGAAAACGTTGCAAACCCACATCAATGTAGATCCGGGCGACCTCTTCAGGTCTGTTTCATTCTGGGTTCGGCTGCCATCATCAGTCTGAGCCTGAGCGGACCCCGCGGATCCCAGACTATAATAGGTGGAAGCCCCCGGGGTGGAAAACAATAAAAAACATTTATCGGCACCTTCCCTCACCACTTTTGGGCTTCCTGTCAGTGTCCGGCGCTCTACTTCTGACCTTATGATGCTCTGCGTACCCATGTGATTTGGCCTCAGCGGTGACCCTGGTGTCACCAAGAACATCGAGAGAGAGAGCGCCGGAGGCATCAAGCTGACCCAAGAGGAGAGGGAGGGGGCAAATGAATGTTTAATGTACCCTACCCTGGGGGCCTCCACCTATTACAGACTGAAGAAACCGCACAGGATAATAATAGGAGGTTCAGTTCTGACAAATATTGTAATAATCAAACCGAAATATCGCATTGGTTTTTGGGGTTGCCCTTCAGTTTCGGTTATTATACGATTAATTTCTCGACATTTACGACATATTTATGAACAGAGCAACAGAAAAAGACTCAACACTTTTGGAAAATGTCCCTAGGAACAGATGTGGTTTGTGATAGGCGTGGTTTATGATGAGTGTGGTTTATGGTGGGTGTGGTTTATGATGGGTGTGGTTTATGATGGGTGTGGTTTATGATGGGTGTGGTTTATGGTGGGTGTGGTTTATCATGGGCGTGGCTTCCAACTTTGACACATTCATCAGACAAAAAGGAATGAATATGTTGCAGAATTTCTTGTGCAAAGTGGATCAAGTTTGAGGCCGGGGCACCATGGGGTGTTAATGCCACAGTTTGGGCACGGCAGAAAAAAAACGCAGCGTTTCTCCGTCACTGTATAGTTCTAGTGAATCTCATCCATACACAGTGGAAAAATATGTGCAGCAGACCTGCAGCGATTTCCAAGATTGTCGCAATATAATTGAAGTAGAAATTCCTCAGAGGAAACCTCTGTGAAAAGCGCTGCAGGAAAAACCGCAATATGTTACCGCCATGTTGTTCCTGCAGTGTTATTGTGCCGCAGGATGCTACGTGGGGTCTTAGCCTAAAATGGTGTAAACTTATGAATTTACACCAATTTGCGCCATAAATTCCCGTCACGTCCTGGATACTCGTCTCCTCCGGAAGGTGATTTGTATCTGGTTATTTTCTGCCAAATATTTGTTCCCTACAGACGGAGACTGAAGTATTTTGTCTACAAATTATGCACCAATTCTTTTCCTCCTGGTGAGGCGTGGCGTCCAGTCCGATGGTATTGGAGTCAGAATTTTGTAGCTTCAAGTTATAAAGCTCCGCACGACAGATTCATGAATACGTCTGAAACTCCGAGCGGGATCTGTATTTGCAGAAATCGTATTTTTGGCTCTTTCCTGCAGAGTCCGGGATCTCTGAGGGTTTTGTGCAGGTTTTTCCCTCTGTGGTTTGCAAAAGCCAAAAATCGGAGGCAGAAGCTGCAATATAAAGGCCGCAGATGTAAGATTTTGTAAATTTTGCTGGTAGTTTACAATGCTGTGACTCTGCACATGTGCAACGTCTGAACATATTCCAAGGGTCCGCCATGTGGAGCCCGGGAGCTGAAACATGCGCCTTCCTACGATTATATTGTGGGTTTTCTAATTGGTTAGGAATGGCGGCTTTTCAGATTACCCGGTTACCACGTAGGTGTAGGAAAGTTGCCCCATTATAGGGTATAAATTTTACCCCATCTTAGCTTCCCGGTCTCTGCTCTGCTTTTGTGTCCTGCAGTTTGTGACGTAACAGGTGTAATATCGTATAAAACCTATTGCGATTTTCAAACCGCCCTGGGAGTATTTTACTGTGTCACTTCTATCAATGTACAGAGTCAGTTTCGCAACCGCAGCAGCTCCGGTATAGAACAGTCTAGAAATCTCCTAAAAATCTGATGTGACTGTAAATCTTGCCCTAAATAATACTATATGGTGAGCCTGGAGGGGGAGGAGGGGGATGCTGCTGATGTATACACTGTCATTATTATTACTAGTAATATCTCCCTATAGACGCCTGTGTGTATCTGCAATGATGTCCCATCTCCCCCTTACAGATCTCTCTCTATGCAAATCCAAGGAGCGGAGGGAGGAGGGGGTGTGAGGGGTCCGGCTCTCCCATCTCTCAGCACTGGAGACTCTTCACAGCTTGGGGTCTTGTCTGTCCAGAGAGAATCGTCCATCTCCGCTGCACATGGATTACTTAGAATTATCCTGGCTCGATCTGCCATCCGGCCAGCAGGACAAGCATTCGTCTCCCCCGTAAGTACCTGATGTCTGCATTTACCTCCCCTGCAGGGTCCCCGCGCTCTGCATCCTCCACGCCACAGTTCACACACAGCAGGTTTGCGGCAGAAATTTCTGAGACCGTCCCTCTCATCTGAATGGAACATATAGAGATCCAATTGTGAAGGAAACGATTGAACACACCTGCTGTGTGTGAATAAAGCCTTAGTTTACCAAACTGAGAACGAAATCTCGGGACATATTGAGCTCATGAACAAGCAAAACCTATATACACTTATAGATACTTATAGACTCTATAGACACTTACAGATAGTTATAGACTGTATAGACACTTATAGACAGACACAGACACCTATAAGTATGGGGACCGGCGGGCAAAGATTTGGGCTTTTTATGATATTTTGCACTTTTTATTACACTAAAACATGAGCAAAGGGCAAATCTTTTACCTACATTCATTCACCAATTATATTCTTGGTACAAGTTTATAGGAAGAATCCTCAAGACATCGAAATAACCATCTCAAGTGAGTCCTGACATAGCAAGGAAATGAACCTTTGTCTTAAGGGGGTCCCACATTTAGGTTTTCAAATCAGCTGTGGATAAAAGCAAAGAAGCAGAAGTGCAGGGGCAGAGGTGTAGAGAGAAGAGGTGCAGGGGACAGAGGTGTAGAGAGAAGAGGTGCAGGGGACAGAGGTGTAGAGAGAAGAGGTGCAGGGGACAGAGGTGTAGAGAGGAGAGGTGCAGGGGACATAGGTGTAGAGAGGAGAGGTGCAGGGGGCAGAGGTGTAGAGAGAAGAGGTGCAGGGGGCAGAGGTGTAGAGAGAAGAGGTGCAGGGGACAGAGGTGTAGAGAGAAGAGGTGCAGGGGACATAGGTGTAGAGAGAAGAGGTGCAGGGGGCAGAGGTGTAGAGAGAAGAGGTGCAGGGGGCAGAGGTGTAGAGAGAAGAGGTGCAGGGGACAGAGGTGTAGAGAGAAGAGGTGCAGGGGACAGAGGTGTAGAGAGAAGAGGTGCAGGGGACAGAGGTGTAGAGAGGAGAGGTGCAGGGGACAGAGGTGTAGAGAGAAGAGGTGCAGGGGACATAGGTGTAGAGAGAAGAGGTGCAGGGGACAGAGGTGTAGAGAGGAGAGGTGCAGGGGACATAGGTGTAGAGAGAAGAGGTGCAGGGGGCAGAGGTGTAGAGAGAAGAGGTGCAGGGGGCAGAGGTGTAGAGAGAAGAGGTGCAGGGGACAGAGGTGTAGAGAGAAGAGGTGCAGGGGACATAGGTGTAGAGAGAAGAGGTGCAGGGGGCAGAGGTGTAGAGAGAAGAGGTGCAGGGGGCAGAGGTGTAGAGAGAAGAGGTGCAGGGGACAGAGGTGTAGAGAGAAGAGGTGCAGGGGACAGAGGTGTAGAGAGAAGAGGTGCAGGGGACAGAGGTGTAGAGAGGAGAGGTGCAGGGGACAGAGGTGTAGAGAGAAGAGGTGCAGGGGAAAGAGGTGTAGAGAGAAGAGGTGCAGGGGGCAGAGGTGTAGAGAGAAGAGGTGCAGGGGACAGAGGTGTAGAGAGAAGAGGTGCAGGGGGCAGAGGTGTAGAGAGAAGAGGTGCAGGGGACAGAGGTGTAGAGAGGAGAGGTGCAGGGGGCAGAGGTGTAGAGAGAAGAGGTGCAGGGGACAGAGGTGTAGAGAGAAGAGGTGCAGGGGACAGAGGTGTAGAGAGAAGAGGTGCAGGGGACAGAGGTGTAGAGAGGAGAGGTGCAGGGGACATAGGTGTAGAGAGAAGAGGTGCAGAGGGCAGAGGTGTAGAGAGAAGAGGTGCAGGGGACAGAGGTGTAGAGAGGAGAGGTGCAGGGGACAGAGGTGTAGAGAGGAGAGGTGCAGGGGACAGAGGTGTAGAGAGAAGAGGTGCAGGGGACATAGGTGTAGAGAGAAGAGGTGCAGGGGACAGAGGTGTAGAGAGAAGAGGTGCAGGGAGCAGAGGTGTAGAGAGAAGAGAAGAGGTGCAGGGAGCAGAGGTGTAGAGAGAAGAGGTGCAGGGGACAGAGGTGTAGAGAGAAGAGGTGCAGGGGACAGAGGTGTAGAGAGGAGAGGTGCAGGGGGCAGAGGTTTAGTGAGAAGAGGTGCAGGGGACAGAGGTGTAGAGAGAAGAGGTGCAGGGGGCAGAGGTGTAGAGAGAAGAGGTGCAGGGGACAGAGGTGTAGAGAGAAGAGGTGCAGGGGACAGAGGTGTAGAGAGTAGAGCTGCAGGGGACAGAGGTGTAGAGAGAAGAGAAGAGGTGCAGGGGACAGAGGTGTAGAGAGAAGAGAAGAGGTGCAGGGGACAGAGGTGTAGAGAGAAGAGAAGAGGTGCAGGGGACAGAGGTGTAGAGAGAAGAGGTGCAGGAGACATAGGTGTAGAGACAAGAAGTGCAGGGGACAGAGGTGTAAAGAGAAGAGGTGCAGGGGGCAGAGGTGTAGAGAACATTTGCTGCTTCTTCTCTTTCATTTTAATACATTTGTGATTTTGGCTTCAAGAACTGCATCTGAATCCTGAAGGTGTGAACTTGCGTTAAATGACTGATATCCGTGTACCTCATGTTAAGCAACAAGCTCAACTCCACTATATCCATATCAGTCTAACATGTCCTTGCGGGTTCCACTAAAACCTTTTTATGTCCTGAGACTATGATCCCCTGGGGTGCAGCCACTGATCCTCAAGAACTCCTTTAATTCCTTCCAGGGTTTGGAGCAGGAGGCTGCAGCGATCTCACTCCCTTTAATATTTGCCTGATAAGATCTTGACACAATTTGCTTTATAATATATCAGTTATGTCAGCGACTTCCTTCTGATATGTAGTGTGTAAAAAAAAGAGGTTCTGCAGCAGCTGCAGGGTGCAATATAAAGTTATGTGCAAAGTATAATTCACCTTATGAGGGTGTGTGATATCAGAGAATGGTAAACCCTAATCTTACCCTTTGAGAAGAGGTTCTGCAGCAGCTGAGGTATAAGGAGCGATGACCCCTCAGACACCCCCGACCTGCTCGCAGTCTCCTGGATCTCTGTGCTCCGGGGGCTTCTAGGTGGGACATTCCTCCTGCTTCTCCATAGTCTTGTTATTTCGGGGTGCTCTCTATTGGGGGGTGTCGTCTATGTTATATGGTTTGTATAGAGCACAATATGTAAGAAGAAATGTGTTATCTATGGACCCTGCAGCGCCCCAGGCCCAGGGGTATCAGGGTCTATATAACCATCAATGGGGGGGGGGGGTCCAAGGAATTGGCTCAGATGAGAGATAAAAACTACAATATAATATAGAAAAGCACGAGACAGAAAATCTATCATCTATCTATCTATCTATCTATCTATCTATCTATCTACCTACCTACCTACCTACAGTGTTGGCCAAAAGTATTGGCACCCCTGCAATTCTGTCAGATAATACTCAGTTTCTTCCAGAAAATGACTGCAATCACAAACTCTTTGGTAATATCTTCATTTATTTTGCTTGCAATGAAAAAAACACAAAAGAGAATGAAAAAAAAGTCAAGTCATTGATCATTTTACACAAAACTCCAAAAATAGGCCGGACAGAAGTATTGGCCCCCTCAGCCTAATACTTGGTAGCACAACCTTTAGACACAATAACTGTGCACAACCGCTTCCGGTAACCAGCAATGAGTTTCTTACAAGGCTCTGCTGGAATCTTAGACCATTCTTCTTTGGCAAACTGCTCCAGGTCCCCCCTGAGATGTGAAGGGGGCCTTCTCCAAACTGCCATCAGGAGATCTCTCCCCCACAGGTGCTCTATGGGATTCAGGTCTGGACTCATTGCTGCCACTTTACAAGTCTCCAGGGCTTTCTCTCAAACCATTTTCTAGTGCTGACCTGAAGTGTGTTTTGGGTCATTGTCCGTCTGGAAGACCCCTGACCTCTGAGGGAGACCCAGCTTTCTCACACTAGGCCCTACATTATGCTGCACAATGTGTTGGTAGTCTTCAGACTTCATAATGCCATGCACACGGTCAAGCAGTCCAGTGCCAGAGGCAGCAAAGCAACCCCAAAACATCAGGGAACCTCCGCCATGTCTGACTGTAGGGGGCGTCTTCTTTTCTTTGAAGGCCTCTTTTTTTCCTGTAAACTCTATGTTGATGCCTTTTCCTACTTTTGTCTCATCTGACCAGAGAACATTCTTCCAGAACGGTTTTGGCTTTCTCAGGTAAGTTTTGGCAAACTCCAGCCTGGCTTCTTTATGTCTCTGGGTAAGAAGTGGGATCTTCCTGGGTCTCCTACCATACAGTCCCTTCTCATTCAGACGCTGACGGATAGTACGGGGTGACACTGTTGTACCCTCGGACTGCAGGGCAACTTGAACTTGTTTGGATGTTAGTCGAGGTTCTTTATCCGCCATCCGCACAATCTTGCATTGAAATCTCTCAATTTTTCTTTTCCGTCCATATCTAGGGAGGTTAGCCACAGTGCCATGGGCTTTAAACTTCTTGATGACACTGCGCATGGTAGACACAGGAACATTCAGGTCTTTGGAGATGGACTTGTAGCCTTGAGATTGCTCATGCTTCCTCACAATTTTGCTTCTCAAGTCCTCAGACAGTTCTTTGGTCTTCTTTCTTTTCTCCATGCTCAATGTGGTACACACAAGGACACAGGACAGAGGTTGAGTCAACTTTAATCCATTTCAACTGGCTGCAAGTGTGATTTAGTTATTGCCACCACCTGTTAGGTGCCTCAGGTAAGTAACAGGTGCTGTTAATTACACAAATTAGAGAAGCATCATATGGTTTTTCAAACAGTGCCAATACTTTTGTCCACCCCCTTTTTTATGTTTGGTGTGCAATTATATCCAATTTGGCTTTTTGACAATTCTTTTTGTGGTTTTCCATTGAAGACAAATTAAATGAAGATAATAATACCAAAGAGTTTGTGATTGCAATCATTTTCTGGAAGAAACTGAGTATTATCTGACAAAATTGCAGGGGTGCCAATACTTTTGGCCAACTATCTATCTATCTATCTATCTATCTGGGCACCACATCTCCTCTGTATACACCTTTGTTGGCTAATGTAGCGCCCACTAATGGGCAATGCCAGGTTGACTCTCTTCTGAACAGGGGAATGTTCACATTTAGGAATTTGATGCTGAAGTTGGAGAAGAGTTCTTCCGGCGGGGCCACATTCCTGGTTCCGGTTACAGATTTTCTTGCGGAATTTGATAATTTCCACATTTTTCGCTTCCTTTTCATCTCCGTGGAGTTCTCGGGTGGAAACAGCGACTGCTTCGCATTGCAATGAATGGAAGGTGATTTGAGGTGGACATCGAGGTTCGTGTTACTCTGTGTGAACACCCTCTAATGGAAAACCTCTATCTGAATCTCCCAAATCTCCCAGTGCTATCGTGGTGTCAGGTGGACATGACCTTTATGTGTGCATTCACACGTGGCCAAAATCTATCTTCAGGGTACAATGTCTGCCGGCAGATTGTGATGCAAATTTAGATGCAGATTTGCAGAGAAATTGCTGCAAATTTCACCCTTACAATGCAAATCTGCATGTAGGGGCTTGTTCCATTTGGGGGCGCCCCACGGGGTCCTCCATCCTATGGATTTGCAGCCACTTTCAATGTCAACAGGCAGAGACCCTAAGAAAGTCTGAAATAAGTTGGATATAGGTCTGGTGATAACATGTTGTGTTACTGGGGTGCGGGGTCCCTCCTCTCCGTCTGGTCCTGGTCAGTAATAGGGATGACTTGGGATCGTCACACTATGGGGGCTGTGATGTGCTGAAAGCTCTGGCAGTTCCTGTCCTTACCTCCACAAATTCTCCAGGGGGTGACCGTCAAATGGACAGAATCTATGTTAAGCATCTCTTTCAAAGGCCATTGAGCGGTATTGATCGAGATGTCGGGGAAGGAGGCGAGAAGAAGGTTCTCCTTTCATGTCAGCTTTTATAATGGGCTCTGACTCTTCCCTGCTATCATTATCATCTCTCACCTTCTCAGTGCCGGGTCCCGTCGGGGTCTCCTGACCATGGACAATCAGGAGGTTGTGTGAGGCCTCCAATGCTCCAGTCCAGGCTCTTATCTACATATGGCGGTGTTATTACCTTGCGGCCCAGTCCACACGAGGCTTTGTCACTGATCACAAGTAGCGATAAAGTTGTGTTTGATAACGAGGCACGATAAACGACCAAATATTCTCCATTAATCACCTTGCCCTGTACATGGGACTGATGGAGGGTCCGTGAAGGGTTGTCCCACTAACAATACTGATCCCCTGTCCTGGGGGTCGGTGTCTACCTGCTGGGATCCCCCATCTATGAGAACAGGAATCCCGACCTAACCTTCGTAAAGGGTTAAACTGCCTAAAATATTTATTTCTTATCCATAAGATAAATTGCTGATCAGTGGGGATCTGACTGATCCCAAGAACAATACAATAACCCCCATTATTTTTCCTCTGCACAGCGCCACCCTAGTATGGTGCAGTTACTACAACTCATCCCAAATCACTCTTGTGGGGCCCAGGACAGTTCAGGGCCCATTGTGGAAGGTTTAGTGTTACCCGCAGTAGCTTATATGGACTCAGCCATAGGAATACAACAGAATTTAAAGGGGTCCATCTTATCAAAACTCCCTTTAAAGGAATAGGGTGTGAAATCTCGCTACGTTGCTGATAGTTTCATCCTTGTCTTTCAGGTTTCTGTGCGGGATTTCTCACAATCTGAACCTTCAGGTGAAAGCTGAACCCACCAGCCCGACCCTACAGATGGACACTGGGGGGTATTTTAGCCCCGGGGGGATGTCGGACACCAGCAGCAGCTATGGACTCTCGGTAGGGGGACAGTCTCAGGGACTGGATTCTCCCACTGCTTTACTTGGATTTTCTGATGCGGGGGAGAAGCTATTTGCCGACAGCCCCCCATCTCTGAGCGATGACCCCGCCATGCAGTGTGTTCTGAGGTCTGTCCCCAAGCGACTGTGCCTGGTCTGTGGAGACACCGCGTCTGGATACCATTATGGGGTCGCGTCTTGTGAGGCCTGCAAAGCTTTTTTTAAGCGAACAATACAAGGTAAGAAATAAGGAGATATAATCATTATTATAACCTGGTCCTAGACCTATTATACCCCATCAATATTACACCCTAGGATGGACTGACCCATTATACCCCATCAATATTACACCCTAGGATGGACTGACCCATTATACCCATAATTATTACACCCTAGGAAAGACTGACCCATTATACCCATCATTATTACACCCTAGGACGGACTGACCCATTATACCCATCATTATTACACCCTAGGACGGACTATCCCATTATACCCATCATTATTACACCCTAGGACGGACTGACCCATTATGCCCATCATTATTACACCCTAGGACGGACTGACCCATTATACCCATCATTATTACACCCTAGGACGGACTGACCCATTATACCCATCATTATTACACCCTAGGACGGACTGACCCATTATACCCATCATTATTACACCCTAGGACGGACTAGCCCATTATACCCCATCATTATTACACCCTAGGACGGACTGACCCATTATACCCATCATTATAACACCCTAGGATGGACTGACCCATTATACCCCATCATTATTACACCCTAGGACGGACTAGCCCATTATACCCATCATTATTACACCCTAGGACGGACTGACCCATTATACCCATCATTATTACACCCTAGGACGGACTGACCCATTATACCCATCATTATTACACCCTAGGACGGACTGACCCATTATACCCCAGTATTATTACGCCCTAGGGCGGACTGATTCATTATACACCATCATTATTACACCCTAGGACGGACTGACTCATTATACCCCATCATTATTACACCCTAGGATGGACTGACCCATTATACCCATCATTATTACACCCTAGGACAGACTGACCCATTATACCCCATCATTATTACACCCTAGGACGGACTGACCCTATTACCCATCATTATTACATCCTAGGATGTACTGACCCATTATACCCCATCATTATTACACCCTAGGACGGACTGACCCATTATACCCTATCATTATTACACCCTAGCACGGACTGACCCATTATACCCCATCATTATTACACCTTAGGATGGACTGACCCATTATACCCCATCATTATTACGCCCTAGGGCGGACTGACTCATTATACCCCATTATTATTACACCCTAGAATGGACTGACCCATTATACCCCATAATTATTACACCCTAGGATGGACTGGCCCATTATACCCCATCATTATTACACCCTAGGACGGACTGACCCATTATACCCCATCATTATTGCACCCTAGCACGGACTGACCCATTATACCCCATCATTATTACACCCTAGGATGGACTGAACGAGTGATTATGAAGATAATCTTGTTTCCCTTAGTCCTAACAGCGGCACAATGTGGGGTATTTCTGCCCCTGTGTGCTGGTAGGACAGGCGGATATTTAATTAGCCAATCAAATGCGTGGCAGGCCCTATAAGAGGGCACAAGAACCTCCCCTCTGCGTGTAAATACAAAAGTACCTCCATTACATTTATATACAGTTTTATACATAAGATATGATTCCCAGGGTGGGAAATCTTGTGCCGCTGTTAGGACTAAGGGAAACAAGATTATCTTCATAATCACTCGTTCCCTGTCGTCCTCAACAGCGGCACAATGTGGGGATATAGCAAGCAGGTCCCCAAGATGGGTGGGACAAACCCATGACCGAACTTAAACTGGTCTGGGCAAAGGCAGTGGAATCTGCCACTTGGTCCTTCAGGCGGTAATGCCGAATGAAGGTGGATTCAGATGCCCAAGAGGCAGCTGCATATATTTGGTCCACAGACAAAGCACTTCTTTCTGCCCGTGAAGTGGACACTGCCCTGGTTGAATGGGCATGAAGGAAAGATGGAGCCGACAGCCCTTGGGCGGTATAGGCGACTCTAATAGTCTCGGTAACCCACCGGGATATTGTAGCTTTGGCGGCTTTGGCGCCCTTGTTTTTCTCCGTGTAGCTGACCAACAGGTTTTCAGTCCACCTAAAGGGGCGAGTGCGCTGCAAGTAGATCTGCAGGCATCTAACCACATCCAGCTTGTGCCATCTTTCTTCTTCAGCAGAAGAAGGGAACGGAAAAAATACTGGAAGGGAAATCAGTTGGTTCCTGTTTACAGCAGATGGCACCTTGGGACGAAACCCAGGGAGGAACCTAAGCTGTACATGGTCAGAGAAAAAGGTGGTATATGGCTCCTCAGCGGACAAAGCTTGTAGTTCACTAACGCGTTTGGCAGGTGTGACTGCCAATAGCAGCGCCATTTTGCCGGTTAGCGACTTGAGGGAGACCTCTTCCAGAGGTTCAAATGGTCCCATTGGTGGACAGGGGTGTTTACCACCGGTCTCAGCCTAGTTTCCCCTTTAATAAAGGTGCTCACTAAAGGATCCTGAGACAAACGCCTCCCCAGATAGGCGGACAGGGCCGCTACGTGTACCTTGAGTGTGGCCGCAGCAAGACCTCTGTCTAGTCCGTCTTGAAGGAAGTCCAGGATCGCCTCCGTAGGGGGATCGGTGGAGTCCACTTGATGCTGCAGACACCAGGCATTAAAGATGTTACCTATTCGACGGTAGTTCCTGTTAGTCGAATCTGCTCTGGCGCTGATAGGGTCTTCAAGACGGCTTGTGACAGTCCTCTATTTCTCAATAGGGACTGGTCAACCTCCAGGCTGTCAGGTTGAGTCTCCTCAGATCCTGGCATCTCAGCTCTCCTTGGGTTACCAGGTCTGGGAGTGGGGGAAGCCTCCAATATATGCCCTGACTCATTTGTATGAGCTGAGCAAACCAAGCCCTTTTTGGCCAGAACGGGATTATGGCTATTCCCGAGGCTTGGTCCTGTCTTATTTTTATCAATACCTTCGGTATGATTGGAATTGGAGGGAATATGTAAAACAGCCTGAACCTCCATGGGATGGACAGGGCATCCACCGCCAAGGGATTGTCCTCCTGGTACAGAGAGCAGAAGGTCCCCACCTTGGCGTTGAGTCGGGTAGCCATAAGATCGACCTCCGGGAGACCCCATCTCTGGACGATCTGTTGAAATACGTCTGGATTGAGAGACCATTCTCCTGATACGGTAATACCCTGACTCAGCTGATCCGCTACTATGTTCAGGGAGCCCTTTATGTGAACAGCGGATAACTGGACCAGATTCTTCTCCGCCTAGGCAAATATGAGATTCGTCTCTCTCAGCAAGGTTGGTGACCTGGTGCCCCCTTGTTTGTTTATATAGACTACCACCGTCATATTGTCTGACCGGTTTTTGACAGACTTGCCTTTCAATTCTGGGGCAAAGTGTACTAGGGCCAGGTACACTGCTCTGAGTTCCTTGAGATTGGATGACCCCAGCTCCGGACATCTCCATCGTCCTTGTACAGTTTTGTCTTGACAATGGGCTCCCCATCCCCACTGGGATGCATCTGTTGTCAACAGGGTCCACACTGTCGGGATCGTGGACCTTCCGTCTTTCAGGTGTATCCACCATCTGAGGGAAAGACGGGTAGCGGGAGAAAGGCAGATCTTCTTGTGCAATCCCCGTGGAGACCTGTTCCAGGTTCTCAACACTTCCATCTGCAGGGGACGCAAATGCCATAAAGCCCAAGGCACCGCCCTGGCCGAGGATGACATCAGGCCCAGGACTCTCATGGCGGTCCGGATGGTTACCTGCCGAGTGCGCAATAGGAATCGTGCACTGGCTTGGATTCTTTCCTTCCTTGGACTGGAGAGGAAGATCTGCATCGCTTCTGAATCCACTATAAATCCGAGGAATTTTCTTCAGGTGGATGGAACGATTTCGGACTTCTCCCAATTGATAATCCTAACTCCTGTAGGAAGTTGATGGCAAGGTTGAGCTGCTGGAGGAGGGCAGCAGGAGACTGAGCTTTCAGTAGCCAGTCGTCTAGATAAGGGACGATGAAAAGACCCTGAAGTCTGAGGGCCGCGGCGACCGGAGAAATCACCTTGGTGAATACCAGTGGGGCGGATGTGATGCCGAATGGCAGAGCTGTGAATTGATAGTGCTCCCTGTGGCCGGCCATAGCGACGGCAATCCTGAGGAACTTCCTGTGGAAATGAGCAATGGGGACATGTAGATAGGCGTCCTTCAAATCGAGGGTAACCATCACCTCTCCTGGCTGAAGAAACACAGCCACGGAATCCACGGTTTCCATTCGAAATGACCTCTTCCTGATAAACCGATTGAGGTACCTCAGATCTATTATCATCCTCCAGCCCCCGGTGAACTTGGGGACCAGAAAGACGGGGGAGTAGACTCCCAGACCGAGGTCTGAGGCTGGTACCTTCTCCAGGGCGCCCTTGGTAACATATTCGGCAACCAAGGCTTCTAGACTGGCCTGCTGAGAAGGTGGAAGAGTTTGGGTGGAAACGAACCGATCTGGAGGTGGAAGATGAAAGTCGATGTGATACCCGTGTTGTATGATCTTCAACACCCATGGGTCTTGGATATGGGTGAACCATGCTCTGGAAAAGGAGGAAAGACGTCCTCCCACAGGAAGGGGGGCCACAGGGAGCTGCCCCACGTCAAAACTCAGGCTTCCTCTTGGTGTCCTCCTTGGAAGCGCCACGACCAGCTCCCCTAGGGCGATATCTAAAACGCCGTTGTTGGGAAGGGCGTCTATAATTAGAGGAAGAACCTCTGCCTCTAGAGGGAGCACGTCTGCCCCTGGATGCTTGAGGTAGGGACCTTCCCCTACCTTCAGCTAATCCCTCCATAATGGCGTCTAAGCTTTGGCCAGACACCCTTCCCGGCTCAAAGGGGAGAGCACAGAGTGCTGCTTTAGACGCAAAATCTGTCCGCCAAGGCTTTAGCCAAAGGGGTCTACGGGCCGCAGTAGACAACGCCATAGATTTGGCAGAGATTTTTAATTGATGGCAGGAGGATTCCGCCAAATAATCTGCAGCCCTATGAACTCTTTTCATAGAGGCCAGAATCTCATCTCTGTCTACGCCCAAGTCTATATCCCGCTCCAAGGCGGCTAAGCGGTTGCGCAAAAAGTCACCAACCATAGAGGAGGCTATGGCCACAGAGGCTTGCGCGGAGGAAGCTGAGTAGACCTTCTTCAGAACGGAGTCCACCCTACGATCCAGAGGGTCCTGAAGATTTGAACCATCTTCCAAGGGCACCAGGGTTCTGCGGGACAGCTTTGCTACGGCCAAATCCACCTTCGGGGGAGGCCCCCAGGAATCCCACTGGGTAGTGTTAACAGGAAACAAACTCTTGAAGATCCTGGAAAGCGAATGTCCTTTCTCTGGCTGTTTCCACTGCTGCGCCATAAGGTCGGTCAGCGTGGCGTCCGCATGGAAGGCAATATGTCCCCCAGAGGCAGACGTGGAGGCTTCCCCGTCAACATCTCGGCCCACTGTAGACCGGATGGACTTCAGCAGCCTGCCCGTTTGTTCATAATGGAACGCAGTTCTGCTGGAATAACTGAGTCGTCCTCGGAGGAATCATCCTCTGCCACCCGCAGGTGTTACAAGGGGGGGGGAGAGACGAGGAACGGAGCTCAGAGCATGGTCTCCTGGTGAGCTGAGACAAGGTGCAATGGATCCCTTTGAGGGAATCATCCTGCAAAACAAAAAGGAGAGTACAAGCAAGGGAAAAACTATTTACCCAAGCGATGCCCAAACTCACCATCTCCTTGACCCACCATCATATCTCTGGGAGAGGGCTCCACAGGTGGAGGACCTCTGCACCCGCGACAACGGGCCCACTCATAGCCTGAAAATAGGCAAGTTATAGGACCAGTAGTACCCCGCAGGGCACAACCTTTCAAGCCGCTACCTACCATCAGGGAGCGGTGTGTCGCAATCGAAGCAGGAAAGATGTTTCCTCTTGGAAGAGGTTTTCCTCCTACCATCCCCAGGAGGGGTAGTAGAGGATGACATATCCTACAGAGAGAGATAATAGACCATGCAACACTGTCACCATGACATCATACCAGCTTTTTAAAAAAAGGGTAAATCTTACCAGGTCCTGTAGACCGGACAGCGAGGTGACGGATCCCAATAAAGTTTGCAAACTGGAAAAGAGTTCAAGATCAATGAACACCACAATCGCACGCCTTCAGCAGATACTGCAGGAAGGTCTCTGACACCAGGCCAGCCAGCCTCTTAATTCTGGCCGGCTGGAAGTGGGCGGAGCCACAATCAAAGCAGGTGAGGCAACCTGCCCAGACAACTAACCCTGTAATCAGGGGTCTGCAAAGATATACATTCCCCCCCACCAAGAGGCCCTTAACACGGGCACTTACCCCCACATCTCCCCGTCTTTTCCGGCCTTTAATAAGGCCTGAATCTTCCCTGAGTGAGCGGCCGCCAGCGCCAGGCCGTTGCCATGGCGCTATGATACTTCCGGCGAAACCGGAAGTGCGCGCTTACAGCGGCCGGCGGGGAACAGGATACACAACAGTGTGGTTCCACCCGCCGGCAGTCCGCGCGGCCACCAGAGGCGGCATGCGGAGTCCCCGGACTCTCACCAAAATGTCAGGTAAGTCACAAGGAGCAGGGGAAGCGGAGGAGAGGGGGGGCAGGGGGGATAGAGGGGGGTAGCCACACATGGCTAACAAGCACCTTCTCCCTGCAGGGCACAGAAGGTGACAAGAAAAAAACAACCGCTCAGGAGGTGAGTGATCCTGCTGAGCTTCTCTAAGAGGACACAAGTCCTCCCACCTGTCCTCTGTCCACACAGGACAGAAAAAAACACGCAGAGGGGAGGTTCTTGTGCCCTCTTATAGGGCCTGCCACGCATTTGATTGGCTAATTAAATATCCGCCTGTCCTACCAGCACACAGGGGCAGAAATACCCCACATTGTGCCGCTGTTGAGGACGACAGGGAACCATTATACTCATCATCATTACACCTTAGGATGGACTGACCCATTATACCCCATCATTATTACGCCCTAGGGCGGACTGACTCATTATACCCCATTATTATTACACCCTCGGATGGACTGACCCATTATACCCCATCATTATTACACCCTAGGATGGACTGACCCATTATACCCATCACATAGACTGACCGGCCATTACGCACGGTGGTGGCAGCAGCAGATATCAGTCCTACTTGGTGCACTGGTGAGGCCGAATGTTTTGGGAATTGTCATGAATATTAATGGTGCATTGAGTAAGATGGCAGCCTGTCTATAGCTGTAATTCCAGAGTGATCTTCCTGCCATGTTGCCCTCCCCTGGTCTCTCACAGACACAATAGTATTTGGCATCTCCTGATGGACGAGGTCGGAGGTTACAACAACATAATTAAATCTTTATTGATTCATCTTCATAACTTAACAGGTGAAGGGTAATCCAGCGATTGCAGCGACAGGAAGTGCCAGCATTAACCCTTCCCCTTCATACATAGAGGCGGGAGGATTTACATAAGGTTTCCATTTGTGTCACCGCAAAGTCTACTCTAAACCCAGCGGGACAGACCACTGAGGTCCATGTATGGAAGAAGGGAGAAAGGTCTATCGGTGATGGTCGCCATAACCAGATCTAAGGCTGAAGATGGAGAACCAGACCCAGGTTCATGTGACAGGCAGCCGGGGCTGGGGGTGATACAAGGTGAGAGGTTGGTGTGAGGAGCGTCTGGCCGTCTGACCCATCTCCAGGTTTCACCTTCGTGTACCCCTCGGAGAGTTCTGGATCTTGTGAGAAATGTTGTGTGAACCAAGGCCTGAAATTGGTGGAATAATCTCATTGATCTCCGTGTGAAGACTCAATATGGCGAGGGAAAGGGAAAAGGCGTCAGGTGGAGGCCGAGACCTCCTGTCCATCAATAATGATCAAAGCGAGGAGATCGGAGGAAGGAATCGGGAACCATTGAGACGTAAACCCAAGAAGACATGATGTCGGATCTCACAAGGGATTATTTGGGATCTTATAGGAGGTGAAATAAGGAACTAGAGATACAAAAAACTCAAGAAACTTCGGAAATCCAGACACATAGTCAGCGGGGGGCACCAAGGGGTGAGAAAACGCCAAATATAGGGAGACCTATCAAAGCCCCTCTGAAAAAAAAGGCTGAATATTAAATTTCCAAGATGAAAAAAATTCTTGCCTTTCTTGGGCCTCAATGAAAAATCTATAATGGGGTCCAGGGCCCAGAAGTGACTGCTCTGTCTGTACCCCCCTCCCCTTCCCCTCCAAAGGTCACAGGTCACACCAAATATTGAGGGCATTTACATTTCTCTTTCCTTCGCTGACTTGGTAAATCCATAAGGAGATTGTATAAGATGCCGACCACACAGCGGCTGTGATGGAGGGGCTTTATTTAGGATCCCATCAGACCCCTACACGATGGGCTGGGCGCCTTGTTTTCCTTCAATTTTTGTAATTTTTTCACCCCCTGCCTAAAACCTTTGCACAGCCCTGTATATGGTTACATACGATGTATCTGCATTTCTATGATCTATTATACGGCGTAACTTGCATCTTCATCTATATCCGTATATATTATCTGTATACGTCATCTATAGCCGTATATATTATCTGTATATGTCATCTATATCTGTATATATTGTCTTTATCTGTATACGTCATCTATAGCTGTATCTGTCACATATATCTATATCTGTGACATATTCTATACGTCCGTTCGGCTCCACTTTCATGACCACATTTGTCCAGCTCATTCATTCATAATAATTTCGGCTTTAACCCCTTAATGCCAGACTACTATTGAGGCGGTAGCGGCTAATTGAAGTATTGATGGGGGTAGAGCCAAGTTTCCACAGGGTCGTTCTCCCCTCCGTCCTCACACAGGGACCCGAGGAGGAATCTGTCAGGCAAAAGAGAGCAGTCAATATTCATTAGTGTGTGTAAGGCGTGAGTGGCAGAGCGTCCCGTCACATCCTAACATGGCCCCCCCCGGGACTCGCCGCCGTACACCAGGCTCTGCCTCGCCTCCACGTTCTCTCTCTGTTTATTCTCATTTGTAATTAAATAAGCTGCAGATACCCCAAAGGAATGAGGGGGGAAGTTGGAGGAGGGGACGAGCCGCTATGTACCCTGCTGTCACCAGACGGCTTCATCACAAGCTTGTACTGAGAGACGGCCTCTTGGGTACCTGACCCCTGGTATTGGACTGGGGTCTACCTATAAATGATTCTGGGGGTCTGTCCTCAAACAACCCCTAGTAAATAGACCATAGCACCCTGCAACCTATAAGACTGCTCCTAATAACCTATAAGGCTGCTCCTAATAACCTATAAGGCCGCCCCTAATAACCTATAAGACTGCTCCTAATAACCTATAAGGCTGCTCCTAATAACCTATAAGGCCGCCCCTAATAACCTATAAGACTGCTCCTAATAACCTATAAGGCTGCTCCTAATAACCTATAAGACTGCCCCTTAATAACCTATAAGGCTGCTCCTAATAACCTATAAGGCCACTTCCTATAACCTATAAGGCCGCCCCCTAATAACTTATAAGACTGTTCCTAATAACCTATAAAGCCGCCCCTTATAACCTATAAGGCCGCTTCCTATAACCTATAAGGCTGCCCCTAATAACCTATAAGACTGCCCCCTAATAACCTATAAGACTGCTAATAATCTATAAGGCTGCCCCTAATAACCTATAAGGCTGCCCCTAATAACCTATAAGGACAATCCTCAATAACCTATAAGACTGCTCCTAATAACCTATAAGACTGCTCCTAATAACCTATAAGGCCACCCCCTAATAACCTATAAGACTGCTCCTAATAACCTATAAGACTGCTCCTAATAACCTATAAGGCTGCTCCTAATAACCTATAAGGCCGCCCCTAATAACCTATAAGACTGCTCCTAATAACCTATAAGGCCACCCCCTAATAACCTATAAAGCCGCCCCTTATAACCTATAAGACTGCCCCCTAATAACCTATAAGACTGCTAATAATCTATAAGGCTGCCCCTGATAAACTATAAGGCTAACCCTAATAACCTATAAGGCTGCCCCTAATAACCTATAAGGACAATCCTCAATAACCTATAAGGCCGCCCCTAATAACCTATAAGACTGCTCCTAATAACCTATAAGGCCACCCCCTAATAACCTATAAAGCCGCCCCTTATAACCTATAAGACTGCCCCCTAATAACCTATAAGGCCACTTCCTATAACCTATAAGACTGCCCCCTAATAACCTATAAGACTGCTAATAATCTATAAGGCTGCCCCTAATAAACTATAAGGCTGCCTCTAATAACCTATAAGGCTGCCCCTAATAACCTATAAGGACAATCCTCAATAACCTATAAAGCCGCCCCCTATAACCTATAAGGCAGATTTCTCCGCAATAAGATGAATATTTCATTCTATTTCAGTTATCGGTCGGTTTTTCTACCGTCTGATAATTCACATTCCAGGGTTGGCAGCCATTTATTAAGGGCACGAGTGGGGGCTGGACCTTTAGAGCGACTCCTCGTCGGGGTTATTGTCATAGTTACTGTATATACTGGACCTACTGTATATATAACATTTCATCTGAAATATCTGCAGCGGAAACTGATCCTTGCAAAGTGTGAACAGGCGCCACGTGTAGCTCTGTATCCTCAGGCTTGTGCTTGTGTCTTCTGCAGGTAACATTGAATACAGTTGCCCGGTGGTCAATGACTGTGAGATTACCAAGCGGCGGAGGAAGTCCTGTCAAGCCTGTCGCTTCCGCAAGTGCCTGAAAGTTGGAATGATGAAGGAAGGTACAGGACAAACTCACCCTCTCCCCTTCTGACTTCATTGCAGCCTATCGAGTCCTAGCCTGTTCCTTTAGACTTAGTCTAGTTCGTAATGGAGGTAAATTCAGTTAAAGAGGACCTCTCACCTCCACCAACTCTTTACTCAATAGGTGACGCTTCTCTGATTTTTGTAACTCCCGCCACTCCTGAGCTATCATTGGTCCTGGGTTAAAATAGATAATTTGGGACCGCTCCACCTGACAGTCGTGAGCACAATTAGTATATTGAGTGCTGTAACTAATAGCAATGATTGCTCAGGAATGGTGGGGACTACGTGCTGCCACTCGGGGGAGGAGACCAGAGGATGGGAGTAGTAGTGACACTGGCTATGCACCTGCAAGGCCGAGCACACTCCACATGCACCCCAATCCCACTCCAGGGCTGGACACAATCGAGGGGGGTCCTGCAGCTCTAGACTTTCTAGATTCCATGTCGCTCAGATTCTCATATTCTTGTGAACCTCTTGTTTTAGGCGTCAGGTTGGATCGAGTGCGAGGTGGGAGACAGAAGTACAGACGTCCAGTGGAGGTGGAGACCCCGGAGCCCTGCTCTTACCTCACTGCTCATCATTCCTTCCCAGGAAAGAAGACAAGTAGGTTTTGGAGAACTTGTGTCCATACAATGGGCCATGTATATATATATATACAGTCCTATGAAAAAGTTTGGGCACCCCTATTAATCTTAATCATTTTTAGTTCTAAATATTTTGGTATTTGCAACAGCCATTTCAGTTTGATATATCTAATAACTGATGGACACAGTAATATTTCAGGATTGAAATGAGGTTTATTGTACTAACAGAAAATGTGCAATATGCATTAAACCAAAATTTGACCGGTGCAAAAGTATGGGCACCTCAACAGAAAAGTGACATTAATATTTAGTAGATCCTCCTTTTGCAAAGATAACAGCCTCTAGTCGCTTCCTGTAGCTTTTAATCAGTTCCTGGATCCTGGATAAAGGTATTTTGGACAAACAATTCAAGTTCAGTTAAGTTAGATGGTCGCCGAGCATGGACAGCCCGCTTCAAATCATCCCACAGATGTTCAATGATATTCAGGTCTGGGGACTGGGATGGCCATTCCAGAACATTGTAATTGTTCCTCTGCATGAATGCCTGAGGATTTGGAGCGGTGTTTTGGATCATTGTCTTGCTGAAATATCCATCCCCGGCGTAACTTCAACTTCGTCACTGATTCTTGAACATTATTCTCAAGAATCTGCTGATACTGAGTGGAATCCATGCGACTCTCAACTTTAACAAGATTCCCGATGCCGGCATTGGCCACACAGCCCCAAAGCATGATGGAACCTCCACCAAATTTTACAGTGGGTAGCATGTGTTTTTCTTGGAATGCTGTTTCTTTTTGGACGCCATGCATAACGCCCTTTTTTTATAACCAAACAACTCAATTTTTGTTTCCAAAATGAAGCTGCCTTGTCCAAATGTGCTTTTTCATACCTCAGGCAACTCTATTTGTGGCGTACGTGCAGAAACGGCTTCTTTCTCATCACTCTCCCATACAGCTTCTATTTGTGCAAAGTGTGCTGTATTGTTGACCGATGCACAGTGACACCATCTGCAGCAAGATGATGCTGCAGCTCTTTGGAGGTGATCTGTGGGTTGTCCTTGACTGTCCATTCTTCTTCTCTGCCTTTCTGATATTTTTCTTGGCCTGCCACTTCTGGGCTTAACAAGAACTGTCCCTGTGGTCTTCCATTTCCTTACTATGTTCCTCACAGTGGAAACTGACAGGTTAAATCTCTGAGACAACTTTTTGTATCCTTCCCCTGAACAACTATGTTGAACAATCTTTGTTTTCAGATCATTTGAGAGCGGGCTGTCCATGTTCGGCGACCATCAAACTTAACTGAACTTGAATTGTTTTGTAGAAAGAAATGGTCCAAAATACCTTCATCCAGGATCCAGGAACTGATTAAAAGCTACAGGAAGTGACTAGAGGCTGTTATCTTTGCAAAAGGAGGATGTACTAAATATTAATGTCACTTTTCTGTTGAGGTGCCCATATTTTTGCACCGGTCAAATTTTGGTTTAATGCATATTGCGCATTTTCTGTTAGTACAATAAACCTCATTTCAATCCTGAAATATTACTGTGTCCATCAGTTATTAGATATATCAAACTGAAATGGCTGCTGCAAACACCAAAATATTTAGAACTAAAAATGATTAAGATTAATAGGGGTGCCCAAACTTTTTCATAGGACTGTATATATATATATATATATATATATATATATATATATATATATATATACACACACACACACAACTCACCACCGGTCTGTCCTTACAGCAAACAAAGTCGTGTCTCATCTGGTATTGGTGGAGCCCGGCGAGGTGTTTGCCAGCCCCGATCTTGACCTACAAGACAGTGACCTCCGCACCCTGACCACACTGTGTGAGCTCATCAACCGAGAGCTGCTCGTCACCATCGGCTGGGCCAAACACGTCCCAGGTACTGGCCAAAGTTTTCTATATTACCATTTCCAGGTGCCAAATATCTCTGAATCCTGCACGATAAATAGTAGAAGTTACGATCAATCAGAAGTGTACATGTAGAAATCTGAACATAACCCTTGTAATGCCAATAATAATAAGGCAGGAACGATATCGAGAGGTAATCAGACATTGTGCTATAGGGCAGGAGGAGCGAAGCAGGATGATTACGGTCTTACAACTATGGCAATGGTACGATATTGTGACAGTACCTACGGGGCCCTACAGATGGTACCTTATTGTGACGGCACCTACAGAGTCCTACAGCTGGTACTATACTGTGGCAGCACCTACACAGCCCTACAGATGGTACAATACTGTGACGGCACCTAAAGGGCCCTACAGATGGTACGATACTGTGACGGCACCTACAGGGCGCTACAGATGGTAATATACTGTGACGGCACCTACACAGCCCTACAGATGGTACGATACTGTGACGGCACCTACACAGCCCTACAGATGGTACGATACTGTGACGGCACCTACAGAGACCTACAGATGGTGCAATACTGTGACGGCACCTACAGAGCCCTACAGATGGTGCAATACTGTGATGGCACCTACAGAGACCTACAGATGGTACGATACTGTGACGGCACCTACAGGGCGCTACAGATGGTAATATACTGTGACGGCACCTACACAGCCCTACAGATGGTACGATACTGTGACGGCACCTACACAGCCCTACAGATGGTACGATACTGTGACGGCACCTACACAGCCCTACAGATGGTACGATACTGTGACGGCACCTACAGAGCCCTACAGATGGTAATATACTGTGACGGCACCTACAGAGACCTACAGATGGTACGATACTGTGACGGCACCTACAGAGACCTACAGATGGTAATATACTGTGATGGCACCTACAGAGACCTACAGATGGTACGATACTGTGACGGCACCTACAGAGCCCTACAGATGGTACGATACTGTGATGGCACCTACAGGGCTCTACAGATGGTACGATACTGTGACGGCACCTACAGGGTGCTACAGATGGTGCAATACTGTGACGGCACCTACAGATCCCTACAGATGGTACGATACTGTGACGGCACCTACAGGGCTCTACAGATGGTGCGATACTGTGACAGCACCTACAGATGGTACAATACTGTGATGGCACCTACAGAGACCTACAGATGGTAATATACTGTGACGGCACCTACAGAGACCTACAGATGGTACGGTACTGTGACGGCACCTACAGAGACCTACAGATGGTAATATACTGTGACGGCACCTACAGAGCCCTACAGATGGTACGATACTGTGACGGCACCTACAGGGCTCTACAGATGGTGCAATACTGTGACAGCACCTACAGAGCCCTCCAGATGGTACGATACTATGATGGCACCTACAGAGCCCTACAGATGGTACAATACTGTGACGGCACCTAAAGGGCCCTACAGATGGTACGATACTGTGACGACACCTACAGGGCGCTACAGATGGTGCAATACTGTGACGGCACCTACAGAGCCCTACAGATGGTGCAATACTGTGACGGCACCTAAAGGGCCCTACAGATGGTACAATACTGTGACGGCACCTACAGGGCGCTACAGATGGTACGATACTGTGAGGGCACCTACAGAGCCCTACAGATGGTGCAATACTGTGACGGCACCTAAAGGGCCCTACAGATGGTACGATACTGTGACGGCACCTACAGGGCGCTACAGATGGTACGATACTGTGAGGGCACCTACAGAGCCCTACAGATGGTGAAATACTGTGACGGCACCTACAGAGCCCTACAGATGGTACGATACTATGATGGCACCTACAGAGCCCTACAGATGGTACAATACTGTGACGGCACCTAAAGGGCCCTACAGATGGTACGATACTGTGACGACACCTACAGGGCGCTACAGATGGTGCAATACTGTGATGGCACCTACAGAGCCCTACAGATGGTGCAATACTGTGACGGCACCTACAGATGGTGCAATACTATGACGGCACCTACAGATGGTACTATACTATGACGGCACCTACAGGGCTCTACAGATGGTGCAATACTGTGACAGCACCTACAGGGCCTGACAGAGAACATATTCAGAGACTTGCAGATTCTGAGATTATACAAGGCGAGTAATAAATCACAGAACCCGGTACAGATTTTGTATCAGGAACCAGAAAGTTGAAGTCATGTCTGCACAAAATTCTGACAATGTCCCTGAAACAGTAAGAGGAGATTTCTCACTTGTGTTCGGTTATTAGCGGATCTCTTGGAATCATCTAAGAAGGAAAGGATCACATTTCTTTAATTTATATTAGTCAGATGGTAAAATGATCCATTCTCTATTCTGTATTTATTCTCTGATTATAATCCAGTCTGTGATGTAAATGAGGTGACTGCTGCAGAGAAAATACCTACAGAGTTTGCAAATGCCAGTTTATTATTAGGCTTAGTGGACAGAATGAGAATTGCAGGATAAAGTACTTTTTTTTAAAATTCAGATAGTGACATTGAATTTTTTTTATATATAAAACACATTTAGAAATACAGGGTGTACAGTGCAGGTAATTGTTAGTGACTCACTGCCATTATATATACATTAGGGAAGAGTCCGGCCATCCCATACGGGGGGTTAGGTTACCTTCAGCTGTCCTAGGGGGGTCATTCTAATTCACTGATGCCATTGTGACAGCTGCTCTGAGGGACAGCGACAGGGACTATAGATATTTACATAATATAACGTATAGGGGGAAGATCAGACAATGGAGCGATATGTTACCCAAAATTCTGAGGATAATTCTCATTCAGGTAAATGTAAGGAAAGTGATAACAATTGTCTTGTCTGAATCCAGAATGTTTCCCTGATAACCAAGACGTTTGGTGTCAGCGGTGCGACCCTGCCGGTTGGGTTGTGCGATATCTCCCCGGCCATCTATTGAGTGGCTGCAGGAAGGACACAGATTATCATCTCCAAATTAATGGGATTCAGGGTCCCTTCTCCAATGGTGACACGGCTGAGCCCCCTCCTCCGTGATAGCAATCTCCAATATTTCCCAATTAAACGGCGCACTCAATATATAAAGAAACAATTGTATTGCTATAGTGTGCGCTAGACGGGTAATGGAGGCCGATACCACAAAGAGGAGCTAATAAAGGAGGGCGAGAGCGTGACAGGGCGGGAGGATCCAGAACAAAACGCAGCCAGACTGCAGTGAAGGTTACCAGGGAAGGTGGAATCAGCGGCCATCAGATAGAATCCTATATAGACATGTATATGTTAGGTACAACAACAAACACACCGCCATACAGTACATGCCCTATATACCCCAGCCCTCTACAATACGATCCCTCCTTCCAATTCCTATAATCCTCATCTGGGGCTTTGTAGTGTTCGCCAATTGTGATCCACTGCGCTGAGATTTGCACCAATTTTCTATAAAATTTTGACTTCAATGGGAGCCGCTTGCTTTTTATTTTGTACACGTGCACCTACCCCTTCTGTACCCCTCTGCAAATATTCCACACACAATGCCCTTGTAGACCGTCCAGCACCCTGTCACTTCTCTGTGTCCTTACAAGTCTTCCTGTATTTCGTAGGTTTCTCAGCCCTCTCCTTGGTAGACCAGATGGCTCTACTGCAGAGCGCGTGGATGGAAGTCTTGGTCCTGGGCATCGTCTATCGCTCCTTACAGATGAACGACGAGCTGGCGGTGGCAGAGAACTTCTTGTTGGGCCGGGAGCAGTGCCGCAGCTCGGGCCTTCTCAATCTGCATTTGGTTCTGCATCAGCTGGTCAGGAAATATCGAAAGACAAAACTGGACAAGGAGGAATTTGTTACCTTGAAGGCCATGGCTCTCGCTAACTCAGGTATTCATCATCCATCTGCCGGGGCTGACACATGATGGAGGGGGGAAGGGGGTGCTTATATAATGTTCTACCTAACCTGCACAGGGAGATAGACCAGCCCCAAGTTTAGGACCATAGACAATAGGAGCAAAATCAGTACAAATTCGTAGAAAACACATCATAAAGTAGACTCTGCGAGTGTTTTGTGACCCAGAGAAGAGGCCACACGTCTTATAGTAATGGGCCACACGCCTTATGGTAATGGGCCACACACCTTATGGTAATGGGCCACACGTCTTATGGTAATGGGCCATTGTAACGCTGATGTGACGTGAGCCTTACTGACCGGCAATGCTGCATGGGAAAAACATGCACATTATCTCTCCTCAAGGAGGAAGAACACCCTCATATAGGGTCACCGGCCTCATAATGGCGTATAGGGTCACCAGCTCCATAATGGCTAATAGGCTCACCAGCCCCATAATGGCTAATAGGGTCACCAGCCCCATAACAGCTAATAGGGTCACAGGCGCCGCACCCTTTCCTATAATATTCACAAATAAATTCCCACTGGGAGAAAATAAATGTCTATTTGGGGTCTGATGTTCTTGTCGTCGTCCTGCCGGCGGCCATGATGGGTGCACTGGTCCCCATATCCTTCTCTCACTACAATCTGTCCCTGATCTGTGAGATCGGAGTCACGAGATGATCCCACTGACAGCTGTCACAGGCCTTACAAATAGACAGCGCGGTGTTATCGATGGCCGCCTCTTGGAGTCTGCCATGGCCAATCAATAATGTCCCGAGGTGTTTTGTGTGTAGGATGAATCGGAACAAAGGAGGGCAGGAAGGGGGGCCGGGGGGGGGGGGGGGCGCAGAGTAAGCAAATGCTTTGAAGCCTGCAGCGATCCGTGCGGTAAATGGATTTGCTTCATTGGGATTTGTGTCAGGGCTTTATTTGGCTACAAACACTTTCTCTGTAACTTTGGATTTCAGTTTGTAGTCGTAATGATCGGAGCGGGATACGGGATGGAACGTGTCAGGCGACCTGAAATATATGGAGGTCTGTGACATTAACCCTTACAGCGTGGGCCACATCTTATATCACATCCATTTATATCGGGTGACAGCGGTCTGTCAGTGAATGGAGACATCACAGACTAAATCTGCCACAATGTGATCTGGTCTAGGCAATGCTCTGTGAGATCTCCTGGCCTGTTTGGCAATGTAGACCATTGTAGCGCCAAGAAAGTGGCCAAAAATGTACCCAATGGCATTATATATAGTAGAAGTGAGGTATGCCGGAAATATTGGGGAGCGGTCTGCGGCCCCGTCTGCCTTCGGCTGTGGTCTTGCCTTGCTGCAGGAGCGATGACCACATGTAGAACCACAAGACTGATCATCTCATAATGGAATAATCCATCAGCCATATTGATCGGTGAATTCCTAATGGGTTACTCTACATCAGCCGCCCCCGCCCCTCATTACAAAAAAAGTGGGTGTAAAGGATTAACTAAGAAATAATGGAAAGGTAATAGCAAATGAGATGTGGAGGTTGGGTCCATGTAAATCTCATTTATCCGCTGGTCACGTTGGGGACGTTTTCTTCATTCCTGTATAAAATTGCGTTTCTCATCATAGAAAGTAAATTGATGCGGAGGAATAAAAGGGGATAAAACCTTCTGTGCACCCGGGGACCTGCTGATGGCGCTGCTGCCGACGACCCAGGGAAAGTGGCAGTCTTGTGTGGCTTCCATGGCCTGATGAAGGGGCCGCACACATTAGATTAACCTTGGTTTAGTTTACTGATGCTCAGCTATCTGATGTGTGTGGGGTTATCGAAACCTGTACCTAACAGATAATGTCAGGGAAAGGAGCGATCAGCCATACCAAATTACACATGCCTGATGCTGATATTTTAGGGCAGATGAACCATCACCATCAACACCGCCACCATCATCATCTCCCTTCTACTCATTTACAATCTACACCAGCACAACCTAACCAAGCATGTGCATCACTATAGGGGTGTCATCCACTTGTGTCTAAAAGAGGAAGGTCCCAAGCAGGAATCCCCCTCCCCATTATATGATACACATAGGCCTGACCACTCTAAAACTTCATCATATTTGATCCATTATCCCATTAGTTAGACAGTCACGTCATCTACGAGAGCGCGAGACCCTCAAGCACCATCTCTGCTGTTCATTACATGATATCTACATCACTTGGTGTCCACTTCTAATCCACATCTCCCCCCAGTACCTAGAGTAAAACTTCAGGTTCTGTAGGTTAACATCACCCATGAGGCTCACCAAGGTGTCCTCGAGCCTGTCAGTGACCCACTCATTGCTCTGTGGTATCAGCTCATGGTCGATGCTCGGTGTATCTCACCAGACTCAGAGGCATCTTGTAGACCACAGTAATGTTCTAAGATGGTTTGGCCGTGTTGGGTCTGTGATTCTCCTTCTTCATAGATATTTGGGCTGATACTTGAACAATCGTCTTCTTCTTCTCCTCCTTCAGATTCCAGCAGTATTGAGAACGTGGAGTCTGTTTTAAACCTTCAAGACCGTCTTCATGAAGCTCTACAGGACTACGAAAGGGAACATCACGCTGAAGATCCCCACCGATCTGGCAAACTCCTCATGACTTTACCACTGCTCCGTCAGACAGCCAACGAAGCCGTCCGCACCTTCTGCCAGATCCGGCTGGAGGGAAGGATCCCTATGCACAAACTTTTCTTAGAAATGCTGGAGGCCAAGATGTGACTGTTCAAGAGATTGAACCCTGACCCCTACATGTGGACACCACAGAGCAGCTTCAGAAGACCACAGACGTGTCCGTATCTGCAGACATTGACTTTAGACTAAGTATAGTCAGAGATTTCATGGCATGTCAGGAGACATATTGGTTGGTGCTACACATGACCTCAGCCCATCACCGTGTACTTGGATATCCCTCCAACCATTGCAGCTCTGTATGGAACATGTCTTAGATAAGACTAGAGGGACAGAAGACCACGCTGTCCCCTCCTTAGATATGAGGTGTAGTATACAAACTGTAGCACCAACGGGTTTCGAGGAGTAAACCTTGTCTCATGAGCGATGGATTTCGGGCTGTGCCACCAGAATATACAACTGTACAAAGATGTGCCGTGTCCTGTTAGGTCTCCGATCATTGTCTCCAATCATTCACTTTATATAATATATCGAAAGAAATTTCTTGTAAAAGTTTCCGCAGTTCTTGTTGTGTAGACAGAAAGGCGTCAAATAGAAATAACAGAGCAAAAACTGAGGGGAAAAAAACCGTCTTGGCTTTTTGTACAATATTTATCTTGCTGCAAAACACACTGACCATTGGCAACTGGGGACAACTGATGACAACGGGGACAGAGCCATCATCTCATAACTGGGCATCAGTCCTAGCTAGGCAGACGGCTATTCCTCCTGACACCACCATACACGTGAATACTTGGCTGTGACTAGTACAAAATATATGTTATGAGATTGCACACACACACACACACCAGTGACCACCATAAAGCTGGTTGGACTTATGCTGAATTTAGACCCAGGTTATTGCCCTAGAAATTTGGTTTGTATTCAGATTGCAGGGCGTTTATTTCTTGCAGTAAGATCCACAGTGATGCTCACTAGCCAGATCAGAACAGGAGAGCGGAATCAAAAGAGTATCCAGGCCGGGGTCAATCCAAGAGGTCATAGTGAACGCCAAGAGAATATCCGCTAAACAAGCCAAGGTCAGTATAACAGCAACAATCCGATAGGATCAGAGTTCTGGAGCCAAACTTTGTAATAATTGACTCATAGCAGGCACCTGACACAGAGAACAGGCCTTCGATATCCCTCCTCGGCTGCTGATAGGTTCAGCTTAGCAGAGCTCTGACGGCTACAGAAAACTCCATGTGTGACATGACAACCTTAAAGCAACAGCAATCAGTATTCTTGGCTACTCAACAACAAAGGTGAGGGGATAGGGGCTTTGTAACCCTTAGTAGTGGCTTTCAAGGTACATGCACACTTGGCCACTGTAAGGCTTGTCGTCCATGTGTAAAGCGGCCTCCTCACTGATCTGTGTACATTGACAGTGAATAGAGATAAGGATAGGTCTGCTCAATCGCAACACGACTGATCCCTTTTTTCTTCGTGAGATGCAGACAGTGACAGTGGATCTGAAGAAAATGGATGGCCAAGACGTCATGTGAACACTCCCCTACTAACCATCACAAATGTGCCATATGGGTCTGGGGAATAGGAGCAGTGGAGAGGAAAGGGTTAAGGATCAGCTCGAAAACTGATGGAAAATCGAAGGCCCCAAATTAAGATGATGTGTTTGTTAATTAGTAGAGATCGTTAGTGGCCGCGCTAATCGTTACTGGAGCCGACGAGCCCTGGACACGCTGCATAATAATAATAACAGGGCCTTTCCCAGGCTGGGACCGCTACGGGGCGGGGGGACGAGAAGGTGAATTCTACCTAAACCATTGTACAACATATAGCCAAGCTCTGCCACTTGTGGCACCACAACTCCCAGCATCCCCTGATTGATATGGGGGGGGGTGTCGTAACTACAGGCATGCTCTACCGAGGCAACTAAAATCGCTATGATCACATGACCATGAAAACCTCCATTGTTAATAGCAGAGGCGCGGCCGTCTCCCCTGACCCGTCTACTTTATACATTCTGGTAACTCTGATATGACGTTCCTCTGTTATTCCTCCAAGAAATTTCTGAATACATTAACAGCTGGGTGTAACCAGTTGGGGCGTGTCCCTACACAATGACTCCGTCCAATCGGTGCTGACCATGTAGGATTACGCCCTTATGGCAACAGCCAATCATCAATTTAATTACATTTCCATGAGGAATAACGGAGGAACAAAACAACACAGTTATGAGAAAATATACTGCAGGATTGCTATGGAGGGAGGACCGATCCACTCCAAGTCGTGCTCAACTCTCCCCAAATGTTCATGTGACCTCCTGGAAGAGCGGGCAGATGACCCGGGCCTGGTGCAATGCTCCAACATGTGCCGGACTCTCCGCCATAATATGTGTGACATGGGCAGAATAAAGGGGCAGGACTCATGTGCACATTGGAAAAAATGCCACGTCACACCCCGAAGGGGGAGGAGCTTTAGTCACAGGGGCATGGCCATACCAACATTTCTCACATTGTGTACCAGGTCTCCCTGAGGCCAATTTCTAAACCTTGTCACATAGCTCTTAATGTGGGTGAAGCCAAAAAACAGTCTGTGCAGTAAAAACCTCCCGAGTATCAGAATTTCAGCCTATTTCATTGCAATTTTCTTTCCCTCATTAAAACTATAGATAAGACGACGGTGTTTCCACAGTTATTTATGACAAGTTGCGATTTTCTTTTCCTGCACCGTGTGGAAGGGTTCATTTACTTTTCTGTCATTCTATATAAGAGCGGTTTCTCCTGCACCGTGTGGAGGGGTTCACTTACTTTGTAGGTTCCTCCTGCTGCATTTCCTCAGCCTGGCTCAGACTCACCGCCGCCCCGTTGCGCTCTCTCGAGTACTTCGGTCTCCGCTCAGCCATTGAGACCCTTTCTAGCTCCTTTGACAATGATGTGAATGATTCTGAGCTGCCCCCTGGTGGACATTGGCTGAGTTACACGTATAGATTATATATGTCATTTCTCCTGCACATTCTTCAGCACCAATGACCCCATTAGATATTATAATATATTCTTATGTCCATCACTGGCAGATGAGACCACCACATGTCAGTGGGAAGCCCCTTAAAGGAGCACTCCAGGTAAAACTGACCCTTGTATACAAGAGCCCAATACAAAGAGAGGATCCCTCATCATACACCGAACTCTAGACAGAGGGTTCCCCGACCCCCCCATTATACTAGATGACTGTGATTGGGGAGGTGGTGACACGTCCATAGTTCTCTCTCATTATTAGAAATCTATGACATGTCCTCCTACAAGGAAACCATCATGTAATCTACTTATTGAAGCCCCCACCCCTAGAAGACCACTCACAGCAACGTTGGGTGTTTATACAGGAGTCTTATCCAAATGTCCCTTAAAGGGAATTTCCAGGACTTACTCATTGACAGTCCTATCGTTACAATAGGTCATCGATTACAGATGGTCAGGGGTCTGACACCCAGGGCCCGCACCGATCAGCTGTTTGAAGAGGCTGCAGCATGTGCACGAGTGTTTGGTATTTCCGCCATACATCTGTGCAGGGGTTGTGCTCGGGGTAGGGCCGGGCTGTTACAACCTAAATGAAGATCACAATCAATCCGGCAATTATTTAAGTCTCGCCCATTTTACAGTACGAGTGCGTGTCAGGTGACCCTTGTAAGGTTCATTGGGTGGTTTAGTTTGGTCTGAACCACAACTGCTACGATATTACACTCAGGGGACCCCAGAATATAAGTGGTGGTCCAGGGGAGGTGATCAAACATAACACCAGTGATACTCACCTCTCCCGGGCTCTGGAGTGACATCCTGCTGTCAGGGACCGCTGGGGTCTGTAACTTGGCCTGGAGGGTCACAGCATCGTAACGCTTCAGTTTATGTCACTGCACCACATGACCCGCTGAAGCCCAATCACAGTCTAGTAGTGCCAGAGAACAGGGAGTTGCGCCGGAGCCCAGGGGAGGGGTTTGTGTTGCTGTTTTATGTTTGATCACCTTCCCGGGGCCTCCCATCATTATACTCAGGGGTATGAAGAGGCCCCAGAATATAAATAGCAGGTTCGGTTCGGACGTGTTCGGTCCTAATGACTGCAGGTAGAACCTCACAAACATTATAACAACTGAGCTGAAATAACAGACATGAACAAAATCCCCTCGGTTATCCTGGATGATGTTCAGTTTTGGGTATTTTTCGATTCATCGTCCAGCCCAAATTTGAATGGGACTGATCTGTGATCTGGCAATGTGACTGATGAACATGATATCACGTGGCCTGTGAGATGGAAGCAGCTGATCTGCAAGGGTCCTGGGTGCCTATATCCTATACTAAGGAGAGCTCTGGTATCTGGTACCTTCCTGTCCTAGTGATGCGGGTCTCCCCCCCCCCCAGGGTCTGAGTGTCCTCTGGGCTCTGCCCTCTGTACCGCGATCCTGAATACACTTTGTAATCCTATTGCCAGACAAGATGCAATCAGCCCCCGAACATCTGGAGAGATTTAGCAAATTAAAGTCACGTTCTCAGCGCTCACAGATTACAGGGACGGCAGAGTCGCCTCTAGTGATACAGGTTATATACAAGTACTGACCGTGGATCGGTGGACTGCGCCCTCCTCGTACCAGCAGATGAGCGGCCACCATCGTCCGGCCAACACATAAGAATGGATTTCTCACTGGTGGACGAGCAGGTAGGAAGAAAATCATCCAATATCATCTCTGTTATCAGGACTGCGACTGACTTACCGGGATTCACTTACCTTAAAACCCAGAACTTGGCTCTGGAGACTTTCTAGGGGTTGTCTAATATGGACGATCCTTTGTTATTAGCAGGTGGGCATCGTGGACCCCACTGATGAATCCTACACAAAAGGGATCAATTCCCTGCAGTGCCCCCATAGGGCAAACTAAGCATTGAAAAGATTGGGCTCCATGTGATCTATGGATGAGGCAAGTCCTCCAGAGAGAGGGGAGACCCTAAAGGGGCTCTCTACTTCCTCTAATAAATGAGGTTGTAGAGTCAGGGGATCCCTTTAATACAGTTTTCTGGGGGGATATTAGACGTTAGTTCTCCAGCATACAGTTAGTATTTCTGGGGTGACGTGTCCTTCACCAATAAGTAATACTCACCGCAGTGACCCAAGGCTAAGACCGCACATTAGAAAGCTGGGTGACGAGCTCCAGGGCTGGTGCAGGCTGTCATGCGGCTGTCTCAGAGGAGTTTTCAACCTTTAACAAGGTTGCACTCCAGGTTTACATTAGAAAGTTGCACTCCAGGGGTACATTCGAAGGTTGCACTCCAGGGGTATATTCGAAGGTTGCACTTCAGGGGTACATTAGAGGGTTGCACTTCAGGGGTACATTAGAGGGTTGCACTCTAGGGGCACATTAGAGGGTTGCACTTTAGGGGTACATTAGAGGGTTGCACTTCAGGGGCACATTAGAAGGTTGCACTTCAGGGGCACATTAGAAGGTTGTACTTCAGGGGTACATTAGAGGGTTGCACTCCATCACAACTTCATCATTTCGTGTAGGAATATCCTGGGGGGCAGCTAAAGAGTGCTAAAGAGGTCACAGCTGGAGGAGCCAAAAGGATCTTCTGTCCCATAACAGGGAACAGTACTATAGATAAGGGACAGGAGTCTGAAATTAGGAAAATTAGGAGATGGAGACGGCGAGTACAGATGACGGCTGGCTCAGTTACATTATTGGGGTGTATATATATATATACAGTCCTATGAAAAAGTTTGGGCACCCCTATTAATCTTAATCATTTTTAGTTCTAAATATTTTGGTGTTTGCAACAGACATTTCAGTTTGATATATCTAATAACTGATGGACACAGTAATATTTCAGGATTGAAATGAGGTTTATTGTACTAACAGAAAATGCGCAATATGCATTAAACCAAAATTTGACCGGTGCAAAAGTATGGGCACCTCAACAGAAAAGTAACATTAATATTTAGTAGATCCTCCTTTTGCCTCTAGTCGCGTCCTGTAGCTTTTAATCAGTTCCTGGATCCTGGATGAAGATATTTTGGACCATTCCTCTTTACAAAACAATTCAAGTTCAGTTAAGTTTGATGGTCGCCGAGCATGGACAGCCCGCTCTCAAATGATCTGAAAACAAAGATTGTTCAACATAGTTGTTCAGGGGAAGGATACAAAAAGTTGTCTCAGAGATTTAACCTGTCAGTTTCCACTGTGAGGAACATAGTAAGGAAATGGAAGACCACAGGGACAGTTCTTGTTAAGCCCAGAAGTGGCAGGCCAAGAAAAATATCAGAAAGGCAGAGAAGAAGAATGGTGAGAACAGTCAAGGACAATCCACAGACCACCTCCAAAGAGCTGCAGCATCATCTTGCTGCAGATGGTGTCACTGTGCATCGGTCAACAACAGTGCACTTTGCACAAGGAGAAGCTGTATGGGAGAGTGATGAGAAAGAAGCTGTTTCTGCAAGCACGCCACAAACAGAGTCGCCTGAGGTATGCAAAAGCACATTTGGACAAGCCAGCTTCATTTTGGAAGAAGGTCCAGTGGACTGATGAAACAAAGATTGAGTTGTTTGGTCATACAAAAAGGTGTCATGCATGGAGTCCAAACAAAACAGCATTCCAAGAAAACACTTGCTACCCACTGTTAAATTCGGTAGAGGTTCCATCATGCTTTGGGGCTGTGTGGCCAATACCGGCACCGGGAATCTTGTTAAAGTTGAGGGTCGCATGGATTCCACTCAGTATCAGCAGATTCTTGAGAATAATGTTCAAGGATCAGTGACAAAGTTGAAGTTATGCCGGGGATGGATATTTCAGAAAGACAATGATCCAAAACACCGCTCCAAATGAACTCAGGCATTCATGCAGAGGAACAATTACAATGTTCTGGAATGGCCATCCCAGTCCTCAGACCTGAATATCATTGAACATCTGTGGGATGATTTGAAGCGGGCTGTCCATGCTCAGCGACCATCAAATTTAACTGAACTTGAATTGTTTTGTAAAGAGGAATGGTCCAAAATACCTTCATCCAGGATCTGATTAAAAGCTACAGGAAGCAACTAGAGGCAAAAGGAGGATCTACTAAATATTTATGTGACTTTTCTGTTGAGGTGCCCATACTTTTGCACCGGTCAAATTTTGGTTTAATGCATATTGTACATTTTCTGTTAGTACAATAAATCTCATTTCAATCCTGAAATATTACTGTGTCCATCAGTTATTAGATATATCAAACTGAAATGGCTGCTGCAAACACCAAAATATTTAGAACTAAAAATGATTAAGATTAATAGGGGTGCCCAAACTTTTTCATAGGACTGTATATATTCCTCTATAACAAGCCATATAATATATCTATCTATATAACATTTTGTACCTCCTGTTGTTCCATCTCCCCAGATTTCGGCCATGAGTGGGTTATTTTTATACGCCTCTTATAATGGGGACTTGTCCCTCCAGACGTCCCTCTCCACGCTCAGCACCGGCCCAATGCAGAGGACAGACCCGGCCGACAGGGGACGAATCGTCAGTGAAACCATCTGGATGTGGATCGCCATTCTGGCCACGGTCGGGAATATCATGGTCCTGGGCGTTGTCTGCGCCTGCACCTTCTGAACCTGCAAACACACAAACATGTCAGGGGACAATACCGTGTACAACCATAGGGGGCAGTATAACCGGCCTATATACAGCACATTGGTCTCCATCGGACTGCACTTACTGCCAAATCATCGTCTAGGACAAGAAACTCATGTCTGCCACAGTCTGTGCTGTCTGAATATGCGCTTATTGTACCAGTGTAGTAAAAACCTTTACCTTAGTATCACGTTTACTTAGATTTGCTCATGTCTGTTGTCACATCCCAACCCCATAATCCTGACATCCCATACATTATTCAGTGGGGGGGGGGGGGGGGGAGTATAGGATAAAAATCTGGAAAAATAGAAATTAAAGCTATGGAGAGAATCCTATTGGACAATCCTATTGGTGTCAGACGTCTTATCATTACCATAAAGGGGTATAACCTGTAACCTATCCACAACCTCAGACTGGTGAACGTTCCAGTGGTTGGACCCTCACACAGGCGTCCCCATCCACATGCAGTCAGGGTCACACAGCCACGCTGCCATCTTCATACATACAAAATAAAAGGGACCCCTTATAACTGGGGGAGGGGGGATTCCAGTGACATTTAAGGTTCATATACACATTAGGACCTAATGATTCCAGCGAGGCCGGGTGACCACATACTGTCTGTGGGGGAGGGGGGTAATGGGGGGACCCAGCTCTGCCAACAGCAAATGTCACAATAAAGAAGGAGCTCATGGTGTAAGATAAAGCCCCAAGGCCCCAATGCAAAATGTGTACCAGGCGCCCCAAGTATAATATACAGGGGGTAGGGGTTAGCCGTCATCCAAATAGGCATTCAGCTATCCAAAGTGTATGGCCAGCTTCAAAGTCCTACATACCTTCACTAGGCTGTAAGTAGCCATTACTCCCGGCCCACATATACAGGTTCGCCCAAGTGTGCATGTGTTCTGAATCAGGAGAAGGGAGTTACGAGCCCCGCACACCCAACATACAGTCTAGAAATACAATAAGGACCGAAAGAACGTGTACAATGGTACTTACTGTAAGGACTGAAGAGACAGAACGGCGGCCTTGGAAATAAAACACATTTATCAAAAAACTGAAAAATCAAATAAAGGGCAAAAAAAGGAGGAAAATTCCAGAATCTAATTTTATTATTAATAACACGAAACGACGGAAGTGACAGAAGGACGAATAAAACTTCACAAACAAGTCCCAATACAATGTAGGGTCCGCTCGCCCCTCAGGGGAACACAGGACATGGGGTCTACTCAACAGGTTTCTGATCACATCATTGACAAAGTCCCCACCCCAAATGTAATGGCCAGGAGTAAGTATGGAGACTGAGCCTCTAATAGCTGAGGACAAGTTAGAGGGATCGTTCCACAAGACAGGTGGTCACTTCAACATGGCAGCCATTTATATGGAGAGGTCAATGAGCCCGCACAGCGCCTCTCCTCATATGCTAGTATGGGGATATATATATATTATATATATATATATATATATATATATATATATATATATATATATATATCGGGGCTCTGTACTCTTCAGCCCCCCACTGTGCAGGTGTTTTCTGGGACTTATTCATTGATGACCTTCCTTTGGGTCGGTGTACACAGCCGAGTGTGTCTGTGACGTGGGGCCGAGTGTGCCCGTGACTTGGAGCCAAGTGTGCAGTGTAAGGTATTCGGCCTGCCACCCTGTGACACACTCACCTCTATATGGTTTGCTCTATACCCATCCATGTCACTGTCACAGAATGGATCAGAGGCCCCCACTCCAAGTGCCATCCGGGTACATTACACTGTAGCCTCAGCCCCACATCGGAGGCACAACCGCTCATGTGCATGGGGCTGGGATGGCAGGCAGCGCCGCACCTCCCATGAGGCGACCTGAAGCGACCGCTTCAGTCGGCGCTATGCCAGGGCCCCGGGGAGGGCAGCATCTTTGCTGACCTAAGCCAGTCACCGTCACCAAGCGGTGGATTGGGGCGGCCCCGTGGACGCAGTGCTGCCCCAGCAGCCGCCCCTCATGCTCAGGCAGAGAGCAGGTCCTCTCCCTGCCTGCTAACGACGCTCGCTCTGCTCCGCCCCCTCTGCTCCACCCCGCCCCCTCCTCCGCGGGGGGGCGGCTTTCTGACGTACGCCTCAGGCAGCAGAAACCCTAGGTTCACCCCTGATGGCAGGGGTCCAACACCCAAACTATAATCTATATGACAAGGCTGCAGGGTTCATGTGACCACTGCAGCCTGGTCAATACTGTATTAGTGACATGGGGGGTCACTGCTCAGCCCGTGCACTAAGGTCAGGTCATAGGTCATGTCTGAGGAGTGTTCCTCTGAGGGGTCCCCAAGTGTCGGATCCCTGCAGATCTTCACTAGATGATCTATCCTACAATTAGGCCATCAATGACTAAATCCTCATCTGATTGCTGCAGGTCCCAAAAAAATCCTGAGACTGCAGAGGCCGCACCCTGACAATGTCTTCCCTGCACGCTGGAGAATACACAAGCCCTGGGACCAATGAGTGAAGCTGCAGCAGACTTGTGGTGTGAATTGTCCCCTTGTTACTTCTCATCTTCTCAGTCTTTCTGACACTTTCAGGGCCCAGTGGATGCAGCTGAATCCGTACAAAGTTTTGGCACTTTTTTCTCATTGTCAGAAACATCTAGTAAGTCTTCTGAATCACAGGGACAATCCAGTGTGAGGTGCAACGAACAAGGGCAGACGCTCGGAACAACCTGCTGCAGGGAAAGACGGTCTGCAGAGGTCTAGGTTATATCTGCCCCAATGGTCTTACAGTACAAGACGTGTGAATCACCCACAGAACAAAGACACGACCCTCGAGTGGACACTAAGGGGTTACACAGACTTATCGGTCCTGAAAGGAGGAAGAAGGAAATGTCTTCCCTCATCCGTCTGCTGGGACTTAGTTGTATCTCAGCACAAGAATAAGATGGGAACAGCAGCAACAGACATTAATACAGGCGCAGATTCTTGTCTTAAAGGGGTTGTCTGGGCTGTATGTATTCCTTACCTGGTCCTGGGGAGGCTTTTGATGGATTCCCCACTGAGTCATGTGACCATAAGCTTCCCGGGTCGCTCTGCCCACTCCTCCCCCCGTGCTATAGGGACTGACTATAGTAACCCAGTGCCCATGTGAGATCAGCGGAGGAGTGGGCGGTGCCACCTTGGGACCCTCCAATCACATGACCCGATAAAAGGCCTCCCCAGGACCAGGTAAATCACTCCTGGACAACCCCTTTAACTATCACTGAACTGGTCCAAGTTACTACCTGCGGCAGGTACAGCAGTAACAATGAAAAGTGCAAAAACTGGAGGTAAAAATACTGAGACTATGAGAAACCTCTGAGGAGAAGAAGTAAAAGGGACTGACCCCGACATATAAGAATAAACCCTATACAGCACAGCGCCTCTCCATGGACATGTATGGTATTACAGCCGGGGCTAATTCTGGGCGGAGTCAGAAAACCGTTACCGAATTCAGCTGAAAATAAAATGATTAATTATAGAATTCTTGATATTATGGGATTTATAAGACGGATAGTTTGTTGTAGGAGTCGAAGTCAGGCAGTGGAATAATAGAGAAGTGACAGCGCGACTCCGACTCCTCAGTACGTGGCTGATAGTCGTTGTCAGACATTGTAACTCAGTAATAATCCGGCGATTCCTAATACAGGACATTATACATCTAACGATATAATAATACCTTTTATTTATAGAGCGCCAACATACAGCGCTGTACAAACTATCAAGTTTATATAATAATTATTCATCATTTTACTTTGAAGTTGAGTTGGAATTTTTTATTTTCCCGCCAACTCCACCCAAAATTGTTCTCCACAGGTTTGGTCAAGACGCAATTTTAAGTCCGATGCCCAAATACAATCAACAATCCTAACGAGAGAACCTTTCACCACCGCCATCGTTTATAAGCTGGTCCTCCACCGATTCTGGAGTAGTGAGAATTATTTCTCTGCCCCCGCCGTTTCTGAGCAGCCACTGTCGTTAGTTTTGGTGCTAACTAAAGATGAGCGAACACTATTTGAAACAGCCGTTTCGAATAGCACGCTCCCATAGAAATGTCTTTAGACTCTCTAATATTAAGTGGGTGGTGTCAGGCAGGAGCCTGTCTGCTCCTGTCTGACACCACCCACTTGACATTAGAAGGTCTAGTTAAGAAATCCGTCTCCAAAACTAACTACACTGACTGCCCAGGAATGGTGGGGGCAAGAAAAACAATGACATGCTAGAATCGGTGAAAAAGTGGCTATTAAATGATGCAAAGACCTGGAGTGAGTGGAGAGCTGTTCTTTAAGGTGATAGCAGTAGGTGCAGAGGAGGCTATGAACAATGAATACTGATAGGTAGAATACTACTTAAATACCTCTATATACTGCTGCTAAGACGCCGCTAACACATGACACTACAGTAGGATTCCCTGTTTGTCTCGCTCATAGTGGTCCCGTCCTATTACACCCAGTCACATTCACATTACAGAAGTCCTGCTGGTACAATGGCGGCAGCCAGGCCGGCGCTCGGACAAGGCACCGATGAATAACGCACCCGATATAATAAGGCACAAATCAGGATACAAAGATGTGACGGGGAACTTGATTCAGGATCCGAGAATTAGAAAATCAGAGAAAAACAAGTAAAGTAAAAGAATAAAGTTAAACTATGTATAAAAACGGTCCCGTAATAAATAGGAAAAAAGGCAATAAAGAGAGCACCGGCTGGCAAGGAATACACTTAAAGGAGCGGTCCAGGCTGCTTTCATCTCAAAATAGCGCCACACCCCTCCACAGGCAGCGTGTGGTATTACAGCTTAACCCTATTCACTTCAATGAAGTGGAGCTGCGATACTAGACAGAGCCCATGGATTGGATCTGGACATGAACTCCGCTCTTCTAATGCGGCTTCTCAGTAGATCTGCCATGGTTAGAAGGAAGTTTCGTTCAGCCTGGGCTTTGGTGGAGGTTTTGGAGGAGACGGTGAAGGTGAAGGTGTGGCGATATCGAACACTGCTGCGGCCGGCTGAGAAGACGGTGATGGGGCGATGCACAGAGGTGGTGGTTGCTGCGGGGCCGGTGAGGCCGGGCGTCTGACAGATGCAGAGCTCCGAGACGGCCTGGCTCTGTTGGTAGTCACATCGATGCTCGACCTACGGGAGTCAGGCTGGTGGGACTCTGTGAAACGCGCCAGCTCTTGGCAACGCTCCACAAAATTACCACTGATATGAGGAGACGGAGGGTTGGAAGAGCCTTGGACGTCAACTTTCAGCTGGTTGTTGGGGGCTTTATTGGGTCTTGTGTTGGAGCGAGGCAGCGTGTCCGACTTGTGCAATGAATTGAAGCTTCCTGATAAGTGCGGCTGTAAATTGCATAGAGAGGCCCAAGCCTCGGAGGGGCGAGCAGCCTGCGGGCGATGTGCGGAGGTCACCATGAGCCTAGAGAATCGATCACGTGTGCTGTCACTTAGCTGAGACTGTAAGCTGCAGAAAATACACAGAAAGAGTTAAAAGGGCACTAAGGGTTAAAGGGGCGGAGCCATTATAATAACACTCCCCCTATTCACAGGTAACAAGTGTCCAACAGATGGGACCCTCACAAAACAGGAGATTGGGGGGTTCCAAATTCTGTGTGAATCATTAAAGGGGTTATCTGAGGAATGTGTCCACATTTACTTCCTCTGGGGATCTTTATGTGTGAGCTGAAGGGGCTCCGGGATGGTTCTGACCCCAATTGGTCTGCCCCCTCTCCCGTGCTCACTGGTATATACCTGTACTATGGGTGCAACTGTAATAGTAAGGCCAGCCCTCATAGTACAGGTAACTCTGGAGATTGGAGAGAAGGGAAGAGGCTGAACTTCTTGGAGGACAAGTGCTGATCTGATCACATGAACCAAGTGGGGACCAGCCAGAACCCCAAGATTCAGCATATAAAGTACCCGCAGGAAGTTGTGTTAAGTTACAGAGTTTCTCCTCCGCTGACAGAACATACCTGGATATTGATGCCCGAGGGTTCACAGGGTGAGAGAAGGAGGTGGCGGGGCTCATCTCAGGGGTCCGAGTCAGAGCCAGGTCACATTGCTCCAGCTGTTCCAGCAGCTCCTCCTGAGTAAGACCACCCAGCTCTGCCAGGAGGAGACAAATAAGAGTTTACAGTAGAAGACCAATGCAGGACATACCACAGCTAAGGGGTGATAACTGAGGACCCACCGGAGAGGACCCCCCTGAGAGCTCCCACATGAGAGGACCCCCCCCTGAGAGCTCCCACATGAGAGGACCCCACTAAGAGCTCCCACATGAGAGGACCCCCCTGAGAGGACCCACTGGAGAGGACCCCCCTCAGAGTACACCCGAGAGCTCCCACATGAGAGGACCCCCCTGAAGGGACCTTGCTGCTGTAAGGCACAGAATGGCCCCCAGCTACTGGACAACCTTTCATGTTGATCAGCAGCAATGAAGTCATTGTGTACAAATAGAAAAGCTAACGTGAAATCTTTTTCACACGGAAGTTCACACGGGAAAAAAAAAACAAGGAGGAGATGCCAATGCAGGTTCATCAATGCAAGATCAAGCAGGATGCTTTTCAATGTCCTGCTGCAATTTCTGGGCGGAATCTGTCCCCAAATCTGCAGCAGATTCCTCCTTGTGAACTTACCCTTATAAAGGTAATTACTCGCATAGAGTCCAAATACCATCTACCTTGTCCTTCTGCAGTAGGGGCTCCAAAATTACAGAAGGGAACATAAAGTGGTCTCTGACTCTGATCTCCTTTACACTAGGTGTGGGGAGGGACTAGTGCATGCAGGACGTACAACTACCAAGGCAACCTTATGGCGTCTGGAGAGGATCATAGATAGGAGCTCGACAATGTATCACCCAGTGTGTGCATACACCTCGCCATACCCTATCAGACTGGGCAGGACCTCGGCAATGTACCACCCAGTGTGCACCCACACCTCTCCATACCCTGTCAGACTGGGCAGGACCTCAGCAATGTAACACTCAGTGTGCGCCCACACCTCACCATACCCTATCAGACAGGGCAGGACCTCGGCAATGTACCACCCAGTGTGCGCACACACCTCGCCAAACCCTATAAGACTGGGCAGGACCTCGGCAATGTACCACCCAGTGTGCACCCACACCTCTCCATACCCTGTCAGACTGGGCAGGACCTCAGCAATGTAACACTCAGTGTGCGCCCACACCTCACCATACTCTATCAGACTGGGCAGGACCTCGGCAATGTACCACCCAGTGTGCGCACACACCTCACCAAACCCTATAAGACTGGGCAGGACCTCGGCAATGTACCACCCAGTGTGCACCCACACCTCTCCATACCCTGTCAGACTGGGCAGGACCTCAGCAATGTAACACTCAGTGTGCGCCCACACCTCACCATACTCTATCAGACTGGGCAGGACCTCGGCAATGTACCACCCAGTGTGCGCACACACCTCACCAAACCCTATAAGACTGGGCAGGACCTCGGCAATGTACCACCCAGTGTGCACCCACACCTCTCCATACCCTGTCAGACTGGGCAGGACCTCAGCAATGTAACACTCAGTGTGCGCCCACACCTCACCATACTCTATCAGACTGGGCAGGACCTCGGCAATGTACCACCCAGTGTGCGCACACACCTCACCAAACCCTATCAGACTGGGCAGGACCTCGGCAATGTACCACCCAGTGTGCGCACACACCTCACCAAACCCTATCAGAATGGGCAGGACCTCGGCAATGTACCACCCAGTGTGCGCACACACCTCGCCAAACCCTATCAGACTGGGCAGGACCTCGGCAATGTACCACCCAGTGTGCGCACACACCTCACCAAACCCTATCAGACTGGGCAGGACCTCGGCAATGTACCACCCAGTGTGCGCACACACCTCACCATACCCTATCAGACTGGGCAGGACCTCGGCAATGTACCACCCAGTGTGCGCACACACCTCGCCATACCCTATCAGACTGGGCAGGACCTCGGCAATGTACCACCCAGTGTGTGCACACACCTCACCATACCCTATAAGACTGGTCAGGACCTCAGCAATGTACCACCCAGTGTGTGCACACACCTCACCATACCCTATAAGACTGGTCAGGACCTCAGCAATGTACCACCCAGTGTGCGCACACACCTCGCCATACCCTATCAGACTGGGCAGGACCTCGGCAATGTACCACCCAGTGTGTGCACACACCTCACCATACCCTATAAGACTGGTCAGGACCTCAGCAATGTACCACCCAGTGTGGTACATAAGACCAGAAGGCTGAGTAAAGAATTATTTGCACATTAGAATATACAGGTCGAGCCCCACAAAGGTCAGAACAGACTTACCTCTACTTTCTCCCTTATTGGCAACCTCCATAGCAGTGGTAAGATCCCACATCTGAAGGCAACCACTGGCGTGTCCGGTGAAGAGGTAGCGCCGAGGACGGGAGCCTATACGGCTAGATCCTTCACACTCATGAACGGTAAAGGAAGTGATAGGAGTCCCGTCCACAGAACGCACCTCACAGATCCTATAGATAAAACCATAGCAATTAGCCAAGGGAATACGACAAAGACAATGAGCAGATCGACGAGAACCTACACAAAGACCCACAGATGGGCAGAGGAATGGACGCCATTACAGTTACCTCTTGCCAGTGGAAGACAGACGGACGTAGACAATGTTAGAATCTGGAACAACGCGCTGAATGAAAACCTGCTGGTCATCTCGCTCTCCAAAGGGCCCTGCAAAATCAAAGTGAACGTTGCGATTCTCCACGCAGCAGACTCGATCACTATCAGACAGTTAGCGGGGACGTACTTACCGATATCATTTCCTGCACTGCAGCCGCCATGTCCATCAATATCTTCTAAGGAAAGGATCTTGAAAGATGCCAAAGGAGTGGACCCCGGCTGGGTGGAGATCATACCCCGGAAGCGAGTGACCGTCCAGGTGCGAACATGGTTATTATCTGCACAAACTGAGCGGGAGACAAAAGTACAGAGACCAATGGCTGCAGAATCCAGAGACAGAAAGATCCTTTATATCTACACGACAACCTGCAGGTTATACTATAACATCTACTCTGCAGAGTCTTCTATGGAAATACTGCGGGATCCAATAAATACCTGGCGTAGATTTTATTCCCTGAACTTCTCCTCTGCTCTTAACAGCATTTAGTGACCTGCTTTACAGCACTCTCATGGCCGCAGGCAGTCACTACATTGAGGTCTACCAGGACACGCTGTGCAGGGAGGGAGAGGAACTAAGCTGTGACATCATCTATTGTCAGTAGTGATGTAATGATGAGTCTGTGGTGTTATCTACAGTGGTGTCATCGTCTATTGTTATGATTTCTGTGATGAGAATGAGGCGACTTCTGCAAGAACTGGCAAACGCCACTGTATTTGGCTTAGTGGCTGCAGTGACTATTGCAGTATACAGTACAGTAGTGACATAGAAAACAAAGTCAAAAATTAAAAAACATGTTTAACATAAAAACTTGATTTAAAATACGCCATTTCCTGATGGCACATTCCCTTTAAGAGATGAGTGTTGCTTATAGTTACCCGATATGAGGTGTCGCTCTGACAACATGATTTTAGTGACGGGGCTTCGGTGGACGGTGAAGGTCTGGAACAGCTGAGGTCCGGATCCAACCGTCTCGGGGTGCTGAACGATAACTCTGACAACTCCAGAGCTTGTGCCATAAGCAATCTCAATCCAGTTACCGCTGTCACCTGCGCAGGAGAGAAGAGTGAGCGAGTCAGAGCGTTGGGAAAAGAAAACAGTCAATGGTCGTATAAGAATACAGTAATAAAAGTAGTCTGACTTGTCTTGGGCGTGAGATAGACGCTGAGGGCAGTGATGGCGTCCTCCGAGGGATCCCGGTAAAGCTCTGTAACAAGGAGATCATTGTCCTTCATACGCAATGGAAACTTCTGGACATCTGCGGGAAAACAAAAAGGCGCAACGTGAGAAGAACAAAGCGGAGAAGACAAAGAACAACAAACAAGAAATAAAAACACACCCACATAATGTACAGCGCTGTGAAAAAGTTTTAGGCAGGCATGGGAAATAGAAGGGTTAATCACATCAATATTTGGTGTGACCTTTGCCCTTCGGAGGAGGGGTCTTGGACGTGATGATCCGACCCCCACAGATATCGCCCTGATCTCACCATCGTCCAGGCTGCAGTTCTTTATTTCATTTGCAAAAATAAATTATTAACCCTTCTAGAACTGAAAGCATTATTTTTCCACGCCTGCTTATAACTTTTGCACAGTACTGGAGATACTGAATGTGATTATCTGCAACAAATCCGAGGCGCTTACCTACATAGTAGATGGAGCCATTGTTACACCCAAGCAGGAGGAAGGATCCGGCTGTGTCATAGCTGTTTATGGGAACCACATCCTGGATCTGTCACCGAATACAGAGCATAAGTAGTCACAGGCTCATACTGAGGACAAGATGGATATGAGGGGAGCACGTGAGACCCTAGCAGGGGTCTGAAGACAACAAGGCTGATTCATGAAGACCGCCTGAAGATCAGATGACTGAGACAAGTCCGGCTTCTTATGGGCTAGTTTACACAGAGTTTTTTGCAGACGGATTTTGATGCAGAATCCGCCTGCAAAAACGGTTCCCATTGACTGTAATGGGAGCCGCTCGCTTTTTTTTCCCCCCACTAGTCAGTAGTGCAAAAAAGAAGTGAGATGTCCTCTCTTACCGCGGATTACGCAGCTGAATCAGCCACAGCGTCTGCGGCTCGAGACAAGCTCCTGTTTAGGTCCATTCATTCGGGCCTAATCAGGAGCGAGATACCGCGCAGAATTTTCACAAGGCGGAAAAAAGGTTTGGCGACCTTTTCCTCCGTGTGAACATACCCTTTGGGAACACTAAACTGCCAACATGTCGGTAAGCAGATGGGGTTAAGGGTCCCAAATCTCTGTGTCCTACCTTGGCTCTGGCACACGTGTATCGTGCACACTGATGTGAGGTCAGTAAATCTTCTCACCAGACGCCAGAGATTGTTTACCTTTGACTGCTAAAGATCCTGGTGGCAGCAGGACATAGTCGGGGACTCTAAACTCCAGCTTAGTGTTCCCAAACAGCCCGACAAGTCCCCTTTTAGATGCTATTACCAGGGCAGAGTTACACGCATTTCTCCAAGAAAGGTAATGTATTGTATGGCACGTCTTGTTAGACGAGAGAAACAAAGACTTAATCTTTACCATTGCAGGTAACATGTCTGCACCTCCAGGTGATGCTACGACAGACAAAGCAGTGAATCCACTAGTTTAGCCATAGAAGCTACAAGCAGGACAATCCTATCTGGGGAATGTTATATTCTATGGCCGTCTATACACTCAGATAAATGAGGGGAAACACGTCTCCTATTAGCAGAGAATCCCCCGATATGCAATGCAGAGGTCTCACCTGCCAGTGCTTGGTCACTGCGTTCCACACTCCGATCTTGCCGGTGTGGCTGGTGGCAATTAGCTGATTGCCCACAAAAAACAAGGCTTCCACTGGGACCCCGAGACTGAAAACCCCTGAGACACATATAATAAAGGGAAGCAACGTCATGTGGAGCCATACGTAATGTGAATGTCTCAGTCTTGACATCACCCACCTATTTCACTTCCACTGCCGTCCCCAGTGATCGCCCATAAGATGATCTCACTGCAGGAGGCGACGGCGAGCATTTTATCATTGTCTCCCAGGGACCCTCCGATAGTCTTGGCATTAAGAGCCACTCGCTCAATCACCCAGTCCAGGCAAGGGCTAGTGAAAATCAGCTGCCACCCTGACGTCTCCTTCATTCTGGAAAAACACAACAACAACGTAGGAAGAAAAAAGATATCATTAGATTTTATTAGAGGGGCTTCCAAGACTTGGATGGATCATCAATAAGTGATTGGCACGGGGCTGACACGCAGGACCCCCACAGATAAGCTAATTGAAGAGGCCGCAGTATTCAAGCGAGCGCTGCAGCCTATTCACTGACTACTAAGCAAAGCGCCATGTATCGTACAGTGGCTGTGCTGGGGATTGTAGCTCAGCCTCAGTCACTTGAATGGGACGGAGCTGCTGCTATACCAGGTGACTGATGAACATGCCATCATCGGTACTGGAAAGAGGTTGCAACGCTCGAATGCCATGTGCTTTTCAACCGGCTGTACACCCAGTGTCCCAGGTATCGGACCCAACTAATCACATATTCCTGACCTATCCTTACATCAATATGTAAGCGCCAGAAAATCCATTAGGTAGCCTGAAGATCCTCTATGTGTGAGGAGTAGATTGTTATAGCGGAGCTGGTTATGACTTTTGAGTATCTTCAGACCAGGAAATATTTTCCAATGCATTTCTTTCATAACAGATATCAGAGCCTTAAAGGGGTTGTCCCATCTCAAGGATCCTATCTATACTCTGGTAGCTTATGTAAATTGAAGCCTTTTTCTTAATATATTGCTTTAGAAATTCTGCTTTGTTTGCCTACTATGTGACCTTATTCCTCCTATTGTTTACACTGCATTGCTATAACCACGGACCTGGGAGATAGGACAAGTGACATCACTTACTCAGTGCAGGAGAATCAGTTCAGTTAATTGCACTTTGCTGATAAAGCCGAGTCTGTTACCTCTCTAAGTAAACACACAGATAACACGGAGTCCATTCTGTACAAGAATCTGCATATTATCTGACCTGCAGAAGTGTTGTTTGTCCCGCTACGCAGGAGGGAGGGGGAGAGAGACAAATACCGGAAGTGAGAAGCAGACACTGCATACAGCCTGGCTGAGATGGGAGAACCCCTTTAAAGGGGCAGTGCCATTTAGGACCCTTATCCCTATCTACAGGACAGGGTGGGGGCAGACTGTAAGTTATCCCAAAAAGGGTAAAATGTTATTGTAGTTTAGAGATAGACCTGATAAAAGATAACAGTGCCCCAAATAATACCTGTAACAGACTATGAACTGAGCAAAAGCCACTGCAATCCAGTTATGGTGTCCACAAATGATCCGAACCATCCCGGGGTCCCCAGCCAGCCCTAAAATGAACAAGTCATACGTAGCTAAGTGCAATATCAACAACAACAACAAAAAAAAGAATATAGGGTTCCAGCATCTACAAATATATTAAAAATAGGACAGAACCTTTATATGTAACCTGTGAACTTTCCGAAACATCACCTAATAAGTAGTGACATCTGCAGTGAGGAATGGAGACCGGACTAGTAATATATACACTCACCGGCCACTTTATTAGGTACACCATGCTAGTAACGGGTTGGACCCCCTTTTGCCTTCAGAACTGCCTCAATTCTTCGTGGCATAGATTCACCAAGGTGCTGGAAGCATTCCTCAGAGATTTTGGTCCATATTGACATGATGGCATCACACAGTTGCCGCAGATTTGTCGGCTGCACATCCATGATGCGAATCTCCCGTTCCACCACATCCCAAAGATGCTCTATTGGATTGAGATCTGGTGACTGTGGAGGCCATTGGAGTACAGTGAACTCATTGTCATGTTCAAGAAACCAGTCTGAGATGATTCCAGCTTTATGACATGGCGCATTATCCTGCTGAAAGTAGCCATCAGATGTTGGGTACATTGTGGTCATAAAGGGATGGACATGGTCAGCAACAATACTCAGGTAGGCTTTGGCGTTGCAACGATGCTCAATTGGTACCAAGGGGCCCAAAGAGTGCCAAGAAAATATTCCCCACACCATGACACCACCACCACCACCAGCCTGAACCGTTGATACAAGGCAGGATGGATCCATGCTTTCATGTTGTTGACGCCAAATTCTGACCCTACCATCCGAATGTCGCAGCAGAAATTGAGACTCATCAGACCAGGCAACATTTTTCCAATCTTCAATTGTCCAATTTCGATGAGCTTGTGCAAATTGTAGCCTCAGATTCCTGTTCTTAGCGGAAAGGAGTGGCACCCGGTGTGGTCTTCTGCTGCTGTAGTCCATCTGCCTCAAAGTTCGACGTACTGTGCGTTCAGAGATGCTCTTCTGGCTACCTTGGTTGTAACGGGTGGCTATTTGAGTCACTGTTGCCTTTCTCCTCTGACCTCAACAACGCATTTCCGCCCACAGAACTGCAGCTCACGGGATGTTTTTTCTTTTTCGGACCATTCTCTGTAAACCCTAGAGATAGTTGTGCGTGAAAATCCCAGTAGATCAGCAGTTTCTGAAATACTCAGACCAGCCCTTCTGGCACCAACAACCATGCCACGTTCAAAGGCACTCAAATCACCTTTCTTCCCCATACTGATGCTCGGTTTGAACTGCAGGAGATTGTCTTGACCATGTCTACATGCCTAAATGCACTGAATTGCCGCCATGTGATTGGCTGATTAGAAATTAAGTGTTAACGAGCAGTTGGACAGGTGTACCTAATAAAGTGGCCGGTGAGTGTATATGTATATATATATACACATATATATATATATATATATATATATATATATATATATATATATATAATGTGCCATCTTGTGTATACATCCAGTGTTTCAGTGTTCCTCTGTTGTGTAGTCTGTACTATCCCCAGTGTGCACATCCTACTAATATATAAGTGCCATCTTGTGTATACCATCCACTACTACGGTCTATGTATTGTGCGTGTACAGTTGATACAAATATGCCAATATTAAGCAATGTACAATATGAAACAAACCTCCATTCCCATAGCTCCTCTCTTCTAACAGGCGTCCAAGAATGCCAGCACCCCCCAAATTAGGGGGCATGGTGTTGCTCCTGCGGACAGGGGCGCGCTCATTGGCTGCACTTCTAGAGCTGACCTGCAGCCCGGATACGCTGTGCCGATTCCTCCTCTTGGCTGGAAAGACTGAAACACAAAATCCCTTCATTAATGTGGAGGCCTCTGCACGGAACAGCACAGCAGATGGAGGCAGCCTACAGGATGGCAGCACTGTCAGAAAGTGGATATATCCCTGTCCAGTATGAAGTATGGAGACCATTTCTTTTCACAAGGAATCTAAGCTTTTATTCCCTGTCCTTAATCGCTACTTTCTGCAAGGTCTAATCCTTAGGGTAAATTCACACAGAGGAAAATGAATAGGAATTCCTCTACATTTTCCGCCACCTTATTCGGCCACAGGCATCGGCATTCTGTCACGGCTCTCCTCCTCTGTTTGGGCTCAGATGAATGGTCTGATCAGCAGGGAGTCTCGAGCCGTGGCAAGTTTCAGCAGGACGCTTATTTTTTTTTTTTTTTTTTTAAAACAATGGTGGGCAGAATGTGCCGCGGAACTGAAGGCGGAATCCACCCTCAATCTATGGCAAATGCCTCTGTGTGAACATACAGACAGTGTTCCTTCATCTCCCCCATGTCTGCTGGGACACGCTGAGGCCGTTTGGGTCGCTATGGATGATCAGTGCGACCGCACAGCCTCTGTCTCAGTTCTACATCAGACATGGAAGGTTAGGGTATACAAAGTCTAACTTTATAAAACAAGGACCATGATGAAAACAGAAAATAATCCTAAGAGACTCCTCTACCTGGCGGGGGGAGGTATCCATTGAATAGCACGCTCCCACACGAGGAACGCTCCAACTCTTCACACAGCTGTAAACGTCTCACTGAGAAAAGAACAAGGCATACAATGAGTTAATAATCGACTTCTAGTGTAGAAAGACCCCCAAGGGGCTATAAAGCAAGTTACCTAATGGGGTGATCCCATAAAACTCTGCTTCATGTAGTAGGAGGGAACTGTTCACACCTCTGGAAGACACCAAAATATACTAAGTAAGGAAAATGCACCTAAAGGAACGAGGGGATAAGAAAAGGAGTCTAACTATCGACTGACCTGGTGTCTAGCTCTTTGGTACGTAAGAAATTCAGTATTGGGGCAAACACTGTGGGGTCTCTGTCGATAAATATCTGTAAAAAAAAAAAAAAAAAAAAAAAGGAAAGAAAAATAATAAAAATAATCCACAAACTGATGAACTGTATTCACACACACAAAGAAATCCCTGTAAGGTTTCTGAATTTGGAATAGGCTGCGCAACAGTTGCAAACTCCAATCCAGCGATACAGTTACAGGGTTGTGTCTCCGGCCGCAGCAATGACCGCCGTAATAGACACGTGACCGCGGCTGTCAATCATCAGTCACACAATGACATCATCAGTCACACAATGACATCATCACACGTCATGGCAGCCGCAGCCCAGGATACAGAGACTAATGCAGGAATCTGTATAAGGAGCATTTGTCTATTAGTTAGCGTTACGCCGTCTATACAGAGCCAGACATGTAAGGACCATTCCCAGGTGCAGGTTGTGCAGGATTTCCGCAGGAACTCACCGCCCCAGTTTCATCCTTTAGGGAGGAGATGCGGCCACTGAGAAGGCTGAAGGAAAAGACAAAAACACCGTCAATGTGACAAAGCAGACGAGGCAACAACAACCTGCGCATCAGTCTATAACAGGACAGAAGACGACGTTGTTTAATGGACTTTATACATTTTATTGCCTATAAGGTAACTAGCCTTATATAAGAAATACCTGGAGAAAAAGGAGTCAGAAACCCAGGTCAGGGTCTGCCGAGAAGTGCTGAACCTGCGGAGAACAACAAGATCTCATTATAGTCAGAACATGTCCAAACACTCAGTCAGTGACCGCCATCGCAGCACCACAGACATCTCCATTGCAGTAGAGGATACTGAGGGCGTCAGCGACATTAATGGAGCCTGAAGGGGCCGTCGGGTCAGCGGACACCTGGAGAGTAATCTGATTATGGGGTTATGAGAGGGGGTTTTGGGATTTAGATATTGATGACCAATCCTTACTTGAATGAGCGGCAGTAACCTGGTGTGGCCACTATATAGTAAATGGCGCTGTGGGCTACCTCTGACACCACAGCTACTGCTCCGAGCTGATCTATGGAGGGGGTCAGATATCTAACACATCTGCACATTTCTGCAGTGATCCGCGGATATGTTTTGGCCTCGGCAGCCCCTTTATATCCGTTTAGGTCCAAACCAATGTCCAGTTCCCTTTTATACTCAGCGGTGTACACTACTGCAGCGCCTATAGAAGAGGGGCCTATAGGAGCGGCTGTGCCATTATTTGGGTGGAGAAGAGCTTTCATATACATGGCGGCTGAATACAAGATCCTGAGACAAATCTCCACCTTAATGGATTTACGGAAAGCATTGAACAACAATAGCGGGATCGCTGCCAAACCTACGTGTGAGCCGGGCGACGGCTGTAAGTGCGGACGCTGCACATGTTATGGGGGCTCTCTGGCTTACATGACCCGTGTCCCCTCTTAGGGAATTATTAGCCTTGGCAGAGAAGTTCCAGACAGTATTAGTAGAGATCCTGTCCTGTGAACAGCCTGTAATACCTCATTTCCCCTAAGGAGACGCTGTAAAGAAACTGAACGCTTATGGCCAGGTTATCTCAGACTAACAAGCGAGGATTGTCCAAGCAGAGATCCCCTTTACAGAGAAGGACGGATGAGCAGTCACATGTGGATGTGTCCGCCGTTCGTCCCATTCACATACATGGTAATGCCGTCCTACAACATTCTTCATCCCTGGTGTAATGCTCAGAGCTGGCCATAGCCATCGTGATCCTACAGATCTACAGGACGGAGACAGGAACACAAATATCCCGGGAGACACATCTGTCTCCTCTACCATCATGAAAATCAGGAAGGAAAACATCGGGGCGAAACGTGATAAAGACTATGGGAACAGCTGCAGAAAGGGGGCGTCTTATACAGAGGGGTCCCACAGGTCACAGATGCTTCATTGTATATGAGGATGACGGCGCTGCGGCCTCTTTGCTGAGCACCGCGCCGTACATATCTCATTCCCTTGGATGAGACTGAGCTGCTGCTCTACCAAGTGACTGATAAAGAAGATCTCATTGGCATCTGCAACAGGCCTCAGTGCTAGTGAGGGTCTTCAAACAGCTGGTCTGTGGGGGTCCCAAGAGACGGATCATATGACCTGTCCTAAGGATAAATCATCAATATGTAAGACCCAGACAACCCTGGGGCTCCACGTGGCAGAAACGCCACCAAAAAAAAAATCACAGGGTTTTACAGCAGAGCAAAGTGGATGGGATGGCAGCAAATCCGATGCAAAGTCTGCAGTAAAAACCGCGTCAGCGCATCTCACATTGGTTAAAAATGGATCCGCTGATCTCTGTTAGGTCCGAAAAACTAGACAAAGGTGGATTCTGCAGCCCTCAGCAGAAGGATTTCCTACCCCATACACTTCTATGGGACGTTGGGGCAGAGTGACTCTTTATTCTGCTAGAGGAGGATACATGATATTAAGATGACATTGTGAGAGCTACATGGGGCAGTGAGTGGCGACATTGGGGCAGATATATTAGGACTGGCGTATCGCACTGCAAGCTTTAGAAAGGTCACAAGTGGTGCAGGGACCAAGAGATTTATAAAGGGGCTCCGCACACCCCACAATGGAGATCTGGCCTGGGTTATACTGACTATGTCGGACCTCGCTGCCCCCGCCCTGACTGGCTCCTGCTATACTGACTATATCGGATCTCGCCGCCCTGACTGGCCCCTGTTATACTGACTATGTCAGACCTCACCACCCCCACCCTGACTGGCCCGTTATACTGACTATGTCAGACCTCGGTGCCCCCGCCCTGACTGGCCCCTGTTATACTGACTATGTCAGACCTCGGTGCCCCCGCCCTGACTGGCCCCTGTTATACTGACTATGTCAGACCTCGGTGCCCCCGCCCTGACTGGCCCCTGTTATACTGACTATGTCAGACCTCGGTGCCCCCGCCCTGACTGGCCCCTGTTATACTGACTATGTCAGACCTTGGTTCCCCCGCCCTGACTGGCCCCTGCTATACTGACTATATCAGACCTCGCCGCCCCCCACCCTGACCAGCCTGGGTTATACTGACTATGTTGGACCTCACCGCCCCCGCCCTGACTGACCCCACCCAGCTGACAGTGCACAGAACAGGGCTTGTGGTGCACGTTTGGGGCAAGAAAGCGCCTTGGGCTGAATGTGCAGTACAATGGACTCCCCAGAGTTTGTACAGTGCTGCGGCTTAGGTTGGCGCTCTATAAGGCGAGGGTGAAAGGGAAAACTGCAGCAAAACCTGAAAAAATTGTAGCGGGACGTAACGTTATGTCCTGTATACAGATGTTCTTACTGCACATAAAATTCCCAATATGGCGGCGCGTTACACGCCAGCTCCTTGTGGTCTGACAGCCGAGACTCAGCCTTGCTGGATTTTCGTGCGCCCACATTCTCGCCTCAGTATTCGCCACATTTAGGTTACGCTTTTATGACCGCCATCTGCGCGCTGTACGGATGTAACACGCGGATACGTCACAACATGGCGGGCGGTGACGTCACACAACAATGACTAAAGGGAGAGGGAGAGCTCCATTAACTTATAGGAGAAAAGCAGGAAAACCGCATCATGTGACCAGTCCTAGAAGCCGGACATAAGCGGCACCGGTCACGTGACCCGGCCTCACACCCCAGTATGGCCATACTCACCTCTTCCCCCCTACATTGAGGTGTATGACGTCCCCGCTGCAGCCTCCGGGCGCCGCCATCTCTCGTCGCCCCCTCACACGGTCTCCGCCGCCATACTTCCGGCAACAGCGGACGGCGCCGGCACTCAGTATCCGGAGCGCTGATTGGCTGCAGCTCGTGTCAGTCACCGCGATGCCCCGCCCCTGTCCTATGTGTGAGGTGATGAGGGCGGGGCCACACCGGCGCGTATTCGGTGAAGCGGTTTGTCAGGCGGTACCGCGATGAGATGAACGCACCGTGTGCATAATTAGGAAGTTTATTAGTTCAAGCGACTTTGGTGCCACTTTTATGTTCTATTTCTTGTATTCCATGTCTTAAAGAAATACAGACTAGAGACCTATATAAGCCTGCTGGTAAGGTGCTATTCACATGATACAGTCAGACACACCCGTTTTATCATAGCTGTACAGGGTATATACTTCATATATTACATATGGCGGATGTCACGTCATACATGTACTCGGTATCGCTGGGCAAAGGTCACGTCTGTCACAGAAACCGCCAAAACTTATCAGAGAGAAGAGTCCGGCACGTCGGGTCCAGCATGGCGGAATCTCCTCTGCGCTGCTTCTCTCATTATAGTCCATGGCGTCCGCAGGAAACCACCATTTTGTTCGATTCTCCATCACAACTCTGAGACTCCGGTCACATGACCACAATGTCGCTCTTCACCAATGTAAGTGAATGGAGAGTCGCTGTGACCGTGAGGGGGCCGCAACCGGAACGTCCAAGGACAAAACTAATCAGGAGTTCAAGTTCTTTGTGACTAGAAGATGGGGCCAGAGATTACGTAGAATGGCGATTATTTAGGTCACGCCCCTCTTTAAAACCACACCCCCTTTACAGTTTGAGTATGTATTTCTGCCCCTGTCTGCTGTTAGGACAGGCGGAACTTTTAATTAACACGATTAATTAGACAATTCCCCCCTATAAGAGGGGTATTCCTTAGCAGAAGGGTTCCGCCACTAGGTGATCCTACGTCTTCATCTGCAGTTGGCCGTGACGTTTCTCCAGCAGTTCAGCTGGATCATAAATTGGGAGAAATCGGATGTCAGTCCATCCACATGGAAGAAGTGTCTAGGCCTCACCCTGGTCTCCCTGCAATCATCACAGCAACTCATTATCTATATGTGACACAGCGGGGATCCATCAGAACTGCCATGACGGTACTGGGTCTCATGTCAGCGCGGTCCCTTGGGCCCTATACCACAAGCGCCCCCTCCAAAAGGAAATTCTGGAAGTCTGGAACCGCAGCCCACTGGGTCTAGAAAGGTCTGTTCAGCTTTCCTACAAAACCCGTCTTTCCTTCCGATGGTGGCATATCTCAAAGACAGGATGTCCACGGTCCAGCTGACCTGAACCCTGTTGACCACCGATGCATCCCTCTCCAGTTGGGGGACGCGTCTAGAAGAGTTTCCCAGAAGAGGAACATGGAATTGGATAGAGAAGACCAGGTCATCCAATTGGTTGGAACTCAGGGCAGTCCGCCTGGTACTCCTCCACTTTCTCTGCAGGAAGGCAGTACAGGTTCATTGGGACAACATGACGGGTTCTCGATTTAAACAATCAGGGAGGTACCAGGTCATCGTCCCTGCTCAGGGAGACAGACCTCAATCAAACGTATCCCTCCCCTGTTCATAATCCTTGAACATACCAGCGGACCAGGTGAGTCGGGGAATCACGGTGTCAGGCGAGAGGTCCCTCACTCAGGATCACCCTGAAGTGGGGTCTCCCTGAGGTGGGCCTCATGGCCACCAGATTCAACGCCAAGGTGGAGAGATTCTGTAATCATTCATGTAAATGGGGCTATTTATGTAATCATTTGTTAATGGTGTTCATGTGAATAAGATCTTCGCTCCAATACCAGATACCGTCCATCGACATGAGGGCACGATTTCTGCAAAGATAACAGGCCCCTTCTCCTCAATCCTGAGTAACCTTTTAGGCTGAGGCCCCACGTTGCGGAAATGCAGGTTTCATTGTTGCAGATTGTTGCTCTTTTTCTGAGCCAAAGGCAGGAATGGCTACAGAAGGATTGGGCGATATCTAGAAAGTTCTTCTTCTGCTGAATCCACTCCTGGCTTTGGCTCAAAAAAAAAAAAAACGCAGCAAAATCTGTAATAAAATACGCTGCGTTTCCACATGGTGTGGCTTTAGGCCGGGGCCTCACGGGACGTAAACGCCGCAATTTGCCTGCAGCGGAGACGCTGCGAGAAAAATCGCGGCGTTGTACAGTGCAGGCAAAGTGGATGGGATTCATGCGAATCCCATCCCCACTTTGCGGAAAAGATCGCAGCGCGGACACGTTGCGATTTGCAAAGCCGTCGCAGCTTTGCAAATCGCAGCATGTCAATTATATCTGTGGAAACACCACCGGCTTTCCCGTAGACATAATGGTAAAAAGAAAGTTCGCAGAGGAAAACTCTGAACTTTCTCTTAAAAGCGCTGCGGAGAGAACCGCAATGCAATCACCCAGCGGTTCTTTCCGCAGCGCTTTAGCGCTGCGTTTACGTCCCGTGGGGCCCCGGCCTTAGTCTTACTGTTGTGACTTCCTTTTGTGAACAAAACCTCATCCCAATTAGTCCAAGCGCACAATTCTGTAGGATAAACAGACGTCTTTACCTGTATAATCCTGATTGTTGGGTTTTGTCCACATGCGCCTGCTCTGACCTTAGGTTGCGTTATTACACTGCCGTCGCCTGTGCATTGTTATACGGTATAATCGTGCGATCATTGCTAACCACATACAGGCTGGGCTTTGGTGCCATCCAATGACTGCTACGTTGCACCCTTAGGGTGCATTCAGACTACGTAACGCCGGGCGTGTATGAGAGCCGTACACGCCGGCATTACGGCAGACTGCCGAACACTTCCCATTCACTTCAATGGGAGCGCTCGTAACAGCGGCGTTTACGAGCGCTCCCATTGAAGTGAATGGGAAGTGTTCGGCAATCTGCCGTAATGCCGGCGTGTACGGCTCTCATACACGCCCGGCGTTACGTAGTCTGAATGCACCCTTAAGAAGCCTAGGTATAAGACTACTTTTTATCAGAGGGGGTCTCGGAGGCATTTCCATCCTGAATATTTCAGTATCAGACTCCTCTTTGCACAGCTGACACTTTATAGCCTTAGGGTGCATTCACACTGAGTAAACGCTAGCTTATTTTGTAAAGTAAAATTACACTTGTAAATTTTGCTATCCCATTGACTTCAATGACATTTTACAGGCGTATTTTTACAGGCGTATTTTTTACAGGCGTATTTTTTACAGGCGTATTTTTACACTTGTAAAAAAATATCATTGAAGTCAATGGGATAGCAAAATTTACAAGTGTAATTTTACTCTACAAAATAAGCTAGCGTTTACTCAGTGTGAATGCACCCTTAGGGTGCATTCACACTGAGTAAACGCTAGCTTATTTTGTAGAGTAAAATTACACTTGTAAATTTTGCTATCCCATTGACTTCAATGATATTTTTTTACAAGTGTAAAAATACGCCTGTAAAAAATACGCCTGTAAAAAATACGCCTGTAAAAATACGCCTGTAAAATGTCATTGAAGTCAATGGGATAGCAAAATTTACAAGTGTAATTTTACTCTACATAATAAGCTAGCGTTTACTCAGTGTGAATGTACCCTTACTTTGTATTCTGTCTATTGCCTGCAGCACCAACCACCATATCCACCGTCACAGTCGTTTCCATCCTTCCAGTGCTGCAAAGGGTTAAATGACAAAAATTCTAAACATGACATGTAAAAGCATCGCCTGCAGCAGGGAGGGTCTGACCTGGGGAGGGGGTAGAAGATCCTAAGTATCCACCCAATCTGAAGCACCTGGGTGTCTTGTTACTGCTTCCCTGCTGATCATGAGTCCTGTATACAGCCACCGTGTAGGTGCTCCCTGTATACAGCCGCCTCCTCCTCCAGGTAAGTGTATTGCTTTGCTTACTAGTACAAGGGCTGGATTTGCATTGTCCCGTTTATTAGGGAGCCTTCACACGGAGTAAACGCGCGTGTATTTTTGCAAAATACATGTGTAAAAATAAGACTCCCATTGACTTCAATGATATTTTTACACGTGTAAAAATACGCCTGTAAAATGTCATTGAAGTCAATGGGAGTCTTATTTTTTACACGTGTATTTTGCAAAAATACACGCGCGTTTACTCTGTGTGAAGGCTCCCTAACTGTTTGTTTATGTCTGTGTTCAGACTGGTAGTGGTGCAGTATTCTATGGTTATACCATTAGTCCACAATTGGGTGGCCTGTTAGATTGTAATATCTTTCATTCACACAGTTCATTCAGTACTCTCACGTTGTCTGGATCGGGGTCTTTTTGCATTCCTAAAGTGCCGGGGATTCATGGTGACATAACTTGTGATGTTTTGTAATGTGATCTCGTGCAGGGTTACAACACAAGCTCACACCTGATGCGTTCACTGTGATTGTAGTAAGGCCTCGTTCACATCTGCGTTCGTATTCTGTCCGGGGGAGTCCCCATGAGAACCCCCCTGAACGGAATACCGACCGCAACTGCAAGCGGTGTGCCAATGAAAGCACATGGACCCCGTGGACTATAATGGGGTCCGTGTGCTTGCCGCCAGATCTCCACAGGGATCATGTGGACATGAAAGTAGTTCACAATCTACTTTCCTGTCCGCATGATTCGTGCGGGCAGCATGCGGCAAGCACACGGATCCCATTATAGTCTATGGGGTCCGTGTGTTTCTATTGCACAGCGCTTGCAGTTGCGTTTGGTATTCCGTTCGGGGAGTCCCCATGCAGACTAACCCGGACAGAATACGAACGCTGATGTGAACGACGGGTAAGGAGGGGGAGGTTTGTAGTAATGTATGATATGGCCTCACAAAGGAATCCCGGGGCAATTCTTTCATCAGATGGAGACCACAGCAGGGTCCTTTCTGTCCCCATCAGGCCGTTCTATACACCAGGTCCTTAGTTTTGTAGATTCCTATGGGTAATGGATTCCACAGAAAATACACCTGGTCGTACGACCGCCATAGTTTTCTAATAGTCCACAAAATGCATAATCTGCGTGAAATTGTATACGCGGGTGACCCTTTATCTTATTGGGAGAATGATTGTGTTTTATGGTGAGACCCTCAAAGTTGTCATTCATTCCCTAAAGGAGAAGCCACTTATGGAGCTGATCCTGACCCCTGGTGTAATAACCCGACCTCACCACATATATCAGGCTGGCGCCGCTCGTGGTCACACAACATTACTTGGACAGCACTTATTTCATTGTGTTGTCCAATAACACTGAGGGATGCAAGTCCGGCCCTATAACAATCTATAAGGTTCTGTCACATTTACACCCTTTTCCACAATGGATTTTGACACTAATTTGTGGCCAATCTGCTTGGATTACATTCAGCTTTATTACACATTTTGCCACCGATTTTCTGTGATGTTCATCGCACCGTTTGACAACTTCCACACTGAAAAAATTCTGCAATGTGTACAAGAGGCAAGAAAATCTCATTGACTTAAATGTCACCGTATTACAATAGATTTTCTGTATGCATAACCCACATAGTGTGCACGTACGCCGAGGGGTCAGCTCTAATCAGAGGGAAGAGGCCGTATATATGGTCATGAGATAGATAGATAGATGTCCATTCCACTCATGTGAATACGTCCTTATTACCCTGATACTTGTGCACCATTGGTTTTGTTGCTCCTGAGGGTTGAGCGCCTCAAGGAATTCCCACACTCAGAATAAAGCAGAGTCTTCCATTGAGGCTTCTTTGTTAGGCAGTTGCATGAACAGGAATCTCAGACTATTTTTGCCGGTGGATTCTCTCCAGTTGGTTCCAGGATCATGCTTGACTCTTCATTGACTCCCAGGTTACAGATCGCTGCCCGGTGGGTTCAACGGCAAAAACTCCCCAGTGATCACTGGTTGTCTGACCGGGATGAGGAAACATTAGTGGGTGCACCTTCATATACAGAGTATTGTGCCAGCCTGCTGAATATGGACTGTGGGCTCCAGCCTGACTATGTCATATATTAGGGGTAGGGGATGTGCCCCAGGGGACTGGGGTGAACAAGCTAGTCTGCCTTGGCCAGGGTATGTAGATACAGAGTGAGGGTATTAAGTTGAGTCTTTCTCTCAGGTTAGATATGCCTGTATATGCCTTTTGCTTTTTACATTTGCCTCTGTTCTATTACATTTCCTTACACCTCCTCATGTACATGCATGCCTGGCCTCCTGTATACAGCCATAATGTACCTGGATCTACCAGACTGTATTATGGCTGCAAATTCAGTCCTATCCTTGGGCCAAATTACCAAAATTTGCAGCATCGCAGACCCCTATAATCTGCTTGGAATGGGATTTGCAACCAAAATATGGTCTGAAAATTCTGGGTACATTACAGCCATGTGCGGGCGAGCCACAGGTCCCAGAAACCTTCACTAGCTGTCAGTCTAAAGCTTATTTGACCAATAGCTATTCCTCCTGACTACACCATACACATGTACACTTGACTCTGCCTAGCATGTATTTATTCACCTTGTCAGGGCTCTCCATAGACTTTCCACTGACTTTTCTCTAATGTGAGGACCTTTTTACAGAGTCGCTTCCATCTCAGCTAATCATGGACAGAACCAGAATAGGCGGCCATGATCCCCGACCTCCCTGCTGTTCCAAACCGCCGCCCCTCCCTCCATGCTTTGAATAACAAGACTGGCCCAGGCTATTAGAGTACTGAGGGTTGCAGTGGTTTAGAGCGATGGGACCGCCCTCAGTGCTCCAGGCTGCTCATTTGCATATTGTAAAAAATGAATAAATATCAGCATTGCTTTCAGGTGAGCCCGACCTATGTAACTGCTGTGAGTTTAATAGGTTTCACCCTGCAGACACTCCCTAGGGGGGAGGGGGCGTTTAACTAGTTTTCTGCTATAAAATTCGACACTGGTGTCTGAAAATCTGAATCTTACACGGAGTATAAGGAGAGGTTGTGGTGTTTGCAGTTTTTTTTGTCTTTGAACATCCCATAATAAGGAAAGGAATCTGCAAACCAGCTGAGCATGATGGTATAAAATCCGAGAAAACCTTCCGCTCCCCTGGAAGTCTTCACAGGTAAATAAACGTCTTCATATAATGTAAGAAATATTTATGGAGAAACCTTGTAATAAGTGCAGTGGAGCAGATCTCTATTATGTGACCCTGTGGGGGGCGCTGCGGGGGCCCCATCGCAAAATACAGGCACAAAGTGTGTAGGCGGCCATTGGGAAGGATTATGTGCAAACCCGGTAACTGCAGGTTATTTCCCACCCCCACAATAAATAGCATTACATCATGTGTACCACTAGGGGGATACTGCTCCATCCTGGGGGGTGAGGGTGGGCATGGTGTAAGGCCGTGTTCACATCTGTGTCATGGGCTTCAATAGGAGACCCCATTAAAAGGCCCTGACAAAATGGCGCAGCTTTGTGTGCGGACAGCGTGATGGGAAACGGCATTATGGGGATCTCGTCACAGACCTGGCATGGACAACATGATGTGAACAGGGCCAATGACCACAGAAATGAGTGTGAACCTCGTCTGACTGTGCGAGGGGCTGCTCTGGGTACAATGGCTGGTTGGGGGTGCAGATAGGCTCTCTGTGCACAAAAGGTCTAGACCCTATGGACAGGGACCCCTGTGCGCATTCTCTTCTCAGCCTGTGGTCCGTGCTCACCTGTGACTCCGCAGTCATCTCCTAAAGACCCAGACAAAAACAATTGCCCTGTTAATTAGCAAATGTGGATGTGTGTAATGTCGGGGAATGTTATTGAACAAGTTATATGCCTTAAAAATTGTGCCCGTTCCAGTATTGGAACACACCCAATGAGCTGCAAGACTCTTCTTCTTCCCCATTGGGATGGTTGCGCGCAGTGATGTCTTCCCTGTTGGTTTTGTTGCATGCAGTGATGTCTTCCCCGTTCGGTTGGTTGCGCGCAGTGACGTCTTCCCCTTTGGATGGGTTGCGCGCAGTGACGTCTTCCCCATTGGGTGGATTGCGTGCAGTGATGTCTTTCCAGTTGGATGGGTTGCGCACAGTGATGTATGTTGTGTGCAGATATTACTAACAAACTATCACACACCGAGTATCGGCGGCTACAGACTGTGACTGCCTTCATCTAAAACCTAACAGGTAAGACCATCACCCGCCTGCCGCCCCTGCATTTAGGGAGACAATATTTACAAGCCTTTCTTTTAAACCTAAGACATAACCTCTGCCGGCCTTGTTCAGTCTTGTGGCTTCTTCTTCAGACGCGGTTTGTTCTGCAATGGCTTTTGACTATTTAGTTCCTCTCTAATAATGTGCTTTTATTTTACCACCAAAGAGCAGAATCTCACAAAAGCCTCTTCTATAGAAGTAACACTTCAGATTATCAGGATCCTGAGCTTTATAGACTTGAAATGGTCAAGTCAGATATTTGGGGTGAATTTGCACATCACAGATTGGTTGCAGAAATCCCCTCCATCCTGGATCGAGCTTTCCTCATTTACTTTACATTCACATTTCAAACTCCACAAACAAAATTTGTCGCTTGTGAAAGGAGACGCAACAAATTCGCTGCAGAAATCTCACCTAAACGGGGGCAGCAGGAATCACCCCATGGACATCTACATCTCTGAAATGTCTGCCGTGTGTGAATTCTCCCCTAGGTCAAAATTCAATCTTATCTAGAATTATAAAAATGAGGACGAGCCTGCTGAGCCTGACATGTAGGGACAGAAAGACAAGTCAAACATGGAAGCCCTTATTGTAAACCTCTCCAATGTACAGTCATGGCCAAAAGTTTTGAGAATGACACAAATCTTCTATTCTCACATGATCTGCTGCCCTCTGGTTTTTATGTTTGTCAGATGTTTTTCTCACATACAGAAATAGGATTGCAATCATATTATGAGTAACAAAAGCTTATATTGACAGAATGAGTTATTGCAGCAAGTTAATATTTGCAGTGTTGACCCTTCTTCTTCAGGACCTCTGCAATTCTCCCTGGCATGCTCTCAATCAACTTCTGGACCAAATCCTGACTGATAGCAGTCCATTCTTGCACAATCAATGCTTGCATTTTGTCAGAATTTGTAGGTTTTTGTTTGTCCACCCGTCTCTTGATGATTGACAACAAGTTCTCAATGGGATTAAGATCTGGGGAGTTTCCAGGCCATGGACCCAAAATCTCTATGTTTTGTTCCCTGAGCCATTTAGTTATCACCTTTGCTTTATGGCAAGGTGCTCCATCATGCTGGAAAAGGCATTGTTGATCGCCAAACTGCTCTTGGACGGTTGGGAGAAGTTGATCTTGGAGGACATTCTGGTACCATTCTTTATTCATGGCTGTGTTTTTAGGCAAGACTGTGAGAGAGCCGATTCCCTTGGCTGAGAAGCGACCCCACACATGAATGGTTTCAGGATGCTTTACAGTTGGCATGAGACAAGACTGGTGGTAGCGCTCACCTCGTCTTCTCCGAATAAGCTGTTTTCCAGATGTCCCAAACAAAACGAAAAGGGGATTCATCAGAGAAAATGACTTTACCCCAGTCCTCAGCAGTCCACTCCCTGTACCTTTTGCAGAATATCAGTCTGTCCCTGATGTTTTTTCTGGAGAGAAGTGGCTTCTTTGCTGCCCTCCTTGAGACCAGGCCTTGCTCCAAGAGTCTCCGCCTCACAGTGCGTGCAGATGCACTCACACCTGCCTGCTGCCATTCCTGAGCAAGCTCTGCACTGCTGGTAGCCCGTTCCCGCAGCTGAAACACTTTTAAGAGACGGTCTTGGCGTATGCTGGTCTTTCTTGGTTGCCCTGGAGCCTTTTTGCCAACAATGGAACCTCTCTCCTTGAAGTTCTTGATGATGCGACAGATTGTTGACTGAGGTGCAATCTTTCTAGCTGCGATACACTTCCCTGTTGGGCCATTTTTGTGCAGTGAAATGATGACTGCACGTGTTTCTTTAGCGATAACCATGGTTAACAGAAGAGAAACAATGATGCCAAGCACCAGCCTCCTTTTAAAGTGTCCAGTGGTGTCATTCTTACTTTATTCATGACAGATTGCTCTCCAGCCCTGTCCTCATCAACACCCACACCTGTGTTAATGGAGCAATCACTGAAACGATGTTAGCTGGTCCTTTTAAGGCAGGGCTGCAATGATGTTGAAATGTGTTTTGGGGGATAAAGTTCATTTTCTAGGCAAATATTGACTTTGCAAGTAATTGCTGTTAAGCTGATCACTCTTTATAACATTCTGGAGTATATGCAAATTGCCATTAGGAAAACTGAAGCAGTAGACTTTGTAAAAATTAATATTTGTATCATTCTCAAAACGTTTGGCCATGACTGTATAAGAAAGCGGCTGCTCGTCCCCCATCCACTCTCACAGTGGTATCTGCCGCTCGTCCCCCGTCCACTCTCACAGTGGTATCTGCCACTCATCACCGAAAAACTGACGTTATTTACGTTTTTTGTATAGGAGGAGACAAAGCTTAAGGTTGCTTTAGGCAAAAAATAAAAAAAATATTCTTTCATGTGAGTTGTGCCGGCTGAATACTCGATTCACTACGAGGAGAATGAAATCACTTCAGCCCTTTACTTTCTCCCTGCTATTCTTAAGAAAAGGAGGCGCATAAGAAGATTCCTTTATCTCACGTTCATTTTGAATCATCTTGTGATTTTTGTTGCAAATTTTGCTCCAAAACTTTTCCCTGATTAGTGGCCTCAGCCTTGGGGTCTGTTGATTGATGTTTTTTAGATTGCAAGCGGATGGCGATGCGCATATATATATATATATATATATATATATATATATATATATATATATATATATATATATATTATATGTATAGTGTATGTATGGGGGCGCTCACACTTGCACCCGTGTCCGCCCTGTTCCATTCCGCCGGGTTTCCATCCTCCACCCCGTAGACACTGGACAGGGGACGTCTTCCCGGTGGTCAGTCATTTGAATGGATTTTAAAAGCAAACCGCCGGGTCCTCATGGAGCCTCTTTGTGGGGAAACCTTTTTTTTTTTTTTTTTTTTTTTTTTTGCTGGACACAAAGGTTGGACATGCAGGACTTTGTGAATGGGTTTTAAAACGGACCAGCTGGAAGACGTCTCCTGTCCAGTCTCTCCGGGGCTGAGGATGGAAACCCGGCAGAATGACACAGGACGGACACGGGCGCAAGTGAGAACGTCCCCAATATTGTATGTGTGTAAATATCTCTTATGTGTAGGACACCTCTAGTATTGGGAAAGACTCCAACACACCCCTCCCCCCCCCCCCCCCCATAGATTGTAGACAATTAGTTTCTTTCCAGCAGGGGGGGCCACAGTCACAGCTACTCCCAGTAATGGGGCTCAGGACACTTCATCAGGAGTTCTTGTGATACTTTGGCCTTAAGTGCTTGAGAATATTAAAAGCCGTTCATATATACATATAATACGTATATACATATAATATATATATATATACAATATATAGAAAGAAACTGAAACAAACAGATTTACCCAAAGAGATTGAGATCTATTAGTTTATTCAATTGTTCACAAACTATATGGCGAATATTTTGCTGTGATTGAATCTGGTGTCCCCTTTCTATATTATATTCTATATGGCACTCTTCTATATTATATTATATTATATTATATTATATTATATTATATTATATTATATTATATTATATTATATTATATTATATTATATTCGGCACACTTCTATATTCTATATGGCACTCTTCTATATTATACAGTATATGGCACTCTTCTATAATATATATGGCACTCTTATTCTATATGGCGCTCTTCTATATTCTATATGGCGCTCTTATATTCTATATGGCACTCCACTCTTATATTCTATATGGCACTCTTCTATATTCTATATGGCACTCCACTCTTATATTCTATATGGCACTCTTTGTCCACTCCATAAAATGCCTTTATTTTGCAGATTTTATCGCTTCTATTGAAAGGAGCGACACTTACCATATATTCATATACAGGGGATTGTAAAACTGCAATAAAATCTGCAACTGGTTTATAGGCCGCCATCTGATGTATAATGTACTGTATATACTGTGATGCCCTACCTGTATCATGCTCTCTATACAGTGTTATATACAGTACTCTCCTCTGCACACCAGTATCACATCGGGGAGTATCGGATACACTTTAAGTTTTGCTGCTTCATATCCCATTTGTGGATTGTGTGTGATGGGGCCCATGTACACCCCTATATGGCGGTACAGTGTATATGTCTGCCTTTAACTATATATATATATATATATATATATATATATATATATATTATAAGAGAGAGGTCACAGCTGTCGTGGAGACCTGGAGGGGTTTAGGATAAGTGATATAATTTAGTCATTAAATGTCCCCCTCCTTAAAGGGCTTCTCCAGGGCTGTTATTGCCCCCGGGTTCTTTATTTGGCTCAAACCTCTCGGGCTGGTTCTGACCCGGTGTCCTGTGATTCGAACCAGAACCCAACACCGGACCTGACCCGTCCTCCACGTCTCCTGGTACTTACCTTTACTAAGGGGTCAGGCAGACTAGATGATTGGGGTAGTAGTACAGGTGACAATGGGAGAGGAGATCCCAAAAGAAGGCAAGGGAGTCCCTGGGTAACCCCTGGTTGTGTCTGATGTGTTTGGGGTCATCTATGAGGGAAGCCGCCATGTTTAGCGAATCCCGAACAAACCCTTTACCCGCTTTACACCCTTTCTGCTTCGCTCAATCAGGTTTTATTCACAATTTAAAAAATTTCAAAACTTAATAATAAATCGAGCACTATAGCCCGGGGGTGAGGGGGGGACGCAGAGGTGTGGGGAGGGGGCGGGAGGGAGGGGTTTCTGTTCCTATAATGTAATGAATACACCATGACAATGGGCAGAGCAGACAATGGGGGGTAGTGAGCGCCCGTACAAAGACCCTGAGAGATAGGCCTGGCAGGAGGATAATATGGGGCAGACTTTCGCCCCTTCCCCGATCTCTCGCCTCCCGCTGTGATCCCGACGCAATTAACTCCATTGTTGTTACAGTAAAACAATAAACCAGTAAATCCATTATTACAGGGCGGCCGATGTCTCCTCTACATGGACATCACTGCTGAGGAGTGAGGGGCCTGGTCACAAGAGCTGACAATCTATGAATGGCCTCATCTCTCCAGTGTAGATGGCGGGAAAAACAGTGTCTGGGGTTTCTTTTAACATTGAGGTCTATGGGCAACGGACATATGAGACAGTAACTGAGAGCCATCAGCCACCAGCCATCAGTTACTGTCCGTTATGTGTAGTACTATATAGCAGTATTATGTTAGTACTATTGGATACTATATGGCGGTATTATTAGCATTACCATATTTATTACTATTACCTTTGGATAATATATGAAGGTGTTATGTTAGGACTATATGGCGGTATTATGTTAGTACCATTGGGTAATATATGAAGGTATTATGTTAGGAGTATATGGAGGTATTATGTTAGTACTATTGGATACTATATGGCGGTATTATGTTAGTACTATTGGATACTATATGGTAGTATTATGTTAGTACCATTGGGTAATATATGAAGGTATTCTGTTAGGAGTATATGGAGGTATTATGTTAGTTCTATTGGATACTATATGGCGGTATTATGTTAGTACTATTGGATACTATATGGTAGTATTATGTTAGTACCATTGGGTAATATATGAAGGTATTCTGTTAGGAGTATATGGAGGTATTATGTTAGTACTATTGGATACTATATGGCGGTATTATGTTAGCACTGTTGGATACTAAACAGCAGTGTTATGTTAGTTATTGGATAATATATGGCGGTATCATTTAGCTTCTATATTTCTGCTTAGAATATTATCGGTCAGTATTTGGTGGCTTTTTGTGACAGGTTCAGATGTATAAAATAAGAGAATAAGTAATCACCGGGGAGCGGGGGCCGGATTCTCCCAACTTTCTGTACAACTCTGACATAATAAGCCCCATTGGAAGTCGATGTCTGATACAAGTGCGGAAACCATCAGCAGGACAAAGAGCAGGTCCTTGAGTGGTGACTTATTCACATATTTGCTTTAACTGTCCCCCCTCCAAGACGTGAATAAATAAATGGCTATATGGCAGGTTTAGACAAGTCAGGTAATAGTGAAATACTAGCTATGGCGGAGGTGTGCGCCTTGTGTGTACGGTATGGCGGAGATGTGCATTGTGTGTACGGTATGGCGCAGATGTGCATTGTGTGTACGGTATGGCGCAGATGTGCATTGTGTGTACGGTATGGCGCAGATGTGCATTGTGTGTACAGTATGGCGCAGATGTGCATTGTGTGTACGGTATGGCGCAGATGTGCATTGTGTGTACGGTATGACGGAGATGTGCATTGTGTGTACGGTATGGCGGAGATGTGCATTGTGTGTACGGTATGGTGCAGATGTGCATTGTGTGTACGATATGGCGGAGATGTGCATTGTATGACGCAGGCGGAGACGTGTGCTGTGTGTATGGGATGGCGGTTTGGTTCTCCCTAGGACACTTAGTTAAGCTTCCCGCCACCTCCTGCCCTGTGTCATTATATGGCAGATACTTGAGAAGGGTTTCGATGTTTATTGGCAGCAATGATAGGTGAGAATGGCAGTGAGTGAGTAATGGGGCAGGAAGGACCCCGATCTACGAGAGACCCCAACCCCCCACCTGAGTGACTGTATAACCCCTGAGGACCCTACTCTCAGGGTATGTATATATATATATATATATATATATATATATATATATATATATATATACTGTCTTTAGCTGATCAGGCAGAAAGATGTCGCCTTTTAAGGGAACGTTGACATGGAGTCTTTTGGATGCTGAAGCTCCCGCGGCTTTGGATTTGTTATATTGCGTCACACTGAGTTTTTTCTCCCATAGAAATGAATGAGACGTTTTCTGCCAGAAAATCTGTGTAAAAATCTCTGAATTTACCCCTAGGCTGGAGCTCTGCTCTTACTAAAGGGAGAAACTCTCATAGCAGGGGTCTATGATCACTACACACAAGGTAGATCACTATGACCCAGCTTTCCAATAGTCCTGAATGGCAGATGCCCCTGTACACTGAATACACAGACGCTCATAATGAAGTGTATACAAGGTGACAAAACCCATAGTTTATTTGTTAATACAGGAGAAGGATCCGTCTGTGGCGAAAGCTACAAATGTCTGTCCGGGTCTCACCCCGACAATACTTCTAGCCTTTGTCTCAGACGTATCAGACTCTGTATATACAGGAAACATCTCTGTCTATTGTGTGCAGCGGCCATGAGGGGGTTAATCTAGGATGTGACAGGACAGACATTACACCAGTGAGTGTCACTCCTGCCCCCTGTGCAGATGAGAGGAGCTGGCAAGGCTCAGACACATTGTAGGAACTGACTGAGCAGAGGAGACCTGAAGGAGGAAGGTGCTGGAGCCGGGTAAGGGGGTGCATGTGTGTATGTATGTATGTATGTGTGTGTCTATGTATATTTGTGTATGTATGTGTGCGTACATGTATGTATGTGTGTGCTTATGTATATTTGTGTGTGAATGTATGTATGTACGTACATATGTATGTGTGTGCTTATGTGTGTGTGTGTGTGTATGTATATATATATATATATATATATATATATATATATATATATATATATATATATGTGTGTGTTGCCTGCATGACTGCAACTGCTGTGCTGAATGCAAGTCCTCAGTAGTGTGGAGGGGATGGCAGTCTTGTGCAGTCAGTAATCTGTATATAGCAGGGGTTTATACACAGTACACAGTATATACTGATGGCAACTGGAGTCACATGGGAAGTTTTTGTTGGGGTTTTTATGTCCAAAACCAAGGCAGAGTGTGACTATAGCCCAAAGCTTCTCCTCTCCAGCATGAAAGTCTTGTTCACATGGGTCAGGGATGGCTCTTATGTCTCCTGCTGTTCCTCTCTCGGATGAATACTGCATCAAAACCTGCACTGTGTGAACAAGGGTGGAGTGCCTAGTTTCTATTTGGGGGCCCCAAGGAAGTGGATCAGTCCAACATCAGAGGTGCCACTTATACAGCCGGGGGGGTCCTATAAGGGGCGCAGAGTTGGATTATGTTCACAAGTCCCTTTCTCAGCTGCGATACAGGATGAATAGATTTTTTCTTTTTTTTTTTCTTTTTTTTTTTTTTTTTTGTGTTAGTACAGGTTTTTGTCTGTTTTTGATGATTTTTGACCCAACTCAGTGATGGTTTTGGTACCTTAAAGAAAACCCGTATTTTATAAATGGCGCATTGTGTGTCTATTGGGTTTATTGGATGATTATTTTAGTTAATTCTGTGTTCAGATAGTTTGATTTGGGATCACGTCCTCGCCTGACCTATGTATATAGATAGATAGATAGATAGATAGATAGATAGATAGATAGATAGATAGAGAGCTATAGAGGGGGAGGGGAGAGGCGTAGATTGAATGTTGGGTCTTGGTATACTATAATGAATATCTAGACATTGCGTGGTGCAGATACCAGGAGGGCCTATAGATCGGCCCACGCAGTTCCCAGTCCCAGGACTATAGATCTACATTCAGTCGTGTTTACCTGCCCCCACCTTTGGGACATTAAAGCCACCGCAGCGATCTCCGGGACACGGCGGGGAATTGTTTGCTGTTTTTCTTGTACAGACATGAAAGGGTTTGGGTCTCGTGACTCAATGTCTGGGCTGTGGTTGGAATTGGGGAAGTTGAATGAGAATCCACCTAAAGCTCCGGGTTATTATTCTCTCCTATTACAGACCTGCGACAATCATTGAAAGACTCAATCCACAGGTTTATACAACCCAGTGTGAACAAGGCTCTAGGCTGTCCTTCATTCCACATGACTATCATTAATCTAGGACCACAGGCCTTGTTCTTTGTGGTGTCACCAAATTCCTAGTCCAAGGGTGGTCGTAGCAACCAGTCCCCTGGTGATGGCCGATAATATTGTGACCGGGACCAATGTGTGGAATTTGTCTCCTCTCTGGGGCTCCTTTCATTTAGGGAGGGACTTTGTCTTCACCTGGGGTCCTCTGTCATTAGCTCCTTCTACTCTCTGGGGTCCTCTGTCGTTGACTCCTTCTACCCTCTAGCGTCTTCTGTGATTGAGTCCTTCTTCTCTCTAGCATCTTCTGTCATTGGCTCCTTCTTCCCTTTAGCGTCTTCTGTCGTCGGTTCCTTCTACTGTGTTAACCAGATAAGATGTGTCCCCTTCTCAGACATCTTGGCTCACACTCTCCATCTTGTAGTTTCAGTAGAGGGGTCTGCATGAACCTGTAAGAAGAAGTCGTTTGTTGCTGCAGCGTCGGGGACTCACATAGGGCTCGGCACATTGTTCAAAAGTGTCCAAAAAGTGCCCAATGAAGGTTCCATTGGGCAAACCAGATCCTTATGCCCAGTCTGGACCTATGGAAGTCACAAGGTAGAGCACCAGGGCATTCTGCCATTGTCATGGGGAATAGACCTTTCTATATTCGACCTTTTATGAATATATTTGACATATTGTTGGAAATGTGCCCTGAAGTATATGCCAAATGTTGGATACCGATGTGGTGTGAGCGTAGACTTGTGCGGGTCAATGAAGAACAGATGGCATCCGTGGGCTGTCCATGCTTTTTGCTGATCTCGGCGCTACAACCTACTCCATATGTACACCCTACCCCATATATACACCCTACCCCATATATACAACCTACTCCATATATTGCAGCTCTGTCCTATGACCCGCGCACAGATCCATAAATACCACAGGTCATAGAAATGATCCCTTATAACTTGGGTTGAGCCGATCTTGAGATTTCAAGATCGATTTTAAAATCCGATTTCCGATCATTTTCCAGCTGATCTCGATTGTGAAATTTGCTCGATCGCCGATCGGAATCCGATCTTTTCCGATCCTCAACCCTAGTCAATGCTTCTCTATGGGAAAAAGTCACTTTTAGGGCTGAGCCGATCTTGAGATAACCTCCAATCTCAATCCCGCTGAAAAACATTGTCGGAATTCCGATCGCGATCGTGAAATTTACTTGATCACCGATTGGAATCCGATCTTTTCCAATCCCGATCGCTCAACCCTACTTATAACTGATAATAAAAGATGACATATGGACAAACATTCGGGTTGTGTGTATGGATCAGTTGTGCCCGGGCTATAGCGGGAGGGGGGTGGACTAGGACCTCGTGTATGTATTTCGGGTGGCGTTGCCGTTTTAGATCCGTCCTGCAGAAGCTCCTTGTCCTCCTGGTATCACTATAAACAGAGCCCTGGTTTCCCTCTGGGCCTAGCAACTCAGGAAATGAGGTACTTGAGGGCTTTTCAGTTCAGGTTGGAAAAATCCAGATAATTTGGGACTCGATGAAGCGAGGAGTCCTGTGTTTATTTAACTCCTTCTCACCCAGACGCAGCCATAAAGCCATTGTAAGGACTGTCTGGTCTCTGGCGAGGAGGGTGAACTATCACAATGGGCTCTCCTTAGTGTTTACTTGTGAAATAGCCGAGACCTTGTAGAATCTCTAGATGGAAATAGGATTACGTTACCCCAAGCACGTAGGCTGGAGAGATGTGGGCTTTTTTTTTTTTTTTTTTTATTGTTATTTTTGGTCTCCATATCTCATATCCCCTACACCTCATCCCCTTAAAGCAGAGATTAGAGGAGTTGTTGCGGAGTAGGTAAAAAAATGTAAAATTTGGGCAACCGTGAGCATGCTCAGATCAGCCAAGGGTGCAAGTGTTTTTTTAATGGGATGAGGAGAATGAACCTCTGAGTGTGACATGAGGGATTGCATATGGGGGTGTACTGTAGCCAACCTAAAATTCAGGTACTTTTTTCTGTCTGCAGTTGGTTGTTCAGTTTTTTTGAAGAGGTTTTTAGCAGGACACAGAGAATATTTTGTAATAGGAATGTAAGGATCTTGTGAAATGAAGACGAGAGCATGCAAATAAAAAGAAATCTCAATCTATCGGGGAGTTCTACTGGGAGATCGGGATAGGTGGCCTTCTTGCCATATGGCAACTCTGTTCTACTCATTGACTGGCTGAACCTCCATAGGGTCCGAGAAGCCGATCGTGTCATCTGCTGACGTCTTGGCCACGGATGCCATTGTAGTGTTCTTATTGTAATGCCGAGGTTTATTGTCGCACCTCCATAGGGTTCTAGAAGCCGATCGTGTCATCTGCTGACGTCTTGGCCACGGATGCCATTGTAGTGTTCTTATTGTAATGCCGAGGATCATTGTCGCACCTCCAAATGGTGTTATAGTCTACTCTTAAGGAAGGAATGGGTGATTGGTTCTCTTGTATTGGTTTACTCTTTGTGACTTGAGTTAGATGTTGGTGTTATTTTTGGGTGGGAGTTGGCTTTAGTAGTTCTCCATAATGGCGGTGCCTGTGTGTATATGTATATATGTTGTGTAAGTATCCATGGAGGATTAGTGGGACAGCTCTGATCTTGTATACTATTATTCACTAGGATCTACAGGCCGCGCTGTGCGACAATGTGTAACGAGACTGTATCGTGCCCGTTCCCAGACAAATATGAAGCCATCCTGTTCCCCATCATCTACAGTAGCGTCTTTATCGTGGGACTGCTGGGTAACCTAACGGCAATCGGAGTCATCGTCCATCTAATAAAGAAGAACAACATCTTGGGAGTCTACCTAGCCAACCTTTGTGCCTCGGACCTCATGTACATCTTCACCCTTCCAGTCTGGATAGTCTACACTGCCAAGGAGGACTGGGTTTTTGGGACTCTCACTTGTAAGATAGTGGGCTTTTTCTTCAATGCCAATCTCTACACCACCATCTCCTTCCTCAGTTGTATAGCCACAGACCGCTTTATTGCCACTGTTTTTCCACTTCGCTCCAGGACGCTTCGGAGCATGAAGAAGGCGTTGATGATTTGTGTGGTGGTGTGGTTTATTATCCTTGGATCCCACGGTTATTTCTTGAGCCGTAATGATCTCTTTACCTCTAGTCAAAATGTGGAGCTGTGCTATGAGAAGTATCCCATGGAGCAATGGATGGCGCGTCTCAATTATTTTAGAATCTTTGTGGTATTTCTCATCCCGTTGATTCTTCTCGTCTTCTCTTACTGCTCTATCATCCGCGCTATCCATCAAGCATGCCTGGACGTGGAGCACAAAAGAAGAATCACTGGCCTCCTTCTGTCCATGACCACCATCTTCATCGTCTGCTACCTCCCGTACCACGTGGTCCTCTTCATCCGCTCGTACGTCAGCGACCTTAACCACTGTAACTGTGAGATTGAGCAGCGGGTCAGACCGGCCTATCGGATCACCTTTGCCCTCACGAGCCTCAGTACTGCTCTAGACCCTTTCATTAATATCTTTGTTAGTGAAGGGGTAAAGCGGGATTTGATGGCGGAAATCCGAAACGTCTGGCATTGTTTGCTATATCGAGGAAGAAACGAAAACCTCAAGAGGCGGTGCCTTAACTTTGTGTGTGAAGAAGCCGCGAAAAACAATGATGGTTTCCAGTGCACACATCAAACCAAAGTGCAGACTCGACTCTAGACAAAGGGACTTTCACCGGGAGCCATCGTAGGTTTGACAAGATATGTAGCTTGCGCGAGAAATCACCAACAAAAACAATCAAACAGGACTAGATAAGATGAATGGGAAGGGGCTCCATCACCGGCCTCGCTATATTCTAAATTTACGGACCATGACTTGAGTGATCTATGGCGACCCTTGGCTGAATGTCCTGGAATACAGTGTTTGATATAGAAACCCTTCAAGACAACCTGCCAAGTTGTCCTCTTCTGAGATCACTAGGCCGTGGAGCACAGACCGACAAGACGGATTTGTGATCTCAGTGTTTTTGTATTATTTTTGTGGCAGTATTAGGGCGGGTTCACATCTGCACATAACGGTCCTGTTCACTAGAATTGTCCAAACCTTGCCAGACACACAAGACGGGGTGCAGGACTGTCTTCTGGGGTTTCTGCTGAACCAGCGCAGATGTGACTGTAGCCGGAGAGAGGTGGGCCGGGGTTTCTACTTTCCTCTGGATTAGATTTTGTATCAAATATTAGAAATTATTGATCTGTATCAGATCTGAGGCAGAAATAAAGGAAATCAGGTTGTGAAGGCCCAGACAGTCCAGTCCAGGAGACCTCAGGGCCCCGTATACAGATGGATTTATCATGGAGTATTAACATTTTATATGGCTGCTACCAGAGAACAATAGACAAATCATTGTGATGTATCTCAGGTGTAGGGTGTGCCGGCAGTGTCAGGTCCAATGTGTTGACTTTGTTACCGTCGTGTTCTTCCTGCTCTACTATCCTGATGCAGACTTTGATATTGACGGCCCATCCTTAGGTTTCAGTTCCCACTAACCGACTGATCATCTCACCGATGGGGCCAACGCATCTCATGGCGGTCATTGCACAGCGCTTCACATCTTGTAGTTGCCATGTTCGGTACTGCAGCTTCTATTCTAGTGAGTCAGAGTAAGATGTAATACCAGACACGGCCACTACAAAATGTATGGCGCTATGCCTGGCACCCAATGGTGATAACATGGTGCTCAGGGGGGAATTGGGAAGTGAACGCTAAGTCATCTGCTACTCATTGGCTATGGTAAGGATAGGCCATAAAGATTAAAGTCCCAGAAAACCCCTTGAATCTAGAAAAACATGGCTGCTGTCTTCCTCAGGTGAAGCTGCTCTTCTCCATGACCATGTGCTCTAATGTAAGTCTGGGCATAGGGCTGAGCTGCAATACCAGATAAAGCCCATGAACAAGGGGGGAAGGGGGGGCTGTTTCTGATACACGGTAGCCATCTTTCTTACTTCTAGCCCCTTTAAGGAACCTTATAATGTAAAGAATTAGTAACTTCTATAGTGCACTATTAGTGAATACACTGTGAGTGAGCCACTACTGCGATGGTGTCCTAGGACTGGACGTGGGAATGTGACTGAGCCTTTTTATCAGGTTAATTTTAGAGGGATGTTCTATGTTGGGTTATGCAGCGGCGAGGCTAAGATTACACAGGATTTTTCTTCTTCTGTGGCTCGTGTCACCGCGTAAAGACTCAGCTGCAATACCAAGCGCATCCCATAGATAAGAGTGGCGCTGATGGTCGGAAAAAGATAGCGAGACCTTTCATTGACCTTGCTTGACCCTTGCAGTATTTGGGGAAAAAAATAATGAAATTATTAACCCCGCATTTCCCTTTTACTACCTTGATGATCTCTAGCTACACCCCTGTATGTAAAGATCTTCTTTGATGTCAATGGACAAAATTTTAATAAAGTTTTTTCTAGAAATTGGTGGTTTGTGGTGTCCTAGTAAAAAAAAAAACTAAAATTACTGTAATATTCCCTAAGTAATACTATTACTTCATTACTTATATGTGAGGGGCTCTGTTACTATAAATAGTAGCCCCCCCCCTGAATATCTTCAGTATCTCATCCCCTGCACTGAACTGTGTTCTGCACCATCCGATGACTGAGGCGTCGCTCTTGTACTCTTCTCTGCCTGTGCGCACCGCCAGTGCTCCTCCTGGATCCTCTCTCCACATCTCTATAGTGCCCCCAGAGGAGAATAAGAGGAGTGCACAGGCGGAGTACAAGTGCGGCTTCTGAGCGCCACATTGGTCATGAGAAGGTGCAGTGGCTACAGCCTGGAAACTAAGTCAGCGACTTCTTCTACCACAGGTTTCCACCGTATCCGTAGTTTGCATTGGTCCTCCAGGGTCACTGGGCCCGGGGCCGCTCCTAGCCAACCTCGTCCCTGCAGCGCAGAGGCATATGGCGGCCGTATGAGCGATGTTACCCACGGCAACAAATCGGAGCTCAGCATTAATTTCATAATGGGAATATAAAGACCTGTGGTCATTGGTTGCTATGGACGATACGCCCAGGATGTTCGACAATGGTCCATGGAACACACAAGGCCGTCATTATATCCATCCAATGTGGATACGAAACTTTAAAACATGGGTGAAATGTTGAATTACTTGCAATGGCGAGTCACATGGTGTCTATCACAAGGTTTCCAAGATAGTCGTCGCAGACATTACATGAACTTAAAGTGGCTGTATGTGTGTGTATATATAATAAATAAATATATATATTATTATACTAGCATCTGCCCGCAATTAACCAATTGCTGCTGTGGATGATCCGCCTGCTCCCGCGTCTCGGCTCTGCTACATCGCAGCATATGCGCAGCAAACTCAGTTGTATGTACATCTCTGCATATGGAGAGCGTACTCAGCTGTGCTACAGCGCTGCTTAAGCTCTGCTACATCTGGCCTTTTGGATTATAGTTATGTTCTTATGTTAGTGTGTGAGCAGCTTCTGTGTTACAAAGGCCTGAATGGATGTTGCTGAAATGTGCCAAAGTTCGATCAACCTGCTCCCGCGTCTTGGCTCTGCTACATCACTGCATGTATATGCAAGCTGTATGTACATGTTTGCATATGGAGAGCCTACAGAGGTGTGTTACTGCGTTGCGTAAGCTCTGCTACATCGAGCAATTGTGATTACAGGGGTTTTGTTATGTGACTGTCTGAGCAGCTTCTGTGTTACAAAGGGCTGAAGGATGGTGCTGAAATGTGCCAAAGTTCTCCCCCTCCCCCATCAGAGGCAGAGCAACGCATTCCCTGTCGTACTCACTGAAACTCTACACCCGATATCCTCCTCTTGCCCACACACAGCCTGCATGTTCTGTAGTCTCCTGATCTTCCATGAGACTCAATTTTCTTTCAGCTTTCACACTGTCCAGCTTCATCCTATATAGCTCCGCCCACAAAATAGCGTGTAGCTCCACCCACTGCCTAGCATGATCCTATCCTAGAAAGGCTGAAGGACCTGTGTTGATGTCATCGAAACGAACTGCAACACTATCTCCAGCACCGGGCGCCTACCGGCAAAGTGGTCATTGTACTGTAGTGGTATATAATACCCTCATCTCTGAGGACATGAAGGTTTCTCTTTAAAAACAGATAAACATGTTGGGTGTCCCCATGTGAGTAATAATTATACAAAATTAGTGTTATTTAACCCTTACAGTGAACGCTGACAAATCTCCACTAACAATACAGTATGAAGGTTCTCGGGGGTCCGAATACAGAGACCCCTGGAAAATCCTTCATTATCAAAAAGTGACGTTTTATTAGTAAACATAATAAATCCGATAGAAATCTGGTATCTCCATATTCGTAACGTCCTGCCGGACGAAGCCACCGAGTCATATCCTACTAATCTGGTATCTCCATAATCGTAACGTCCTGCCGGACGAAGCCACCGAGTCATATCCTACTAATATTATGAAAGTTTGTGTATTTGGATGTTTGTTCCTCAATCGCAGCCAAATGGCTGAATGGATTTTTTTGAAATTTCACACACCGACATATTGCCCAGGAAGGAAGGATAGGCTACTCTAAATGTGGGTCACTCACCCCAAATCGCCACCGCGACCGTCAAAAGTTCACTCCGGCTCCGCTGTAGGACCTGGCATTACACCAGCACAGGTCTTTCCACGCAACTCCTATTGGTGCATGGCGGGGTGTGGGCGGGCTATGGAGCCAGCGGTGGCAGCGAAATGTGGGCGTGGCGATTGACCAAGGACACGGTGATGAACATGGCGGCAGTCCACATGTTCCAGGCGCTGCTGCCACGCCGGCCACCTACACCCTGCCTCTTGCTGGCTGGCTACACACAGCCTCTTGCCGGCATTCCAGCTACACACATTGGTAGTGGGGCTGCCCGTTGGAGTTTGTATGTAAAGCACTGGCGGGGGGCGCTGTTACGTGCCACGGCCGGCTCTGGCTGCTGTGCATGGATGGGATCCATTTAAAAAATGGATAAATCCTTTAAAAAAAAAAAAAAAAAGACTTTAAAAGATGCATTAGATCTGCCTCGGTGCTGCTGCGCATGCAGATGGAAGGAGAACGGGTGCGCGGGTGAGGCTGGGGCCACGTAGGAGGTGAGGGCAGCCGTAACAACAATGTGCAAAGAATATTAGAATTTTGATTTCTTTTTTACATAGACCAAAAAGTTAATAAAAGGTGATCAGAACATTATATATGTACCCCAAACACTGGCAAATGAAAGTACAAGAATAAGCCGTCACATAGCCATCTGAAAAGGTCACCGAGCGTTAACGTACAAACTGCCCGGCGTCCTTAAGGGTTAAGCGATGACCTAACGCATTCGGTTCCTTCACGGTTCTCTGATTCAGAAATGGAAATGTTTCTTTTCACATCTAACAAGTCGTTTGTGAGCGAGGTGTTGTGTAAGTGCAGGTCAGCGACCGCCATTGATCGTAGCACATCTGCCGCCTGTATGGATTTCCCTGTAACCAAACACGGACACTGTGTGTACAGCGATGGAGCAGCCGCTGACTACGAGGACCAGTCTAGCATAATGAATTTATCATTGAGATGGAATGACTCCATAATAAGGGTATTCATCAGCGGAGAGATCCGGACATCCACCGATCCGCAGGACAGGATGTGTCTCCGAGCTAAAATGGGGTTCTGGGAATTTTTTCTTTGTGTTGACAACAAATTCCAAGTCAACCATAGAAGCTTGGTCAGAAAACACGTCTGATTGATGGCGGGACGTCCTGATCGTTCAGCAGCCTAGTCCACCAGGTTCTGTTCACACCTGCATCAGAGGCTCTTTGCCCATCCAAACAATGAAGGTCGTAGTGGAACCCAACTGACCCCATTATAAGCCTGTGAGGTCCGTCCTGCACCACTAATGGCAGTCATGCATAAATTCTTCTTGTCCTGCAGTTCCCTTGCCTCAGTCTCCTCCGCAGGTCCAGTTCTCAGTTCAGGGTTAGCCGGTCACCCCAGTCTATTCCACTTGTACCATGTTCTGTTCCCTGACCAATGTGCTGAGGAGGACCCCAGACCTGTCACATTATTAGTCCTAACTAGAGATGAGCGAGTACTGTTCGGATCAGCCGATCCGAACAGCACGCACGCATTGAAATGAATGGACGTAGCCGGCACGCGGGGGGTTAAGCGGCTGGCGTCAAAGCAGAAGTACCAGGTGCTTCCATTCATTTCAATGCGTGCGTGCTGTTTGGATCGGCTGATCCGAACAGTACTCGCTCATCTCTAGTCCTAATCGCACTTCGCTCTTTAATGGGGCCCTAGGTGGCTAACCTACAATGTCTACACATGGACACGAATATGTGCGTGTGCGGGTCTGTGAGCAAAAACGGTAGAGACTGCACATGGGTGGTATTCTTGTGCTCTCCGTGTCCTCCGCAGGACCATACATTTCAATGAAGGAGCCTAGAGTCTTAAATTTTGCCTCCTAGCACCAGGTTCCCCCACATGGACCTGTAATAGTAGACGTTATGTGTACAAGGTCTTAGAAAAGACTGGGTCAGTGTGCTAGACACACGTTACATTGACAACGCACACAATTGTGTACATGTAGCCTAACCCCCCCAGGCCCGGTATGGTAAGCATTACGTGCCGCTCCATTCTTCTGTTCTTTGACATGTCCTGTTGTACACACATTTACATGACTGTATTTATTTCCCATTAGGTGTCTGAGGGTCCTGAACGATTCTTCCATGGCCTGTGGAATAACCTGCGACTATTTTGCCCCTTACGAAGCCACGCTCTTCCCCGTGATCTATGGATTGGTTTTCATCTTTGGTCTGGTTGGTAACGTTGCAGCCGTAGGTGTTATCTATCAGCATGTCAAGCGGGGTAATGTACTTGGTGTCTATCTTGCCAATCTCTGTGCCTCAGACCTCTTGTATATCTTTACACTTCCAGTATGGATCGCTTACACAGCCAAAGATGACTGGCTTTTTGGGGCTCTCAGTTGCAAGATTGTAGGATTTTTCTTCAATGCCAACCTGTACACGACCATCGCATTCCTCAGCTGTATCGCCGTTGACCGGTTCATAGGCACGGTATTCCCATTCCGCGCCAGGGCACTGCGGACTATGAGAGGCGCCTTGATAACATGTACCTTGGTCTGGCTGATTATCTTGGGGTCCCATTCTGTGTTCCTTGCTCGGGATGAACTCTTCAACTCCAGTCAGAATGTCAAGCTTTGCTATGAGAAGTACCCGATGGAGCAGTGGATGGCTCGAGTCAACTATTTCCGTATCTTTGTTGTCTTCCTCATCCCCATGATACTTCTAGTGGTCTCTTACTGCTCTGTCGTTCGGGTGGTTCACCGGAGTCGAAGCTTGGAAAAAGAGCAAAAACAGAAGATCATTGGACTCTTGCTGACCATGACGGCCATTTTTGTCATCTGCTTCCTTCCGTATCACATTGTGCTCTTCATCCGCTCTTATGTCAGTGACCGTAACATCTGCACCTGCAATATAGAGATGAAGGTACGTCCAGCGTATCGCATCACCTTCGCCTTGACCAGTCTTAGCAGTGCCTTGGACCCTTTCATCAACATCTTTGTCAGCGAAAGCATTAAGCAAGATCTCCTGAAGGAAGTCCGAGCAGTGTGGTCCGGCTTTCGATCCCTTCGCCACGCACGGAGCTCTCGGCGGACTTCAAAGAATGGTGGAGGTAACACAGTCGTCCAGAACATAGAACACGACCATCTGCTGGAGAAGAAACAGGACACTGCAGTGTGATCAGGAAGGTCGGTGGATGTGATACGTTGCATCCTGAGCTATTGGTCTCCAAGATGGCGAGTTATCCGTATCTATTTCCTCTGTCTATAAACCATCTGTACGCATGGAAAGCAATAACAGAAGAAACCCCAGAGACTTGTTTAATGCCTTCCCTCCTTTTATTCCTCATAAGACTACAAATCCAGGCAGTTCATGGAAAACTCTGGAAACTTCCTTTTATTTAACCCGTTGCACTTAGCCCTGTGGGAAAATACACGTTTACATATCAATGTCTCTTGTAATAGCTGAATATTCTTTAAAATAAAATTACATTTTCTTTTACTCTTTTTTTTATATCCATCCTAGAAAACCATTTACATCAGCAGGAACAGAATCCAGCGGGAGAGGACATGACCTACTCATGCATTATAACCTATGGCATGCGGTCTCCGAGAATCCTGGCACACTCCATGGTCCTAATGATGTGTAGGTGTCTAGCTCTTGGCAACAGACCTTCACGTTGTGGTCGCTGTCGCTGATCGTAAGACTAAAACTCGTCTTCTGCCTGTTCATCCCAAGAAATGTAAACAATAAAATGGATATAGACCAACATGCTTTACTCCCGGGCCAATATGGCCGCTTGTAATTTCAACTATGTTTTTTTTTCTAGTTGCAAGAGTCTGCTATTAATATGGACATGCTGGCTAGAAGCCCCGTCAGAAGGGTCTCCGGAGTTAGTGAGGGTTGCGGTTGTAGCGTAATGCAGGGTTCCTCTAAAGAAAAAATAAAAATCGTATCAAAGGTTTGGGTGAGATTCCAGCAGTAACTGTGCCATGCAGATATTGTGTAGGGTTATGGAAGCGGATACGTGCTGTGAGACCTACGAGGCCACCTACCACAGAAGAGGATGGTCACTAAAGGGAAGTTCTGATTTACAAGTGGACTTGTCCTGGGTAGTTATTGGGGCTCTCTATGGCATAGTTCTTTTGTAACGTTTGCTGTGTTCAGGTGACCACCCAACAGCGGGGCCTGGCTCTCCTTGCTCTTGTGTAGGCCTTTTATGTTGGTAGCAGGTTCTGCTGATGTTCTACCAACACGTCCTCCCAGCTGGACCTCAGTCTGGAGATTGGGGTGGGAGGTGGTTTTAATGTTTAGATGTGTAAGTGACAGGAACCCCAAAAAGAGAGACCCCGTCTCCCCACCTGAGGTTTTCTATAACTAAACTGGAATGCAACAGAGAACAAACCCAACCTTTGGTTGCAGGTCCAAGCTTAGCAGTAGGTTATCCTAAGTATAAGGTTGCAATTACATGGCCATTTCTTACTGTGACGCTTTGCTTGTGTCTGGGATGGCCTGAAGCTCTAGTGGGTTAAATTAATTCAGCAGCTTGTACACTGATCCCATGATCCACGATAGCTATGAGTTATATAGACTGTGATATTGCCCATGTATACAATATGTCCATCAATAAGGCTCTGGCTATTGAGCAGTTGTGGGAACGTCTCCTAAATATCGGTTCAGAGACCATATCTGTAGTCTGTGCTATGTGTCGGTAATGGGGCTGGCGTCCATAGACCTGTTGTCAAGAGCTTTCCATACAATGACCTAAATATCCTGATATGAGGAAACCAACCTTGTGCCTATAGAACTTCATGAAAAAATAATCCACTTCTTGCTTGTAATGGCTGTCTCCTGTTATAACCTGACTGACCTCATTCACGTGTCATACATGTCCTTGGTACCTTCTTATGTGCTCGTACTATATCTACAAATGCAAAGTATGGCCATCCTTGTGGTGGATGCCCCAAAGCTAAAGAATAAGATGAGTTCCCCTCGAGCACTGGTTTAATTTTCGAAAACCTTCTTGAAATGACCCTAAATTGAATTGGAAGAATGGTTTTCTGGGGGTGGGGGGTGTCTTCTGAAAGAACATGGTCAGTATATATGATATATACTAGAACTGAAAATCTGAAGAGGCCTCATTGTATAGATTGGTTCAGCTCACTCTGCACGTGGGATAGAGAGAATTGGTCCAGCCAAAACGACAAATTCTTAGGGGTTGTCCAACTGAAATATTCTATCTGCGAATAGCCTAACCTTGGACTAGCACATGAATGGTAGGTAGGTCAATGTTTGGGGCCATTAACACTCACATGTGCTGTGACCTCTCCAGTGCAAAAGACCATCACAATTCATGGTAACTATGTGCAGTATTATAGTTTCCCCCACTGACTGAATAGGCCACCCTGTGAATAGAGCAGGGAGTCCGACCCACACCATAATATTGATGGGTAATAATATAGGAGGGGGCGCTTGTTCTGGAGGACCCTGCTGGCCTATACATTACATAAACTGTCCTCTGATTGTAATGCTTTATGTCTCCTGTGGGGGAGCTGCAGGGAAAGTGAACACTTGATTCTCCCACAGTTTACAAACGGATTACCTTGTTATCAGATTAGATCAATTATCCTTGGGCGACTCTTCTAACTAAAAGGTATTGTCAGAGGTAGACAACGCCCTTGTAAGCAAAGATTATATATCTGTTAGGACCAGCTCCCGATTATGGCGTATAAAAAAAAAAAAAAAATCACAGATCCAATGGATTGAAATGCAACCAGGTGAATGGAGTGTATGTATATATGTGTGTGTATATATATTATAAACTGTATCGAAATGGCAGCAAAATAAATGAACATTCCCCGGCCGGCGTCTATTGCTTGCAGGTGATAACGTTTCAGAAGAAACTCTATGACAAAGATGAAACCCTTGAAGGCTGTGAGTTGTGCTGTGAGGTGGAAGACATGATGGGCCCGGGTCATGTGGCCGAATATGTGACGTAGAATCATCTGGATTTGCCATTAGATGTTGATCTGTGACCGTAAATGACACTTGCGCGTGTTACCTTCAGGTCTCCCCTATAATCCCACCATTGTGTAGCAGCTGCTCATATATTGCACTGTGAAAAGTTCTGTAATGTTCCCTCCTGCATGACTGTCGTAAGCAATACAAAACTAGAGCCTTTGTTCTCTCCTTCCCTCTTCTATAGTCTCAGACCGTCCTGATCTCAGAGGAACCATAAAGGAATTCAGCCTTGTTCTACCCAAAGTTCTCAGGTTCTTCTCCCCTGACCAGACCACACGTGGCCACATGTGTAATACTAGAGGCGTAGGCTGATTGCTACACGGTAATAGGGTTTGGGGCCATATATATGCCTGTTCACCAGACTCGCTAGATAAATTACACCGGCAGGGCCCCGGAGGAACCAAGACGGAACGTTGTAGGATGGAAGTTTCAGGATAACATTGTAACACTCGTTCTGGGTAGGAAAACTCTGTTCAGGAAATGCATAGACATTAAGATTCAGTTCCAAAACATTTCAGAAGGCTTTTGAGACCACCTGGAGGTCAGGTCTGGAAGGGTCATCGCTGCAGGTGTGTGATCTGCTCCCCGCTCAACCTGAAGGCGGAAAAAGTAAAAAAACGAGGGCTTTGTGGAAGCTCTGCGCTCCCCCCAAGGGTTCACTTCTTACGGCCCCCAGCGCTGGATCTGCGATCAGACTCTCTTTTTACGTTGCCTTCGTCTGTGGAGGAGGTAGTGAGAAGGGTCTGGCTCCATTTGGCGATCTCGGCGTGTTCAGAGACGCAGGTTGCTATAGCCGAAATCCAGTTTTTCATCTCCTCCTGTGAAAAGTGGGTAAAAAGATCAAATTCCAACCAGCAATAAAAACGTTGGACTTGACATTCTAAACATTATATCATGTTAAGGGATGGAAACCTTTACGGGTGCTGGGCCGTGTTCACACGGGCAGTCTGGCTTCCAATATTATAGAAGCCTTGACTTAGGTTGGGGCCACAAGACTTGAAAATTTCCACATCGCACCTGGTGACATCTGCCAGCCGTGTGACTGTCACCGACAAATCTTACATGTTTTTGGATTGTGTGTGTAACATGGAGTCTTGGACAAGTCTTACACATAGGCCGAGCTTATTACTAGGCGATTTCGCGTCTTATCTTCATTAGACAGATCAGGCTGATGTGATAGTTTCTCAACAGTATCTTCAGAAACAGAAGTGTGAACAGAGCCCAAGAGACTGCCCACCCCAAACCAGCTCTTTGAGGAATCCGCATTTTACTCCAGATTCAACTTTTATGATTGATTTTCTAGGTAACAAATTTCACTAAATTGTTCCAGAATGGTCCCCAGTGCCAAGGCCTTACCTCATCTTTCGCTTGGAAGAGGAATTCTCTCCCATCGGTCGACCTACAAGAGGAGACATTTGTATGTGACGTGTGATGGGAACGTAGCTGAACAATCCATTTTACATACAACAGCAGAGCCTCACCTGAGCTTGAAGACAAACTTCTTTTTCTTGTACTCATTGGCCACCTCACAGGTAGCCCCATGTAGATTCAGTAGGGGTTCCCCCCCATGTGTAGCCCCTGAACTCTGACTCTTTGCATCCTTATAGACCCCCAAGTCCCCTTTGTTTAGCACACAGTACAGGTTTACCCAGGACCTATAGGAACACAAGTTAGGAGTCAGTGACGTTCCTGCACACGCTACAAATCATCATACATGGAAGCAAAGCTTACACTCACCGATTTGAGGCCTTTTTACTTGGACCATCCAACTCATGTTTCCTGAAGAGGTATCCTTCTTGTTGTACGGTATGAGTAGGAGGAGGTGGGGGTGGTGCACTGCTCTGTGCAGGGGCTGAGCGGGATCTCCGAGCTTCGCCCGGTGGTTGGTTTGGGTCTTTAGGCCGAGGTCTCCTCCTGGGCTTCGGTCTGTCTCTGGCTCTTGGCCGATCGGGTCTTGGCGTCCTTTCCTGGAGCTTTTCTATACCATTGGGTAATCGTGCAGGGGAGTCTTTACTCTGGAGGTGCAGAACATACATTCTTAATCATGATTTGGATTTGCTTCCTACCAATCTTATTAAAAAGAAGATACTTTCCGGGGATACATTGCAGACACAGATGACACGTCAGCTCAGAATATTCTAACAATAAATTTAAGTGGAGAATGTTTTAATGCCATAAATGGGCCAATCTGCCCCACCTAAAGATGTGCCCCTGTGGGTACTGCAGGATGAGGGCTATAGCCACTTACTGGAGGAGTATTACAAAACACTTACCGGAGGGGTATTACTAGACGCTTACTTACCGGAGGAGTATTACTAGACGCTTACTTACCGGAGGGGTATTACTAGACGCTTACTTACCCGAGGGGAATTACTAGAGACTTATCGGAGGGGTATTACTAGAGACTTATCGGAGGGGTATTACTAGAGGCTTACCGGAGGGGTATTACTAGAAGCTTACCGGAGGGGAATTACTAGAGACTTACCGGTGGGGTATTACTAGAAGCTTACCAGAGGGGAATTACTAGAGACTTACCGGAGGAGTATTACTAGAGGCTTACCAGAGGGGTATTACTAGACGCTTACCGGAGGGGTATTACTAGACGCTTACCGGAGGGGTATTACTAGAGACTTACCGGTGGGGTAACTAAACGCTTACCGGAGGGGTATTACTAGACGCTTACGGTATTACTAAACGCTTACCGGAGGGGTATTACTAGAGGCTTACCGGAGGGGTATTACTAGAGGCTTACTGGAGGGGTATTACTAAACGCTTACCGGAGGGGTATTACTAGAGACTTACCGAAGGAGTATTACTAAACGCTTACCGGAGGGGTATTACTAGAGGCTTACCGGAGGAGTATTACTAGAGGCTTACCGGAGGGGTATTACTAGAGACTTACCGGAGGAGTATTACTAGAGGCTTACCGGAGGGGTATTACTAGAGGCTTACCGGAGGGGTATTACTAGAGACTTACCGGAGGAGTATTACTAGAGGCTTACCGGAGGGGTATTACTAGAGACTTACCGGAGGAGTATTACTAGAGGCTTACCGGAGGGGAATTACTAGAGACTTACCGGAGGAGTATTACTAGAGGCTTACCGGAGGGGTATTACTAAACGCTTACCGGAGGGGTATTACTAAACGCTTACCGGAGGGGTATTACTAGAGACTTACCGGTGGGGTATTACTAGAAGCTTACCGGAGGGGAATTACTAGAGACTTACCGGAGGGGTATTACTAGAAGCTTACCGGAGGGGTATTACTAGAAGCTTACCGGAGGGGAATTACTAGACGCTTACCGGAGGGGTATTACTAGACGCTTACCGGAGGGGTATTACTAGAGACTTACCGAAGGAGTATTACTAGACGCTTACCGGAGGGGTATTACTAGAAGCTTACCGGAGGGGAATTACTAGAGGCTTACCGGAGGGGTATTACTAGACGCTTACCGGAGGGGTATTACTAGAGACTTACCGAAGGAGTATTACTAGACCCTTACCGGAGGGGAATTACTAGAGACTTACCGGAGGAGTATTACTAGAGGCTTACCAAAGGGGTATTACAAGAGGCTTACCGGAGGGGTATTACTAGAGGCTTACTGGAGGAGTATTACTAAACGCTTACTGGAGGGGTATGACTAGACACTTACCGGAGGAGTATTACTTGACGCTTACCGGAGGGGTATTACTAGAGACTTACCGAAGGAGTATTACTAGACGCTTACCAGAGGGGTATTACTAGACACTTACCGGAGGAGTATTACTAGAGACTTATTGGAGGGGTATTACTAGATGCTTTCCAGAGGGGTATTATTAGTCACTTACCGGAGGAGTATTACTAGAGACTTACCAGAGGGGTATTATTAGTCACTTACCGGAGGAGTATTACTAGACGCTTACCGGAGGGGTATTACTAGAGACTTACCGGATGAGTATTACTAAACGCTTACCAGAGGGGTATTACTAGACACTTACCGGAGGAGTATTACTAAACGCTTACCGGAGGGGTATTACTAGACGCTTACCTACCAGAGGGGTATTACTAGAGACTTACCGAAGGAGTATTACTAGACGCTTATCGAAGGGGTATTACTAGAGACTTACCAGATGAGTATTACTAGAGACTTACCGGAGGAGTATTCTGCGAGGCCTCTTTTTCCTGCAGCTGCTCAACAATGTCTGCGAGTGTCGCCTTTCTAGAAGAAAATACATATATTCCTTTTGTTTGCTGTCATATTGCAAAACATTCTAACCTTTCATAAGATTTATATATGCTGCTGTGAGGCTATATGATAAGATGGCACCTGCATCCAGGATGGGTGTAAGAAGTTATGTGCTTGGCTTGCTGCCAGAGGATACAGCGCAGGACCGGTCATAGTTTGCTATATATGGAACTGCTTCTCTTTTACATAATCCAGATATATTACACCAATCAGGATTGAACATTAGGATTAATGCTGCAGTTTTTCTTTTTTCTGAGCTGGCTGTTATGTTAACCTCGTGTTGCTTTAATAAAGTGCGTCAGTGTATTTCCTTCTCGGCTGAGAGAGGAACGAATACCAACATTGTGTGTGGTGTCAGTTCCTCACTGCTGGCTCTCGGCCTAATCACTTAGGACGACGACAGTTACCTCGAATTATTGGTCAATTGGCCATGAACACGGCCTCTGACTTTATTACTATCAATAATCAAGGAAGAAATGTCAGAGGCCTCAATGGTGGGGTTACTATTGGCCACAGCCCAAAGACTACCCATATAAGGTATCTCTTAATGATAGAAGGCAATGAGTATCCCGCTTTAGGTCGGGGCCCCACGCGGCGTTTTACAGTCCCTTCAAGATGGATTGGATTCTAGGGAATGAGGAATGTAGTCTTATAGCGAATTCCATCCACACATTGCAGAAACATACCTGCAGTGGAAATGCTGCAATCCCCAAAGCCACTGCAATAATGGAAATCGCAGCAAGTCCATTGTACGTACGGAAACGTCGGCAGTCTCCCTATAGGTATAATGGAAACAAAATCCGCCGACTTTCTGTATAAATCGCTGCGGGAAAAACCACGATGCATTACTTCTGTTTTTTTTTCTGCTGAGCTTTTTTGCTGTGGCCCGCTACGTGGGGCGTCAGCCTTAATATGGAGACTGTGGAGGAGGAGGAGGCTTTTTACGGTGAAGACGTAGACATGATAATAAGCTGCAGCTAAGCGCTTATTCACACTAACGTGATGGCCATAAAAAGCTGCTGGAGCGGCCATTTTCCGTGACAGGTTTGAGTCTTTTAGGGATTTGTGAAAACCACCAGAAATCTGACATGTCTACAAGGCCATCACCAAAAAGCAGAATGGCCCCACAGACTCATCACATGGCCTGGTGTGAACACAGTCAAACGGTCCAGCTGAGGTTGGGTCCATGTGTGATGTGGCTGGTGGTCATGTGATTAGTTGCCAGGAAGGTCACAGGTCAAGCAAATTTTGTAATGTTTTGCCAATACATGCATCACAAAACCGCATTGTAAGATGTGCAGTGATTGGCGGTGTGGCACAATACTACCGCTAGATGTCATCCTGCCTTATAGTCCTATAGTACCCAGAGGTTTGTCATGTTCTTACCCTCCTTGCCTGTCGGGATCGTTCCTTGGCGCCTCATGGTCGCTGGACTCTTGTCTCTCCACCCGTCTCTCATGCCTTTCTCTCCTTCTTTCGGGAATGTCATGTTTTGGGGTCTCTTGCTCACTGGACCCCTGTCTTTCCAGCCTTTTGTCATGTCTATCTCGCCTTCTCTTCTCCTCCAGCTGCTCTGGTTTAGGAACCTCCTGCTCGCTGGACTCCTGCCGTTCTAGCCTGCGATCGTGTCGCTCTCTCCGTCGCTCCGCGTGCCGACTTGACTTCCCCTCGGCTTTCTCCGTGGATGAGCTCGCCATACCTTGTGCAGCTTTCATTTCGGATCGCTCGGCCCTGGAGCCTTCCTGAGCAGGCGGTGGCTTCTCTGTGACCTTGGCCTCTACATGGTCAATCTTTGGTTGCAATCTTTCTGGTTTCATCTCCTGCCGTACATACCCCACTCTGGCCTCGCCCTTCTCCGCTCTTGTCCTGTGGCTCTCCATCTGGATCCCATTAGGGATGGACAGACTGTCCTTCTGCTCTGGTTTTATTTCTGACTTGTCCTGGACTGTCTGTTGTACGAGGGGTGACGGTCGCGTTGAGAAGTCAGTTGTGTCGGGGAAAACTTTGCGACCAAGGAGCGGGGTTGCCGGTTGCTTGCTCTGTTCTGCTTTCATTTTCTCCAGCTTGTAGAACAAAAAGGATGCAAAACATATGAAGCTTCTTTATAGTACCTGCCCCTTCCCCCCCATTGCTCTGTCTTCATGTGTTCCTTACCGTCGTCAGTCTCCTCAGAGAACTGAATCTTTCTTCCCAGGCAGCTGCCGTTTTACGGAAGGCTTCGTGTCTTCGGATCAGCTGCTCCACCTCGTCCACGCTGTTCCCCAGCTCCGGACTCTTCACTATGGGCTCCTGTGCGGTCAGCCAGGCCTCGGCCACGCCGGCTTCTTGGGCAAACTGGTGGACTTCAAGCACTGTATTATAGGAAGAGAGCACGAGATGTTACCGGAAGTTACCCTGCGGCCTCGAGACCGGTGGGGGGGAAGATTTACTAGAATGGGGTTGTGTTGGCAGCAGGGGCCAGGGGTCTCTAACAGGAATGTTTACCAAAAAATATCTTAAATTTTTTTTTAATGTTCTTTTTATTAAAGATTAAAATTTACAAATTTTTATGTACAATTTTTTTTATAAAAATGTATGTTTTTCTGTTAAATATATAGTCTATACATTTATGAAGATTTTAATTTCTATACCACCATCTATACCTAAAAGTAATATCCTGCAATTTTCACTCTGGCCACCAAGCCTAATAATAGATGACTATGTGCCAGTTCTTTAGGGTTTTTTTTGTTTGCAGCAATAACCTCATATACATTACAAACAAGACAGACTGGATCACAATAGAAGATAACACCTCTACAGCTAACACCGATAGTGACGCATCAATACCTCACTACTGATGACGTCACAGCTTAGCTCCTCCCCTCCCTCAATTAGTTGATTTACAGAAGTTGATGTCTTTGGGGTGTTCGTGTTTACGTGCCCCCGCCCCCCCTCCCATTTACCTTCCTGCCCCCATTGATGACAATGTAAGGAGCGCTAACTCTGGTGAAAACCTCCCTGTGTGAACAGACTGTATACGGTGCTGCAGCCCGTTACTCTTATTTATTAACCCTTTCTACAGCTCTTGTATAAGGGGCCGTTAACCCTTCCATAGCCCTGGGGGCTCCAGCGATTCGGCAGCTACGACGTCTTAGGATTTACTTTCCTGTTAAAGTCCCATTTTTATAATAAGAAACGCGTGCGGCACGTGATTAACCCTCGCATGGAGTATCGAGATGATGCATCGGCATTCACTACAGCATCATGGACTCTGCTGCGTCATTAACCCCCTCTTTACCCTGACGTCCTTCAGTGTCCCTAACCCATCACTATCTTCTATTGAGGGTGCTGGATTTGGACCTGTAAACCCCAGGGATCAGATTTTTGGGGGGCTGATACAGTTAACTGCTCTCTATGGATAAAGAGCCCCATACATTTTGCTCCGAAGTCTCCCCCGCATTCATCAGGGGGGACGTGGAAATAGAGTGTGGGAGCTGCAAAGGTTTCCATGACAACCCTAATTAGCTGGTCTTTACATGGCGGGGGGCGCAGCCGCCTCTGTATCAGGAAGGAGATTAAGTAGGACATTTTGTGAAGTTGAATTACATGAAAATGAAAACTAAAGGAACGTGTAGACAGCGCGATATACGGCATGTGTTAGACAGACAGCGCAACATACGGCATGTGTAGACAGACAGCGCGATATATATACAGCAGGTATAGACAGACAGTGCGATATATATACGGCACGTGTAGACAGGGCTTTATATATACACAGCACGTGTAGACTGACAGCGCGAAATACGGCTTGTGTAGACAGCCAGCGCGAAATACGGTATATAGAACACGTGTAGACAGCGCAATATATATACAGCACATGTATACAGACAGCGCGATATATATACAGCAGGTATAGACAGACAGTGCGATATATATACGGCACGTGTAGACAGGGCTTTATATATACAGCACGTGTAGACTGACAGCGCGAAATACGGCTTGTGTAGACAGCCAGCGTGATATACGGTATATAGAACACGCGTAGACAGCGCAATATATATACAGCACATGTATACAGACAGCGCGATATATACACGGCAGATGTAGACAGTGTGATATATATATTGGACGAGAGATAGGAGGAGAGTTCGGAGTGGACGTGTTGCTCAGGCAGTTTTGAGGCGGACGGTATACGGGAGCAGTGAGATGGCGCCCATACTTACTCTGCTGCAGCCACTCCCAGTGTTTCTGCCATTTGTCCAGCATCTCCCTCTTCTTGGCCATCAGTCTGTCCAGACTCTGCTTGATCTGAAGGAATTGATAGAGCTTTAGTATATAACAGACACATCAGCCTTGTCATCCACCAACCACATGAACACTCGGCCGGTCACATAGGAAGGCAATGACCATGTCCATACAAGAGCTGAATTGATACGTGGACCAGTCTGGTAAAGATCTGTCAGAAACGTCAACCAAAAGGGGAACATTGGACAACCGACGACCGCCATTATAGTCAATGGGGATTACTGAGATCCCTGCAACGCACTAACCCAACACAAATGTGACTCTAGAGTAAAGGGGGCAAACACCAGTAATAGAGGACAGCTATTCTTCCTGCCTCTCCCATACACATGCACACTCAGAATAGCTTACAAAGTTTTTCTATTGCAACTCCAATAACATCAGAAAAAAAATATCTATGTATGTAAATCTTAATAAGTAGAAACCGTGTAGGCCTCGCCCACTGCCTATATACCCGGCTGTATAGTCCAGGCCTGATACAACTAGGCTCAGACAACACGGGGACCCTCTGCCATTTGTTAGGGCCACAGGTCTGAGGGTTGGTTTACACTAGCACTTGTATTCCGTCCACAAAGAGTCCGCATGGAGACCCCCCCCCGAACGGAATACCAACGCTAATGCAAGCGCATTGAGTTAAGCACGCGGAGCCCATAGAATATAATGGGCTCCGTGTGCTTGCCGCGCACTGCCCGCACAATTCTTTCGTGCGGGCAGTGCGCGGCAAGCACACGGAGCCCATTATAGTCTATGGGCTCCATGTGCTTTGCAAGCACATCGCTTGCAATTGCGATTGCATTCCGTCCGGGGGGGTCTCCATGCGGACTTCTTGTGGACGGAATACAAGTGCTAGTGTGAACCAACCCTTACTGTGGAATGTTTTTGTGGACCAGAATAGCCCATGTCAATGTAGAGACGTCTGTGTGAATAAGCCCTAACTCCGTGGATCAGCGGCACATGGAGAGCCACTGGCTTAATATACACAGTCGTAGGGATTCATAGGTGGGGCACATTTACTAAAGTGGTCTAAAAACATGACAGTCCATAGCAACCAATCACAGCCCATGGCAACCAATCAGACCATAGAAACCAATCACAACCCACAGCAACCAATCAGACCATAGAAACCAATCAAAGCAACCAATCATAGCCCATAGTAACCAGAGCCTATATCAACCGATCATGGCCTTTAGCAACCAATCACAACCCACGGCACCGAATCACAGCCCATGGAAACCAATTAGACCACAGAAACCAATCACAGCACAGCTTCCATTTTGTATTGTGCTCTTGAAAAATGAAAGCCATGCTAAGATTGGTTGCTATGGGCTTTGATTCGTTGCTATGGGCTGTTGATCGGTTGCTATAGGCAACAGTGATCTTTTTGCTTAAATCATTTTAATAAATCTGCCCCTACAACAAACTCTTATACATGAGGCCTTAAAGGGATCTGTCACCGAGGTGTGGCCCCCTACACCAGGGCTATGTCCTTCTGCTCTGACACCTGGGATGACTCGACCCACAAACAGGACTGGACCAGTTATTGGGCCCTAAACCTCAGCAAAATAAGGACATGCTCGTGGTTTAGGGACCCCAAACCTACTGACAGGTTCCCTTTCACAAGTCCAGTTGGCAACTACAGTTCACCTACTTCTTCCGTTGATGGCCGCTTGTTCAGGACTAACGACTTTCCCAGTTCCACGCAGTCCGCGATCCGTTTGTTTCGGGTCTCAATTTCACTCTTTAATCCTTGATGGTAATTTATTAGAACTTCCACGGAAGACACGTCTCTGAGGACATATGAAGACGGCTATGATCAGACGCTACGTGTGTGACCAGCTAAGCTCTAGCCATTGCCCATGTCTCATCTAGGGTCTCTCTGCAAGAGCCAAGCGTCCTGCTCGACCGTCCCATGGATTCTGCAGATAATTTATATACAGAACCCATGGTGCGAGGCTCAGTGAGCAAAACCACCAAGGAAAGCCGACATTGTCCATGAGCCAAGCCTTAGCCAGGGAGTCAGGACACAGAACCTGATGGTCAAGCCTTTGGGCCTACTCCTTCACTTCTCAACTCTAGCGCCACCATCACCACAAAGTCAAGACACCACAAACCAACGTTACTTTTCTTGTACAGATTCTGTTTTCCCGTTTTCTACATACCTGGGTTTCTCTCCTGTGCCAATTTGGCAGATAATGCTCTCCATCCAGGATATGAGGTCCCTCACCAGACCCAGGAACTTCATGCGATCACTGGTGGTGGTAATCTGCAGCCTGCAGTCTTCACACGAGGTCAGGAGCTCCTTCCAGGATCGCATCACTTCTTGCTCACTGGTGACTATGGCGGCGGCGTTTTCACCAGCATAGACTGTTCGCAGCTGTGCAGCATTTTCCTGGAGCTGCCGTACCTGCCCATGGAGGGGATGGTGGAGAATAAACCCTGACACTACAGTACACAGGTCAACATACAGCAATAAGCAGGATCGGCTATATATAGCAGTGGGTTATGTAAAGAGATCCAGTCAGGTCAGTTTGGGACACTAAACCACACACAGGCAGGTCCTTATAGATCCCAATCGCCCTGCTGTGAAGTCATCCGTGCCCTTTATATACTCGGCAGACTGATCTCTGGTGCTCCTGGCACCTGTGCTGCTCTTCTGTAACATATATCCTGGCTACCATGCGCATGCACCCAAGGCTTGGCGCATGCGCACTGAAGACAATGTCACTAAAGAACAGTTCCGGTGCCAGGAGTTCAGCGGCAGGGGGAGTATAAATCCTTTATATTTTTAGAGTGGGCTTGGATGGCTTTACACCGGGGCGATTTGGGATACTAAACCCCCAGTCCATAAGGACCTCTGGGTGGTTTAGTGTCCTGACAGGTTCCCTTTACAGCAAGGATGCAGCTTGTATGGTCAGCGGTAAATGTACTGAACTTACCTGAGTGACAAGGACCTGAATGTCATGTTCAAATGAACTAAGTATCCGCTGCAAGGAACCAGCTGAGAGCCGAGCTTCCTGCGCCTTCACCTCCGGCACTCTCTGCTTCTTCTCCTCCACCTGGGACAGGACCTCTTTGCAATCATTGAAGAACTTGTGTAACTCGTGAGAAGCAGAAAGCATCTGAGCTCTTGTTTCCATCAGTTCCAGCAGGTCCGCCCAGGCCTCGTTCACTCCATCTTTCCATTCTGCTATTGTGGCTGCATCTGAGTGTCCATAGTCAATGAGTTCATCCACCATCTGGTTAACGGCAGAGATGCGTTCCTGCCCGATGCTGCCCGTCTCACTGACAAACTCAGTGAACTTTTCCTGAAGGAGCTGCAACAAAAAAACCAGACCATGAGCAATAAAAGTGCAACACGGACAAAGTTTTATCACCCCAGATCTTGTGCACCTTTAGTGAGCTAATAAAGCCCAACCACAAGAGGAACCAGAGACAAAATACAACCGCCTAACACTGGTCTTCCAGCAGTTCCCAGAGTCACTCACCGTTACGTGCTCATAGTCTTGGCCCAGTTCTGGAGACCCCGCCACCACCTCCTTCTCTGCAATCCATTGCTCCAATTCATCCACCTCGCGACTCAACTGGAAGAGCCAATATTGCTGCTCAAGACGTCCTTTTCGCTCCTCCACCAGGTCCTTCAGAGACACGTAGAGCCGATCAATCTGAGATTGACGCCTACTTATCTGCTCACTATGCAAGGACAGTAGTCAGTGCATTAGACGGGAGCGCAATACAGACAAGTGACTAGCAAATAATCAGATTGTAAATCATCATCCAATATCATTGAGAAGAACATTGATGGAGGTTCCTGAGGACTTGGCTTTTAACACCAGTCCTCAGATCTCCTGTGCCGGTGGAGGGTGCGCTTCATTTATGACTAGGTGTACGTCTCCTCATAAATCAGGCGCAACGTCTGCCAGGTCTGTGTGTCTGGTTTCTATTATTGATAAGGCCATGAATGTTAGATCTGTGAGGGCCTGACACCCCGGACACCTGCAGATCAGTTGTAGTGAGACAGCTATTGACATGCTTTAGTACTGCAGCGCCGCCCCAATGAACTCTAGGGGGATGTAAACAATACCAGGAGACCTGTTGTCTCGGCACAGCTGATCTGCAGGGTCCTGGGTGTCAGGATAGGCCATCAATAATAGACACCCGATAACCCCTGAGGCTCCACGTTGTGGAAACACAGCTTTCTTTGTTGCAGATTTCCCTGCAGTTTCTTAAGCTGAAGCCAGGAGTGGATTGATCAGAAGGGAGAAGTAGAAGAAGCTTTTTGATATTTCCGATTCCTCGTGTAGCCATTCCTGGCTTTGGCTCAAAAAACTGCAGCAAAACCTGCAACAAAAAATGCTGCTTTTCTGCAACGTGAGGCCTCAGCCTAAATCTGGTCCAGTCCATTGCCAGCGTAGATTCCAGGCATAAATCTGCCGCCTTTTAGGCAACGTAAGAGAGCGACATGACAAAAATCATCAAGCTTATTATTCACACCTCGTACACCAAACCACTGTCTGACACTGGGCGGCCATTGCCGGCAATAGGTGCTGTGTAGGATTTGGTATACCCTGGTGCCGGGCGCAAAACTCGCTATCACGTGAAAGTTCCCTGGTGTTTGTGGCACAAAATCACTCCTGAGCACTAAGGGTTAATGGGGACCCTCAACGTGAGAAAAGGCCATAGAAACAGGACAAGCCTTAGGAAAATACACCGTTCTAGTACGTCCGTGTTCACATTTGTGTCTGTACAGAACAATCTGCAATCTGCAGAACAGCAGATCCTGATGTTCTAGTCGGGCACATTACTAGTATGTGAAGGCGGCCATATACCACGTATATATCCTATACATTACCGGTATGTGAAGACGGCCATATACCACATATATATCTTATACATTACCGGTATGTGAAGGCGGCCATATACCACGTATATATCCTATACATTACCGGTATGTGAAGGCGGCCATATACCACGTATGTATCCTATACATTACTGGTATGTGAAGGCGGCCATATACCACGTATATATCCTATACATTACCGGTATGTGAAGGCGGCCATAAACCACATATATATCCTACTAGCTGTTACCCGCAACTTTGTCTGCGGTGATTGTAGCAGTGGGTATATACAGGCGCGGGTAAGGTTTTCGTACTGTGTATAAGGTATGGGATATGAAATGTAACTTTGTATCTTGTTGTTGCTGTAATTCAGAGAATACGTGAGACTTTTGTGTTGAAGTTACTTTGTATTTGAGCTGCTATACGGTGTTGTGAGAAACTTTACACAGTGACTTTGGGACAGAAGTATTTGAAGTTAACCCTTTCCCGCCGATGGCATTTTTTGATTTTCGTTTTTGACTCCCCTCCTTCTAAACCCCATAACTTTTTTATTTCTCTGCTCCCAGAGCCATATGAGATCTTAATTTTTCCTGGGACAAATTTTTCTTCATGATGCCGCCATTATTTATTCTGTATAATGTACTGGGAAGCAGGGAAAAAATTCTGAATAGGGTGGATTTGAAGAAAAAATGCAGTTCTGCGACTTTCTTAGGGGCTTTGGTTTTACGGCGTTCACTGTGCAACCAAAATGACATGTCCCCTGTATTCTGTGTTTCGTTACGACTCCGGGGATACCAAATTTATATGGTTTTATTTACATTTTGACCCCTTAAAAAAATCCCAAACTGTGTTAAAAAATTATTTTTTGAAAAGTCGCCATATTCTGACAGCTGTAACTTTTTTATACGTGTGTGTAAGGGGATGTATAGGGCGTCTTTTTTTGCGGGACCGGGTGTACTTTGTAGTTCTACCATTTTCGGGAAATGTTATTGCTTTGATCACTTTTTATTAAATTTTTTATCAGAATCAAAACAGTGAAAAAATGGCGGTTTGGCACTTTTGACCATTTTTCCCGCTACGGCGTTTACCGAACAGGAAAAATATTTGTATATCTTTGTAGAGTGGGCGATTTCGGACGTGGGGATCCCTAACATGTATGTGTTTCACAGTATTTAACTACTTTTATATGTGTTCTAGGGAAAGGGGGGTGATTTGAATTTTTAATCCTTTTTATTTATTTTTTTTATATTTTTTTTACTTTTTGTAAACTTTTTTTTTTGCATTTATTAGACCGCCTAGGGGTATTGACATGGGTGGGCGGTGTCGCGGATTGTCAGAGCGGTGGGGGTCGGCAAACATGGCTGCTCCGGAGCGTTAAAGAGAGCCTCCTGGAGTATCGTTAAGGTGAGGGGTAAAGTATATGTACAGTCCTATGAAAAAGTTTGGGCACCCCTATTAATCTTAATCATTTTTAGTTCTAAATATTTTGGTGTTTATAACAGCCATTTCAGTTTGATATATCTAATAACTGATGGACACAGTAATATTTCAGGATTGAAATGAGGTTTATTGTACTAACAGAAAATGTGCAATATGCATTAAACCAAAATTTGACCGGTGCAAAAGTATGGGCACCTCAACAGAAAAGTGACATTAATATTTAGTACATCCTCCTTTTGCAAAGATAACAGCCTCTAGTCGCTTCCTGTAGCTTTTAATCAGTTCCTGGATCCTGGATAAAGGTATTTTGGACAAACAATTCAAGTTCAGTTAAGTTAGATGGTCGCCGAGCATGGACAGCCCGCTTCAAGTCATCCCACAGATGTTCAATGATATTCAGGTCTGGGGACTGGGATGGCCATTCCAGAACATTGTAATTGTTCCTCTGCATGAATGCCTGAGGATTTGGAGCGGTGTTTTGGATCATTGTCTTGCTGAAATATCCATCCCCGGCGTAACTTCAACTTCGTCACTGATTCTTGAACATTATTCTCAAGAATCTGCTGATACTGAGTGGAATCCATGCGACTCTCAACTTTAACAAGATTCCCGATGCCGGCATTGGCCACACAGCCCCAAAGCATGATGGAACCTCCACCAAATTTTACAGTGGGTAGCATGTGTTTTTCTTGGAATGCTGTTTCTTTTTGGACGCCATGCATAACGCCTTTTTTTTATAACCAAACAACTCAATTTTTGTTTCCAAAATGAAGCTGCCTTGTCCAAATGTGCTTTTTCATACCTCAGGCAACTCTATTTGTGGCGTACGTGCAGAAACGGCTTCTTTCTCATCACTCTCCCATACAGCTTCTATTTGTGCAAAGTGCGCTGTATAGTTGACCGATGCACAGTGACACCATCTGCAGCAAGATGATGCTGCAGCTCTTTGGAGGTGGTCTGTGGATTGTCCTTGACTGTTCTCACCATTCTTCTTCTCTGCCTTTCTGATATTTTTCTTGGCCTGCCACTTCTGGGCTTAACAAGAACTGTCCCTGTGGTCTTCCATTTCCTTACTATGTTCCTCACAGTGGAAACTGACAGGTTAAATCTCTGAGACAACTTTTTGTATCCTTCCCCTGAACAACTATGTTGAACAATCTTTGTTTTCAGATCATTTGAGAGTTGTTTTGAGTAGCCCATGATGCCACTCTTCAGAGGAGATTCAAATAGGAGATCAACTTGCAATTGGCCACCTTAAATACCTTTTCTTATGATTGGATACATCTGGCTATGAAGTTCAAAGCTCACTGAGGTTACAAAACCAATTTTGTGCTTCAGTAAGTCAGTAAAAAGTAGTTAGGGGAATTCAAATCAATAAAATGATAAGGGTGCCCATACTTTTGCACCGGTCAAATTTTGGTTTAATGCATATTGCACATTTTCTGTTAGTACAATAAACCTAATTTCAATCCTGAAATATTACTGTGTCCATCAGTTATTAGATATATCAAACTGAAATGGCTGTTGCAAACACCAAAATATTTAGAACAAAAAATGATTAAGATTAATAGGGGTGCCCAAACTTTTTCATAGGACTGTATATGTGATTGTGTGGGGTTAGGGGCGAGGCTGTAGAGGGCAATAGGAATTTTGTGGCTTGCTATGGTCCAAAGTGTGTGAGATTGCAGAGATGGTGGTGTGAGTTTGGGTTTTGTGGGGGTCCTGGCACAAACGTATGTGTGCAATTGTGACAAAAAGTAGCCTATTGCGCAATCGGGTGTATTAACTATGTTTGTGGAAAATTTCAGCCAAATCGGTGGAGCGGTTTTTCCGTGATTGAGGAACAAACATCCGAACATCCAAACTCACAAACCCACAAACTTTCACATTTATAATATTAATAGGATACATTACCGGTATGTGAAGGCGGCCATATACCACATACATATCCTATACATTACCGGTATGTGAAGGCGGCCATATACCATATACTGTATATATCCTATGCATTACTGGTAAGTGAAGGCGGCCATATACCACATATATATCCTATGCATTACTAGTATGTGAAGGCGGCCATATACCACATACATATCCTATACATTACCGGTATGTGAAGGCGGCCATATACCATATACTGTATATATCCTATGCATTACTGGTAAGTGAAGGCGGCCATATACCACATATATATCCTATGCATTACTAGTATGTGAAGGCGGCCATATACCACATATATATCCTATACATTACTGAAGGTTGATGACATCAACTATATATGGGCTGCCCAGAGTCTGCAGTTATTGCAGAAAAGAATGGCTGGACATGTTGGATTTCCGCATGCCCAATCGTTTTAACCTCAATGTTCCATGTTGCCTTTGCCCAAGTGTGCAAGTGTATGAGGGAGTCCTAAGGAATAGCTTTTGGCCAGACCAGCAGTCGCCCGACACTACCTGAAGGACTGTAAGAGATTTTATTTATTGTCAATTACTTGTACATGTTAGTGAGAGGACCCCGGATGTGCACAACCGTCTGACCTGGGGTCCCTAAAACCGTCCGGGGACTCCCTTGTGATCATCTCTTATAGGTGAGGAACCTTTGCAGGAGCGCAGGTTACACAGCACTGCAGGAGAAAGTATTATGGCTGCCCATTGGTATCAGTGCACTCCTGTGACCCTACAGAGACCTGCAAGGACTGCACAAGGCCACAATCCATCCCGGAATCGGGTCCATGTGTTGGATCACTACTGACTGAGCTCGGGACAGACGAACTCAACTCATAAGTGGAGATCAAATGAACTGAGCGACATTACGGCCGGGAAATGTGTCTGGTAGATGGACCAGCCTAAAACCCATCGCCGTCCCTCCGGATCCCTGCCACGTTCAGCAGGACACTTATTTTTTCCGTGTCCTGTTTGATTCAAGGTGTATTTTGGCCTCTGTGTGAACAGACCCTTAGAGGCCACAGACACCGGGATCAGACACATCCATATTGTATGAAGTGTCTCTCGGACTCTTCACATCTGTCAGTAATGTATTGTACAGATTGGGGTAATCCACAGAAACACTGACATGGACATGATGAGATTGCTGGGACTTGTAGTGACCCCTATAAATATGCACAGCAACCCCCAACATCTACGGGAAGGGATTCAAGCTACGGCTATGGATAGGTTGCTACCATGTATAATCTCTAGGGGAGATTGTCACACTCTCACCTGTCGGGGTGCCCCAAATCTAGGAGACTGCGACACTGCCGGGACAGCTGAGCGATTGTCTCCTCGTAGTTCTCAATGGTCTGCTCCACCATCAGGTGCTTTTTGAGAAGCTGCAGCGTGCTCTGCTCGTCCTGTACGGAGGGAATGGGACTGTTATATATGTGATAAGAAAAGGCTAGATAACCCCCACCCCCTTTCCCCTCCGCTGGGCTCCACTAACCACCACTACAAGGAGCTTAGGCTGCTGATAAGGTGGTCTCAGGAGAATATAGGGTTAACAATAACTCCACTACGACCTGCTGATCTCAAGTGCGATCTGGATGCTTCTCTACAGATTCCTAATCTGGAGACGTTCCCATGTCCTACTAAGATGCTTTGCACTCGGCACTAGTCATTATATGTTATGACATTTCTGACTGGAGGCGACGCCCTAAAGGCATGATCCCTATCGGATAAAATCTACTATGTCACTATAATAAAGGGATTGCTCAGAGGTTGTTGAGAAGACGTCACACATGGCAGAGATCCTTCAATTTCTTGGCCATCCTTGGCCTCTTCTGTGCAGGGGCTGACCATGTTCTGTGTACATAGAGATACAGACAGCAGGACCTATATCTGTGCTTTACTACCGTTCAGTGCCCATGCAGGAGACCATATGGGTAGGGATAGCTGAGACACATGGGTAAATCACATGACTGCTGTCATTTTGCATCCATCATATATAGACCATCACGGGGTCTTTTACTGAGAGGCAGATGGACTCTGGTAAAACGACTTCCATGACGGTCAAAGAATGTTCTTGGATGACAAAGGAAATTGAGGTGTCTGCAGAAAACTTAAACATGGAGCGCTAAGCAGTTACCCTAATACGATTCTTAGTCATTTCTTACCTTCCCCTTCTCCTCGTTCATCATCAGGAGCTCTTGCTCACTTAGCCAGGTCTCCACCTCGCCCACATCGAAGTAATACTGCTGCACCTGGTAGTTGATGTCCAGAAGCTGCTGCCGCCTCTCAGTCTCCTCCCGCAGCACATCCCACATCTCCCGCAGACTCTCAAACCCTATGCGGACCCCTTCTGCCTCCGGAGTGCGAATACTGGCAATGGCGCCTGCACGCTCTAAGATGTCGTCCACGCGGGGGGAATGGACCTGAATCTCCCTCCTCAGGTTCTAGTAAAGAGATTGGAGCAAACACAATGAAATTAAAGAGGAGGCACAAACATCCAGTAAGAGACAGACATGGGGTAAGGTTTTGGGAACTTTATTGTGATCAATGAAGACTTGTCCTTCCAATTATATGGAGAGTCTTCAAGGAGTTGGTGCGTCAATAAAAATAATCAGGTTATCACTGGGTGGTCTATTGGACTCGGAGCCTTGTTTTATGGGGCCGCAGCCCGGGCACATCCTGCCGTCAGCCACTCCCCTCTTATTCTGACACCCAGGAGCCGCACGTCTGTCCATACAGCAGTGCGGGGTCAGTCACATCCGGCTCCACCATCTGATGTCCGTACCCCAGTGCAGATTTTTGGTAGAATAAGGATTGGGCATGTTGCATCTCAAGACATAAACTTCCTCCAGATCTACATTACAGCTGTTTATATCATATGCACACTCGGCTAAGTCAAAATAGTACGTGTATGAGTGTGTTGGGGGAGGGGAGAAGGAATCTCGTAAACTCGCTCAGGTTTTGTTCACATTTGTATTGGAGTCTTCATTCAGAACTGTCCTAAAATTGCAGAATGAAAAAATTCTACATGGACAACGTTAACGTTCGGCGCTTTCGGCTAAAGAAAACACCCGATGGACCCCCATTATAGTCATTGCTGTCTGCAGATCAGAACAACGGACACCTGGCACTAGTATGAACCAAACATGTCCATTTCCTGATGTATCACTTGCAGGTTTGCAACCAATGTCTAGATGTGAGAAGACGCAGACACTTACCTGGTTCTTCTTGATAAGTTGCTGAACGGTCTGTAAGTTAGTGCCGTGATCTTTCGATGTTGAGAGAGGAAGTCTCTCCTGAATCCAGGACTGGGCGAGATGAAATACGAAGGAGTTACAAGAGATCTCTATGGCTACTATCCACATACAGAACAGACACAGCTTAAAGGGGTCGTCCGGCCCAAAACATACTAATAGTCACAGGATAGGTCCTTGTTATGTGATCTGTGGGGGCCGAAACTCAAACCCTGCACAGATCAGAGGACGGCAGTGGGTGCAGCACCGGCCCTATTCAAGTCATGTGACTGGTGCTGTAATTCTCCAGAACTACCACTAGACAGTGGACGGGGCTGCTGGGTCACTTCTATTACACCCGTCCTGAGGCTGCTACAACAGCTGATCTGTGCAGGGTCTGAGTGTCAGACCCCAAAAGGTCACAAACTGATGGCCTATCCATAGTAAGAAAAGGCAATATCGAGCTGGACACAAATGTTTATTCCCTGGCCCTCCACCAAGTCATCCTAGAAATGTATATCCAATGAGCCCGATCAGATCCAAATGCTCCATAAACTTTACACAATTCAATTATACAAGCCAATGTAAGAAACTGGGAAAAATGCTTCTTTCTCCTCCTCTTATCTGCCTCTGGTCCTCCTCGCTCCCTCTGCCTAAAATGACATCTCACTTGAATCCCTCCTGGTTAGCTCATAAAGGTAATAGATGACAAGTGTCCATAGAAGTCTATGGAGCAAGGAGGAAGTAGGAGGAGACAAAAGAGGAAGCAGCAGAGAGACACAGTGCTGCAGCTAAGAGTAAGTTTTCTATCTTACATCAGTCTATTATTCACATTAATCCTGATGAGCACCACTGTATAGTGTTCTGTATGGTGCTGCAGATAATAGTAAGTCTTCCATCTTACATCAAATATACACATTAATCCTAATGAGCACCGTTGTATAATGTTCTGTATAATGCTGCAGCTAACAGTTAGTTTTATATCTTGCATCAGACAATTATTACTTTATTCCTTATGAGCATAGCTGTATAATGTCCTGTATGTTGCTGCTGCTTCTCAGTGAGTGAGGGGAAGAGTTAGGGAGCAGAATCTCCTATTTTCACTCTGTTCTGCTATGGCAGACATTACACCAACTGGTCTCCATCCACCAGCTCAGAGATAACTGAGAATCAGAGACAGAACATGCAGAATACAAGTAATACAATGACTGGATATAGCACTGTCCTCACGTACACATGGAAGCTTTTACTGAAAAGTCTTCTACAAATGTAGGTATATTTTACGTGATGCGTCTGGGACATGGGCCACTTACCCCGCCATACAGTGCTGACACTCTATGACTTACTTACAGTATATATATATCCGACTGCAGGAAACGTCTGCATTGATGTTCAGTGAATACTCACAATCTCGTCTTCCAGGTCCCGGGTGACTTGATGAACCTCCTTGGAGGCCAGAAGAATGCGTCGTCTTTCTTTTAAGGGCTCGATCAAACGCACAATCCTAGTGCCGACCTCATTCTGCTTTTCCTCCACCGCCTCCTGGCTCACCACGTCCAGGGGCAGAGATGCAATCTGTGCCTGCAGCTCGCCAACCTCCTTGTACCATTCCTCCATCTGGGACTCCATCGTCTGCATCAAGGGAGGAAATTCAGAGACCAAGGCACAAAGGATTTCTGGGACATTAAGGGGCATCTATAAAGTTTAAGGGGATGTTCACACATTTAGATTAGAGACACCTGCTTGACCATCCCTCAGATTCTGCCTCAAAACCAGCTCCAAATTCTGTCCATAATCTGCTCGCCATTGTTCAGGAGGCAGCGACGGACACGCAGGACCGGCCATACGAGAGAGGCTGTACTGATTAACCCCTTGTTTTCTGAGGCCGATCACTGAGCAAACCCACTATAGTGGAAAGGACTTCATGGCAGAAGATCCCCTCAAATTCCTCTCCAAATCACATTATCTGAACTGAGCACAAGACTCTTGACCACAGAGATAACTGTGAGCCCCCTCTTATGGGGCAAAACTAGTAGTAGGAAGTGAAGGACATAGTTATGGGGGCAAATTCACTGCCATGGGGCAAATCTACTAGATTTAGGAAGTGAAGGACATTCCTGTAGGGGAAAGGTTTTCGATATCTAACATTGGTCGATATAGACAATTCAACATGAGTCAAGTTAAAGAGAGCCGAACACCATGTCTCATGCATGACACATACCCCAAGTCGCTGCTTCCCTCTTACTTGTAGGCTCCTTCAGTCACCTGCAGAGAGCCAGTGGGCGGTCCTTAGCACTTTAGCCACTATTACTGGACCTCCCACTTGACTCATTACTGCTATCAGTGCCAGAGATGAACAAGGGAGCCCAGAAGAAAACCATCAATGGTATCAGCAAGGCGGCGGCTGTGAACGTCTGCTGCTGGTTACCCTGATGTGAAGCCACGACTGGTCCTCTTTAAAGGACATGCATGCAAGGAAACCTATTCTATCTGTAGTAGGACCAAGCCTCACGTGATACCAAGAACATCCACAGCTTTACAAGGTGCCTTAGGATCATGAATGAAAAGTGAGAACATAAAAATCTGATGGAATTGTAGACGTAGCTGCAGATACAGATGGCTCACATCCAAGAATGAAAGCCAAAAACCAGGCAATGGGAGAAGAACCAGTGACAGTGGAGCATGGCAGCCATAGACCGAAGACAAGACGTCACGAAGACAAATGAGAACAAGACACACACACAATACTACACACAATCTACCGTACCAGGGGCCACGCAATGGTCTGGGAACACAATGCACTGAGATGATGGACAGCCGTGGGGGTCTGCGTCACGCTGTAGGAAGAATGAGGTGTATGAATGATGAGCAAGCACAAAGCCCAAACTTTATCTCTGCCTCAATAAAGTGAGCGGTGAATGAAGGATGGTAGAGGAGTAAATCAGACCCGACACCTGTATACTCATCACCAGGATTGTTCACCAGCCACAGACCATTGTGGTGCGTTATCCTGAGTATGGCCGAAGAACATCTTCCCCAACGTATGGCCGGAGAACCACCAGGCACCAGACCAGGCTGTGGAAGCCCCAACACACACATTGCATTCAATATGGTGGCTCGATGTCAACCTGGCCTTTAGGAGAGGTTTCCCTGTAGATTGCACAGACATCGGTGGACAGACATCTGCAGAGCTCACACTCACGGTTCAATGTGTCCTGGACACCCCATCTGTAGCATCAGGTCCGACAGATTACTAAATTGGATAAGTCGCTATACTAAGAACAAAGCCGAGCCTATCCCAAGGGTTTACTGGCCCATAACACAAGACACTCACCTCAAGCTTCTTCAGTTGGGTATTAACAGTGGAAATGTCAGGAAACGTCTCGACAGGTTGCAGCTGCTCTTCCAGCCTATGAAGTCTTTTGCCCAGGTCTGAATAATTTTGTACCACCAGTTCGGCCTTATTGGTTTGGAAGAGCTGCTGGGCTTTGGCTTGTGTACTGGACTCGAGCTCCAGCCAACACTGACGGATCTCTTCCAACTTCTTCTTCACCACCCCGGCCAGCTCCGGCTTCTCCTGGATGAGCTGATGACCTTCCTGTGTAGATTATATGATGGGGGATTAATCATTGAGTTATGACCCATGTGATATGTTGATATGGACAGGTTATAGCGCCGGAAGAGTCGAGCAGGATGATATAAGGTTCTATAGGGAAAGTACAACTAGAATTCAGCACAACTAGGAAGTTACTATAACCCCAGCTCACGTTTTGGTTAGGAGTCCAGTGGGCGGTCCTAATGAACGACAGACAGCTTTCTTGTATAAGTGTCCATACAGTCGTATATAATGTAAGACATGGGTTCACTTCTTTGCTGATCATTATATAATAGATTTGTTCTTTGTATATCTCTCCGCCTCTGCTCATGGTGGCTGATAATGTACGACTAGGACGTGTGTGCACTTAGCACTATTCATTCACATGTATCCATACATCATAGATTATGGAAATTCGGATTGGAAGCAATGCCCTATAGGCACCATTCCCATTAGTGAGGACTCTACTACAGTCTCGTGTCTATTGTCTTTCCAGCAGAAATTTTTCCTTCCTCCCCATAAGGGAATTTAAGAACTGGAATCTCACAGTATATCAGGTGAAGTTCTTAGTTCATGGATCATAACTAAAGTTTCCTGCAACGGCAAAGGTCACTGATAGGACCGCCCACTGGACTCCTAAACCCAGAATGAACAGGGATGTAAATGGATAAATAACCAGTTACACGGAATCTCTTCCCCCCTATCTATAGATTGCTCTGCTTGGCTTCTCCTGCTCTATAACCTGCCGACTGTAGATTTCATCACAACATCTCCTCTTTAAGGCAGAATTTCCCTTGTAGGACAGTTTGAGACTCAAATTCACACTTATTCATTCACACTTATAGAAATGTACAAAAAACGGTCCCGTCCTGAGGACTAAAATACTGGATGTTTTCAGCTACTGGTGTCTACTTTGCTTCCTACAATATTTTACTTTTACCACCTTGAACCTGTCGCCATGACCCCCCCCCCCCCCCAATCAAAAAAAAAAATAATAATCTGGGCTCAAGATGAAAAACAAAAGCCAAGAACAAAGAAAAATAAAACAACAAAAAAAATCATCCTATTGTATCTATGGTTTTGATCTTTGTATCTTCGCGGACAGTCCACGGATGATTTACACAACTGATGGCCACGGAAGGCCAAGTGCTGGATATTTCATCTCACAGCCCCACAGACTTGAGTGACGAAGACGAGTAGAGAAGAGAAATAACTCGCCGGGTAACATTACTAAGTCTCTATTGGTCTGTGATAGAAATGGACGTGTAACCGGCTCCTTCCGCTATGACCGGCTCCTTCCACTATGACCGGCTCCTTCCACTATGACCGGCTCCTTCCGATATGAAGGCTCCTTCCACTATGACCGGCTCCTTCCGCTACGACCAGCTCTTTCCTCTATGACCGCCTCCTTCCGCTATGACCGCCTCCTTCCGCTATGACCGGCTTCTTCCGATATGACCGCCTCCTTCCGCTATGACTGGCTTCTTCCGCTATGACCGCCTCCTTCCGCTATGACCGGCTTCTTCCGATATGAAGGCTCCTTCCGCTATGACCGGCTCCTTCCGCTATGACGGCTCCTTCCGTTATGACCGGCTCCTTCTGCTATGACCGACTCCTTCCCCTATGACTAAATCCTTCTGCTATGATGTGCCATCTCTGGATTTCTCACGGACAGAAAAATTGTTCATGTGAAAGTGTCTTAAGGGTTTTTCATGAAAAAAACAGACATCGCACAGACGCATAAGAGTGAATAGAACCATCCACAGGTCGGTAGTCTCTGTGGCCTGCGCTCACGTTTTTCTCTTTCGTCTTGGCCATCCAAGTCTATGGGTATTTGTCGCCTTCCGTTTGCTGTGCGTAGTTTCCCAGATTCATTGTTAGGTGATGTAGAAAAATAAGAAAGGTGTCCGTAAAAAAAACTGTATGGTGCGCGGATCAAACATGGAAGTCCCTGAGGCCGCACAACGTTCATTGTTCTTAGCAGCAAAATAAGTAATTTCTGTGAAGGCGCCAAATTGTGCAATGTGACTGTATCAGGATGCCGGTATGGGGACGGCTCGTCATGCTCAGTCCCGCACACACATGACCAGTCATTCTGTCCTCGTAGACGTTGCGATGGCAGTCTCTTCTCTCCTTCATTCCTCACATACTTGATCTTATTATTTTTCTTCAAAGAAAAGGGGGCAAAATAATCGGATTTAATGCAAATTGGTGTCTGGCTGGTGGAAGGCGAGATAAGAGATGCCTGGAGGCCCTTGATATGTCACATGGGTGCGACACATCTGAAGTCACGCTATCTGGGTCACGCCGGCCCCATTTTATATGACAGAATTGAGCAAGAAATCTAATAAGATGGAATTAACCCCTTCATCGGTCTTATTGGATTTGGTTTTATTCCTTGAGGAACCCGACCTGGCGATCGCCTCACGCTGACGTCCCTGGAGAGATATTAAGGATCCGGATTTCGACAGTCGCCATGTAATGCTGCATTTGCCCTGTGGTGGCGCTGTGGTGTAAAGTAATTCCAGGTATCTCTGTAGGTTACAGATTATTGTCATGGACCTGTTAGCACGTGTTCACACAGATCAGACACTGCATAAGACAATCAGAACCCAAGGCTGAACCTCCGATTTGTGGTTTGCATCACGTTCAGCTAATTGCTGCAAACCTGCCGTGTGAACACGTCCAAAGAAGGGCCCAAACTGTAAAATCCTTATTAGAATTGGTAGCGTCAGAATATGGGGGACGATGTTGTGGCCTCAGCACGCTGACTACTACTGCTGCATCATGGCTTGTCAGAACACCAGGGTTGTCAGGGGCTGCTTCATCTTTCAGGAACAGCGCCACCCTTGTCTTGGGCTGTGACTGGTATTGCAGCTATTCCTCTCACATGGGGCTGAGCCTCGATACTAGTCACAGCCTCAGATATCATCTCTTTTCACCTGTTTGACGTTCATTGCTCTGGGTTTGTGGTTCGCTTATTAATTTCATTATAGGAAAAAAATGCAAAACACGGCAAAAGAAAAACACCATAAAATATCTGCAATACTTTTCTTTGCTGGAATACAACAGCACGTAAAATCTCTGTGTGAATGCAGCCTTACAGAGGAGCCGTCCCCTGTGCTGACACGTCTGGTCTAGTAAATGCTTGTTATCTTCTGCATTGTGCTGCTCCTCTGTTATTCCTCCAGGAAATCTATAACTGATTGGACAACTAGATATTTCCATTGCCCTGCCATATTATCAGCACTGGGTCAGATTGTGCAGGGACCCCCCCCCCCCCCCCTACATAAATAAATTCAGACATTTCCAGGAGGAATAACATAGGGACAGTGCAGCACTGGGTTATAAAGGAAAGCTGCTACAGATTCATGATGAATATAAGTAGAGACACGTCAGGTCCTCGCTGGTACACACACAGTAATAACATCAGGTCCGTCTGACTGTCCGATCCTGAATTGTAAGCTCTTGGGTACAGTCTATAGGTATATAGTATAGTATATACAGGGCATTGACCTCAGATAAGGACAAGATACACAAATCTAAATAATGGCCGCAGCTGTGGCTATTGCATCGCACGGAGGAATAACCTGGCGCCCGCTGACACTGCAGCCATATGCTAATCCCTGGAATAAAATGTTTACAGCAATCTTGGCGTCTTCGTGCTGGCGATCCGATCGGACTGACAGCAAAACACAAAATCCTGAGGCCGCTGCGTCCAGAGCAAGTGCCCTGTGTATGAGCTGCATCTGCCAGAGCTCTCAGAGCTGCCATCGGGGCTGGCACCGGCCATACAGTCCAATCTGCAGACTCTTCTGCCCGGCACTGGAAATTTACCGAAATCTAGCAGGCGGATTTGGCGTCATGTTTACAGGAAGTGGGTGTCTGGTTACCGAGAATTACATAAGCAACCAAAAATACAATAACCCTGGAATCCAGAAGTATGAGAAGATGGATGGAGGTTATAAATAGACGTGACCTTTACGGGACGTGGCCGCGACCATTGCAACATCCTCCTATAGGTCCTGTATCCTTGCATCCTCCTATAGGTCCTGTATCCTTGCATCCCCCTATAGGTCCTGTATCCTTACATCCCCCTATAGGTCCTGTATCCTTACATCCTCCTATAGGTCCTGTATCCTTACATCCCCCTATAGGTCCTGTATCCTTACATCCCCCTACAGGTCCTGTATCCTTACATCCCCCTATAGGTCCTGTATCCTTACATCCCCCTATAGGTCCTGTATCCTTACATCCCCTATAGGTCCTGTATCCTTACATCCTCCTATAGGTCCTGTATCCTTACATCCCCCTATAGGTCCTGTATCCTTACATCCTCCTATAGGTCCTGTATCCTTACATCCCCCTATAGGTCCTGTATCCTTACATCCCCCTATAGGTCCTGTATCCTTACATCCCCCTATAGGTCCTGTATCCTTACATCCTCCTATAGGTCCTGTATCCTTACATCCCCCTATAGCTCCTGTATCCTTACATCCTCCTATAGGTCCTGTATCCTTACATCCTCCTATAGGTCCTGTATCCTTACATCCCCCTATGTGTCCTGTATCCTTACATCCTCCTATAGGTCCTGGATCCTTACATCCCCCTATAGGTCCTGGATCCTTACATCCCCCTATAGGTCCTGGATCCTTACATCCCCCTATAGCTCCTGTATCCTTACATCCCCCTATAGCTCCTGTATCCTTACATCCCCCTATAGGTCCTGTATCCTTACATCCTCCTATAGGTCCTGGATCCTTACATCCCCCTATAGGTCCTGGATCCTTACATCCCCCTATAGGTCCTGGATCCTTACATCCCCCTATAGGTCCTGTATCCTTACATCCTCCTATAGCTCCTGTATCCTTACATCCCCCTATGTGTCCTGTATCCTTACATGCTCCTATAGGTCCTGGATCCTTACATCCCCCTATAGGTCCTGGATCCTTACATCCCCCTATAGGTCCTGGATCCTTACATCCCCCTATAGGTCCTGGATCCTTACATCCCCCTATAGGTCCTGGATCCTTACATCCCCCTATAGGTCCTGGATCCTTACATCCCCCTATAGGTCCTGTATCCTTACATCCCCCTATAGGTCCTGCATCCTTACATCCTCCTATAGGTCCTGCATCCTTACATCCTCCTATAGGTCCTGTATCCTTAGAACCCCCTATGTGTCCTGTATCCTTACATCCTCCTATAGGTCCTGGATCCTTACATCCCCCTATAGGTCCTGTATCCTTACATCCCCCTATAGGTCCTGTATCCTTACATCCTCCGATACGTCCTGTATCCTTACACCCCCCTATAGGTCCTGTATATGTTCAGGGAACACCCGGCCGCCCAATGTCATGGGGCAACATCCAATACGTGGCTATCACCCAACAAAAGCCACCAACTGGGAAACAGGGAAAGGTCTGATGTGCAAACCTAAAATTTGGGAAACTGGTGTAGGGACATCTGGCAATGGGCGAGTCTCTCCCCGCTAAGTAGCATAAGGACAGTCCTGAAGAAGGATCGGGCTATAGAGGAAGGACAAGCTACTCAATCTACTTCTCAAAAAACTGCTGGAGAATCTGCCTAAAAGACCCCACCAAAAACTCTTTTTGTTTCTTCAGCCTAAACGTGTTTGGTAGACCAAGGTTTTGGCAATCTCGGCAGGATCGGCCAACCAATGAAGGTTCACCCATGTTCATTCAGCCTATGTGGGAGTCCATTATCATTGGGTATGTTGACGTTAAATATTCCCCAGTCTGTTCTCTCATTGGAGATGCCAAACGTATCCAAAATCATCTATCCCCCCCCCCCCCATGTTAGGAACATATCTGCTGAGCATTCATGTGCATGGGGAGGACAAGAAGAATAGCTGATGGCTGAATGAGAGTTTGGCCAGCAGCTATTTACGACCACGTAATGGTCGACCAACAAGGCCATGGTAAAGCTGGACCTATTCTAGGAGCCAAGTTGCCCGTATGCCTACAAAATTATTGCTGTTCTTGGTGCAAGATTGGAATATTTATGGTGTTGGTGCCAATGGAGATGGTTGGCCTCAAGAACAGTATGATACACATATATACTCCAGCTCATCTACTCTAGGGGTGACCACTTACTTGGCCATGTATGAACGATTTACAGCCCCAACAAGCTCAATCCAAAATGTCCTCACCTCTCTTCATGATACTACAACTTTCTGGGCTACCATGAATCCAGTTGTGACTCCGAGTCTTCTAGACTTTCCTAAGATCGAGTTAAGTTTCCCTGGCAAGGCCAAGGCATAAGGGCTTGTTGGCCTCCTTCCTGGCACCCGGCCCTATGGTCCAGGCTTGCCAGTGGGTTGAGCAGCCATACACAGCATGTTCTGCCTCTTACTCAAGCTCTAATGTGGGATCACAAGACGTAATTCCTACAACTTGCCAACAGCCTTTCTGCTCTCCAAGGATCGGAGATTATTCTGAATATTAAGATCAAAGCAAAATCAAAGTAAGTAATAAGAATGTACAGAAAGTCTAGAGGAGCCTTCACGGACATGAGGTCTACAGAGTGGCGCTGCCACCTCACCATATCTCCCAAGAGCCAAGCAATGAAGGAGCCTTGGTCTTACCTTCTCGATCTTGTCCAGCCAGCCCTTGTTCTGAGACAACTCAGCCATAAACGCCTGGTGCTTGAGCCATTTCTTGTGGAGTTTTTGAGTCACGTCCCGCGAGTTGTCCCGAGCCATCAGTGTTTTTTCGTTGATCCAAGCATCCAGCTGTGGGACACAGAGAGGTGGGTGAGAGTGAAGGAATCCATGAGCGCTCTGTGGGAAGGGGCTGCGAGAGTCCCCGATTCTACTTATGGAGAGTGCAGGTAGAGTACGGCGAGACCGCGGAGAGTTCCCAAAATTTCATTTTATGATGCATAATGGAGTAATAATATGGAGAGAGGACGAAATGATCAGAAAAGAGAAAAATGAAGAGACATCCAGCAAAGTGCGGAGAAAAGACAGTCAGGTGCAAAACTAAGGAGACAGGTAAAGAATGAAAGAGACAGAGGGGAGATGGAAGAGACAGATGATGGGTGGGGGGGATGACAACGTCAGACAGGTGAGACCGCAGTCACATATTACAGGTGGGACATAGACATAAGGCAAGAGACAGTCAGGGAAGAGGACTGGGAGACAGCAGCAGAGAACAGGAGACGACGGTGCAGACAGGTGAGAGGCATGAAGGTGGGATCAGGTACAAGACAGACAGATGGGGGGTCAGAGATGGAGAGGACAGGCCAGAGCCGATGGATTAATAGCAAAGCAGTGAGAGAGCAGTCGTGTGGAGAGGAATAAACAGGAGACTGCACGAGATGGAGCCGAGGAGCTGCAGAAGCTGCTGTCAGTGCATAATGTCCTGCGATGCTGTTTGGTGCAGTGAGATTTGCTGTCCCTGTGAGGGGTGGGCTGCTGGATCCCCGGCACAGGTCCTTCAGCTGGAGCAGGCGAGGAGCTCGGGGCCCCTGCGATCCTGACACATGCTCAATGCTAGTAGGTCCCCTCCATCCACAGTCAAGGTGGGCTGGTGGAATGATCCCACTGCAGTGAATGGATAGAGGGGGAGGGTCCTGCATGTGATGCGTCATCTCCCCCCACCCCTCTCCTCTGCTCCGGCCGCCTGCTCCAAGCTACACAAGTCACTCTGCAGAGCGGCGACCATCACTCCATAGATGGATCAGCACCCCGGACTATCCAGCCCATCATCTATCTATCTATCTATCTATCTATCTATCTATCTATCTATCTCCTAATCCATCCATCCATCTATCTATCTATCTATCTATCTATCTATCTCCTATCTATCTATCTATCTATCTATCTATCTATCTATCTATCATCTATCTCTCTTAATCTATCATCTATCTATCTCCTATCTATCTATCTATCTATCTATCTATCTATCTATCTATCTATCTCATATCTAATATTTATCTGTCTGTTTATAATCCATCTAATATCTGTTGATTCATTCATTATCTATCCATCCAGCTATCATCCATGTAATATCTATCTTGTTTATCAGTCTATTGACTGTTTTTCCGTCTTTCTATCTGTCCATCCATCTCTCTATTAAACATGGTGGTGATTATAGTTTATCATTCAGCTTTTCCAAGTCTCTGAACAACAAACCTCCCTATGTACATGTGATACCTCCTCAGATGTTGCGGACCCTCATGTGACCCCGGATGTGGACCCTGACATTAGTCTGTGTTCTGCATTGTGGCCCCTGTTTATATCGGTCCCAGTGATGGATCCCGGACCCTCCTGGCGCTGCAGTCACTGCTATGAAGGTGAAAAGAGCCCACATGAGTCTGGTATCAGCACCGAGGGGGGCGGAATATAGAAGGGGCAGTATAATGCACCTACACTATACAGTGCACGGGATCGGAGTCAGATTATATCACAAAGGCCTCGCTCCTCACACACAACCCCAAGAGCTAACATTCTGGATACTAAAACCCTCTAGCTCATGGGGACTTATCAGGCTGGAGAGGGAACATCTACTGTTACATGGCGGCCATTTAGATGAATGACAGTCTAGGAGATTGGGGAAATCCTCACTCCGAGGAGTCCAATGTTCTCACCAGACTCAGCCCAGTGAGCGCAAAGCTGTCCTGCCATTGTACATCTTATTAGGGGAATAGAAGAAACTCTGATATAGATCTTATCAAAGAAATCCAATCACATCTCACTACGTCAGGCGGAGTTACTGTTTATATTGAAGTCAATGGAGAAGAGGAGAAGGGAGAAAACACCTACAAAAAGCAAAACCTGCAACTCTGAGAACAAGGAAGCTTTTATGTCACTGCAATGTCTGCAAGACCCGAGTCTGCAAGTGCACAGAACAAGGCAACACTAGTGATGTCATAACCCTGGAAATATACATTAAAGATACGGCAGACATACAGCAGATATACATGGCAGTATATACGGCAGACATACAGCAGATATACGCAGACACCTCTCTGTGGATTCGCCGTTTCCACGCCGGAGAACAAGTCATTTGCAATGCTAAGTAGCAGAGGCCGATGCCCCGCAGGTAAGTATCAGAGCGATGTGAGAAGCCGAAAACCCCCCGAGGAGATGAAGTCCCGTCAGCTGCAATAAGGAGCCTCGAGATGACCAAGATAATCAGAATTACAAGAGCAGCACATAGAGTCGGGAATGGAGGAACGAGACTACAACTCTTATCATCTCATACAAGGATAAGATGATCTCTGGACACCCAACAAATACAGAAAGTCTAGGCCGAGCACAGAGATGAGCGGAAATACAACATGGTAGCCACCAACTGAGGACGGCAAAGGCCGGAGATACCAAACCAGCAGAGGCTCACCCGAAATATTACAAGCCATGAAAATACTGTGAGTCCTGCAGTATCACCCCACTAATAGACAAAGGCTTTCTATATGAGGGGGGGAGCAGGACTCACAGGCTCTATATGAGGGGGAGCAGGACTCACAGGCTCTATATGGGGGGGGGAGCAGGACTCAGGCTCTATATGGGGGAGGGGGGAGCAGGACTCACAGGCTCTATATGAGGGGGGGAGCAGGACTCACAGGCTCTATATGAGGGGGGGAGCAGGACTCACAGGCTCTATATGGGGGGGGGGAGCAGGACTCAGGCTCTATATGGGGGAGGGGGGAGCAGGACTCACAGGCTCTATATGAGGGGGGGGGAGCAGGACTCACAGGCTCTATATGGGGGAGGGGGGAGCAGGACTCAGAGGCTCTATATGAGGGGGGGAGCAGGACTCAGGCTCTATATGGGGGGGGAGCAGGACTCACAGGCTCTATATGGGGGAGGGGGGAGCAGGACTCACAGGCTCTATATGGGGGGGGAGCAGGACTCAGAGGCTTTCTATATGAGTGGTGGGGGGAGCAGGACTCACAGGCTCTATATGGGGGGGGAGCAGGACTCAGAGGCTTTCTATATGAGTGGTGGGGGGAGCAGGACTCACAGGCTCTATATGAGTGGTGGGGGGAGCAGGACTCACAAGCTTTCTATAAGAGTGGTTGGGGGAGCAGGACTCACAGGCTCTATATAGGTGGTTGGGGGAGCAGGACTCACAGGCTCTATATGAGTGGTGGGGGGGAGCAGGACTCGCAGGCTCTATATGAGTGGTGGGGGGAGCAGGACTCACGGGCTCTATATGGGTGGTTGGGGGGGAGCAGGACTCGCAGGCTTTCTATATGAGTGGTGGTGGGGGGGGCAGGACTCACAGGCTTTCTCTGAGTCCTGGCAATGGTTAAGAAGCTTTCTACAGTGTAACACTGAATGAAGTGACATTATATAGGAGTATACATTATACAGTATATACATCCCTGACCTTAGTGTTTCTCCCTCTATCATATCCTCACATTGGAGACATAGCCGTGTTCACGAATGCAATCTAATGAAAATAGAGACAAACTGCACCGCCCTCACTGACATTGGCATTTGCACGTTCCGTCCCTCTGACACTAATCTATATATAAGTGTAACTGTTTGTTTGTTAAATTTTGCAATGTCTGACTGTGACACCACGTCGACCATGTAGATCCCACACACACCTAGCCATCTTTTTGGATCAGTACAGGATAGACGGCATCTAAGAACCCTATTCAAGAAAAGTGCAAGGAGAAGGGAAAAGGTTCCTGCCTGGCCGAGTGCTTTGTGTCTTTATTCTCATGATCAACTTTCTTATGGGAAGAGCACCCCTCTTGTGCATGGGCCAGGCATGGTACTGCAGCTCAGCAACAGTCAATGAAAGGGATGGAGTTATAAAGCCAGGCACAGCTTAAGAACAAGAGTGTCCATAGTCCTACAATCCTAACCCCCCTATAATATGTGGTGCGGCCCCTCTACAGGCAGGACAATCTGATAATAGTCTGCGGGACCCCAGATAGCACCCGCCATATACTGGACATAGATGTCGGCACTACATCCCCTGTAATACATCTCTCTTATATTTGCAGCTCTCTCTCCCGTTTGGTTCCACCATAACATTATTTATTATTTTTGGGTACGGGGATCAGTAAAATGGGATGAAGGATCTGTTATTTGCTAATACATCACGTACATCAGGCCGGATTGTGCTGTCACCTGGTACTAGATACTGCCTGACAAGTCACTCCAAAGTGCAGACCCCACTATAGAGGACGGGATGTTCACCTCTCTTATGGGGCAGATGGCGGGGACAGGGGGGTTATCTATGTGGTACAGTCACCTATATTTTCACGGCAGGTTCAGGTCACATCACCTAAGACCCCAATATTTGGCTTATGCACCCAGAAAGCTCCAGGAAATGACATCAAACAGAGGATTGGCAGGTGTATGGCAGGTGTATGTCCCACTGTCTGTCCATAGATGCCACGTACACATATAAAACTAAATGCCCCATCTATAGGTGCAGCCTGGACCCAGTGACATAAACAGACCACAATCCTCCTTGTCTGCAGTAATCTTAGTCTCAGTGTACATTTACTGTATGTGCCTGACACCTTATAGCGGTATTCCACACACAAGGTTACCCCAATATCAAGTACAGTCACTATACAATGGAGGACGCTGTGTACGGGAAGTACTGAAGGGGCCGCAGCGATCACCCGGGCACTGACCCCTCCGAGACCTGCTGATCTGACGCTGCATAAACAGCCAATAAAGCCACAGACGTAAATGTGAACACATCTGGTATTGTGCCCTCCCCGCTGATTTTGGCAGCTGTAATCAGGGTTCTTCCCCCTTCATTGTGCTGCATTCTGGCTCATAGAGGGGTCCTAATAGGGCTATAACCTGGGGCCGTCTGCATGAAACAAACTTTATTAGCAAGGCTTTTACTTTGGTTGAAATGCTAATTCCAAGGTGCGGGGATTTATCTCACTGCTCACTATCACCACCTATGGACACGTCCTAATGAAACGCATCTGCATTAACTATTTAGGAAAACCCCAAACGCCCCAGTGAGCAAAGTGAGCAAGTCTTACCTCATTGCAGTCCTGCAGAAAGTGCTGCAGCTGGAGATGGTCCTTCAGTCGTTGCAGCCACTTCTGAGCGAGGGCGAAGTTCCGCTGACTCCTGGTGAACGACAATATCAAGAAGACATGAAGACTGTAATAAAGAAGCCGCCTCCTCCTCCCTGCGCTCCATTCAGTTCTGTGACCCCTTTCACTGCCAGGGCTCTTAGATTTGTTCCCCCCAGGGTTCCGGGGCAGATTCCACAGCTTTGGACAAATAAAACCTAAATCCAACATTTAAAAAATCCTAACACCCCCCCTCGACCCCCCACCTATATACACACACATAGGCGAGAATGTTGTTCCCCTCGTTTAATGACAGAAAACCCCACAATGGTCCCAGAAATAACCGGAATCTGACACAAGTAATAAATTAAAATTCTCTGAAAATGATGAAATAAAAGTCAGACTTTGCGTTTCGCTCCTGACACGGCCTGGACAGAAATGACGGTTCCCGTAATATTTTGTTGCACAACCTTTTGGGGCAATCGCTGCGATCAGACGACTCCTGTAACTGTCAATGAGACTTCTGCCCCTCTCAGCAGGGATTTTGGGCCCTTCCTCTGCCCCAGTTGTCTCGGGGGTGAAGGGTCTTCTCCAGACGACAGGTTTCAGCTCCTTCCAATAGGATTTAGGTGCGGGCCCATAGAAGCCCCTTCAGAATAGTCCAATGTTCTCCTCTTAGCTATTCTTGGGGGTTTAGCTGTGTGTTTTGGGTCATTATCTTGTTACAAGACCCATGACCTGCGACTGAGGCCAAGCTTTCTGACACTGGGCAGCACATGTCTCTCTAGAATCCCTTGATAGTCTTGAGATTTCATTGTACCCTGCACAGATTCAAGACCCCCTGTGCCAGATGCAGCAAAGCAGCCCCAGAACATAACAGAGCCCCCTCCATGTGTCACAGTAGGGGCATAACAGAGCCCCCTCCATGTGTCACAGTAGGGACATAACAGAGCCCCCTCCATGTGTCACAGTAGGGACATAACAGAGCCCCCTCCATGTGTCACAGTAGGAACATAACAGAGCCCCCTCCATGTGTCACAGTAGGGACAGTCTTCTTCTCAGGATAGGCTTCATGTTTCCGGCTGCGACCATAGAGCTGATGGGCCTGGCCAAAAAAGTCTTCCCTGTACATAGGACATTGTCCCAGAAGCTTTGTTGCTTGTCAGCATGGGGTTTGGTTATTACTTGTGTCAGATTCCGGTTATTTCTGTGACCATTGTGGGATTTTCTTTCATTACACGAGGGACCAATAATTCTATCCACGTGTGTGTGTGTATATATATATATATATATATATATATATATATATATATATATATATCCTGAAAGCAGGCACCCGCAGCATTGTCACAATGTCACTTATATAATGTATACGAGCAGGTGTCTGCAGCATTGTCCCAATGTCACTTATATACTGTATTAGTTACTAAAAGTGGAAACCAAACAAAAAGTTACTTGCACCAAATCTCCTAAAAGTAAGAGGTCATTCCTATCACTAAGGCATCTACCGGCATACACATATCTGTAGGAAATCACCTCTAGTATACAGTAAGCGCCCTGTAGTATACAGTATATAGTGAGCTCCCTGTAGTATACAGTATATAGTGACTCCCTCTAGTATATAGTGACTCCCTGTAGTATACAGTATATAGTGAGAACCCTGTAGTATACAGTATACAGCGACTCCCTGTAGTATACAGTATAAAGTGAGCTCCCTGTAGTATACAGTATATAGTGAGCTCCCTGTAGTATACAGTATATAGTGACTCCCTCTAGTATATAGTGACTCCCTGTAGTATACAGTATATAGTGAGCACCCTGTAGTATACAGTATATAGTGAGCTCCCTGTAGTATACAGTATATAGTGACTCCCTCTAGTATATAGTGACTCCCTGTAGTATACAGTATATAGTGAGCTCCCTGTAGTATACAGTACATAGTGAGCTCCCTGTAGTATACAGTATATAGTGAGCTCCCTCTAGTATACAGTATATAGTGACTCCCTCTAGTATACAGTTTATAGTGAGCTCCCTGTAGTATACAGTGACTCCCTCCAGTATACAGTATATAGTGAGCTCCCTCTAGTGGTAGATTTAGCTTTATATCCATGTTCTGCAGGGGATCTGGAGCTCTATATAAGGAAACCAGAGCTGTAAATCAGTAAAATATAGGGCATGTCCTATCACCCCAGCCCCGCCCCACTTCACCCCGGCCCTGTCCCATTCCACCCCGGGCCCCACCCTGATTCCCCCTCATCTTGGTTCCCAAGCCCCCATGTCACCCTAGTCATCCCTCATCCTGAGCCCCACATCACCCTGGTCCCCCCTCATCCCGGGCCCTATGTCACTCCGCCCACGCCACCCTCACCTCTTCTGAATAGCTCCGATCCTCTCCTGGACTCGATCAGCAAAGACATTTCCCAGTCGTATCAGGCTCTCTCCTGCGTCCACGGCCACTGCGACTTTCTGTGAATTCATCTCCATGGTGGTGAGGAAATCTTTGTGCTTCTTGATGGCGATTTCTACGCCCTCCACAGTATTAGGCAACTCAACATGAGCCAAAGCCGATTCCTAAAACCAGAAGAATCAGACGGTGAAGTTATAACAAGAGGCCGATCACAATCCGGATCTCTCAGACGCCCTCCTGGACGATGGATGGTTGTCATGGACAATTCCTTCTATTTTCCCTCACCCTCTGGTGCCCGATATTTGTGTCATTCCTTTGTACAGGCCCGGCGCCCATTCATGATGCTTGTAGGGTACTCAATGATGCCTCCTGCTGCCCCACAGACCCCAGCTGTGACTCCTCCCCCCTGACTACTCTATTGTTTGGACAATAACCCATCCAAAACCCTTCCCTGATGTCCCAAAAATGAAGGGATAGAACACGGAGCTGGCACTCGAGCCAGTCTGTACAACCGACATATGGAGGCAGCAAAGCAGAGGAGACGGCCAATATAACCCAAAACCTCACGTGCACGGCCAGGGCAGTAAAAGAGAACCCTAAAAGGGCAATATATATACACCCCATCCAGCACTTTACCACTATATACATATTAGCGGTCAGGACTGGTCAGGATCCGTCTCACCTGGTTGTTCAGGCACGCCTCCGCCTGCTTAACATCTCTCAGAAACAGGTGGAAGATGTGGGACTGGACCAGGACCTCCCGCCGGTTCTCCCACATCTGGATCAGCTTGTTCCATCCGACTTCCAGCTTCTGCAGCCACTGCTGGAGGGAGAGGTACGGGAGATCGGCCTCCTCCAAACTGAGAAGGTCGCTGACCGCCTGAATCTTGTTGTAGTCCTCCTCATATCTATTGATCTCCTCTTTCAGAGAGGCGTGAAGTCCCAGCAGCCTCTCGGCCTCCACGAGGTTGGACGGCAGCTCCTCAGCCGCGACCGCAGTTTGTGTTTTGACCAACCAGGTGAGAAAGTTGTCCAGATCCTGAATGAACTGCTGGAGCTTGCTGGCCACGGTCAGGGAGTCCTCACAGCCCTGTAAAGTCCTCTTCAGGGCCTCCCACTCCCCACTAATCTCCTCGAAGTGCACCAGGACCTCCATGGCCTGGGACGGGTGGCAGGTGGCCAGAACTTCTGCGTCTTGCTGCAGTTGGACCAGTTTGGGTTCCAGGGCCACCAATGCCGCCTCCATGTTGGAGAGCTTCCTCTGCAGGGCAAGCACCCCCCCTAGCTCCCCGCTGCCACATTGGGTGCTCTCCATGGCCTTCCTCTTCTCTCGGATCTGGGACTTGACCTCGGTGCATTCTAAGAAATAGTTCTGTAAGCGAAGGACGGAGGAGAGCTGTTCCTTCCTCTGCTCTACCAGCTCCACAATCCGGTTCCACCTGTCCAGACACAAAGCAAAAATGGAGAATCAAAGCCCCCAATAAAATACTAAAACAATTTTTGCCTGATTTTACAGATCTGGGAGGGCTCTATGATAGTCGGCGCCCTAAGGATACAAACCATCTGCAAAAAAATGTCCCTTTATCACGTCCATTGTGCCCCGGGGTCACCTGACTGGAGCCTTAATCCCCTAATAGTGACATTAAATGGGCAGAAACCCCCCAAAAATGTCCCTTCATCTCTTGCAGATTTTGTATATATGACCGTAATAAATATCCGCGGCCCCGGCGCCAGCACTTTGTGTACATTTAACCCTTTTATCCCCTCTCTCCCTCTTTCACAACCTCTTCTGTTATTTTTTTGCAGCGTTATCAGACCTTGGACTTTGTGGCCACAGAAGGTTTTATCATCAGATCCGGCCTCTGAATATTCAGGATTATCCAGGAGAATAAATCAGGGACTTCTCGTATTTTTTTACATTTTTGTGTTTTACATTTTTTTTATTTTTTTTTCGTTAACAAGGGGGAAAAAAGTCTATTTTTAGTTCTTTTTTTTTTTTTTTTCTGTAAAACAACTTAGGAGCATTGACCACAGCAAATGAGGGTCTGGTGCACCTATTCCCTTCAGTTAGGGGGTCTGGTGCACCTATTCCCTTCAGTTAGGGAGTCTGGTGCACCTATTCCCTTCAGTTAGGGGGTCTGGTGCAACTATTCCCTTCAGTTAGTGGGTCTGGTGCACCTATTCCCTTCAGTGGGGGTCTGATGCTCCTATTCCCTTCAGTGGGGGTCTGATGCTCCTATTACCTTCAGTGGGGGGTCTGATGCTACTATTCCCTTCATTAAGGGGGTCTGGTGCACCTATTTCCTTCAGTGGGGGGTCTGGTGCACCTATTCCCTTCAGTTAGGGGGTCTGGTGCACCTATTCCCTTCAGTTAGGGGGTCTGGTGCACCTATTCCCTTCAGTTAGGGGGTCTGGTGCAACTATTCTCTTCAGTTAGGGGGTCTGGTGCACCTATTCCCTTCAGTGGGGGGTCTGATGCTCCTATTCCCTTCATTAAGGGGGTCTGGTGCACTTATTCCCTTCAGTGGGGGGTCTGATGCTCCTATTCCCTTCATTAAGGGGGTCTGGTGCACCTACCTATTTCCTTCAGTGGGGGGTCTGGTGCACCTATTCCCTTCAGTTAGGGGGTCTGGTGCACCTATTCCCTTCAGTAAGGGGGTCTGGTGCACCTATTCCCTTCAGTAAGGGGGTCTGGTGCACCTATTCCCTTCAGTGGGGGGCTGATGCGCCTTTTCTCTTCAGTAAGGGGATCTGGTGCACCTATTCCCTTCAGTAAGGGGGTCTGGTGCACCTATTCCCTTCAGTTAGGGAGTCTGGTGCACCTATTCCCTTCAGTAAGGGGGTCTGGTGCACATATTCCCTTCAGTGAGGGGGTCTGGTACACCTATTCCCTTCAGTTAGGGGGTCTGATGCTCCTATTCCCTTCAGTTAGGGGTCTGGTGCACCTATTCCCTTCAGTAAGGGGGTCTGCTGCACCTATTCCCTTCAGTGGGGGGTCTGGTGCACCTATTCCCTTCAGTAAGGGGGTCTGGTGCACCTACCCTTCAGTGGTGGGGGTCTGGTGCACCTATTCCCTTCAGTAAGGGGGTTTGCTGCACCTATTCCCTTCAATTAGGGGGTCTGATGCTCCTATTCCCTTCAGTAAGGGGGTCTGGTGCACCTATTCCCTTCAGTAAGGGGGTCTGATGCACCTACCCTTCAGTGGGGGGGGGGTCTGGTGCACCTATTCCCTTCAGTAAGGGGGTCTGCTGCACCTATTCCCTTCAATTAGGGGGTCTGATGCTCCTATTCCCTTCAGTAAGGGGGTCTGGTGCTCCTATACCCTTCAGTGGGGGGTCTGATGCTCCTATTCCTTTCAGTCGGAGGGGGGGGGGGGTCTGGTGCTCCCATTCTCTATAAGTGGGGGTCTGGTGCTCCCATTCTCTTTCTTTTACCTCCAGCCCTCCCATTGCCATGTAATGTCATCTACATTGAGTCTAGCTGCCGGACTCCATTCTCAGGATTGGTGGGGTCTCAGAACCCCAATGATCAGATAGAGGCTTTATGGCGTACCCTATAACCCCTTATAGAAGCAGCTTAGATACGTCGCGCTCATTAGATAGCTGTCGGCTGAGCGCTTACTATGTCACTCACAACATGGCGTCTCGTCTCCATTTCCCGTCACTCATCTGTCTCATACGTGACCTGTCAGCGGCCGCGGCCTCAGGAGAATTACGTGCGACACGAGAAGTGGAGACAAATCTGCGAGTGGTTCCTTATATACCTGCTGTTTAAGTGATCCTGACAGGCGCGGACCTCGGAGGCGCTGGGGTGTCCCCCCTCCAGCAGCTGCTGCACAATCTGATTGACGTCCAACACTCGGCCCATTAGACTGTTCATCTCCTGGTCCAGACTCTCGAATCTAAAAGCCATGAAGAAGAATCCAGGTCACTATCCCCAGGAGCCCAGAATCCGAACCTCATAGACCTAGATCCCTATACATACTGTAAGTGACATAGGCAGGATAGAATTACATTCTTTAACCTTTTCACTACCAAAACTTCTTATAGACATCAAAGTCTATTGGAAGAATTAAAGACAACTCTCTTCTGAATCTCTATTAGACCTCAACTAGCCAAATGCAGCTAAAATTGGAGTCGCTTTTTTTCCTGCAACCATTTTCATTGTGGTTTTTCTTCCACTATTAAGTGTATGGGGAAAATACATAACGCTAAAACTGTAGGGATCACCGAGCGGCCATTGCTCTGTACATTGTATATCAAGGAAAGATGGAGGATGGTTGGCGGCCACTGTAGGGATTATAGCAAATATTTCACATGTCCACCAGGGCAGCTCCTGGCATATACACTAAACACTGGGGTCACTGGGCCCCACCATACAGAGCCCTATATGGCACCATACAGCACCATAAAGAGCACTATATCACACCGTACAGAGCACCATATGACACTGTACAGAGCACCATATGATACTACACTGAGCATCATACAGAGCACCATATGACACTACACTGAACATCATACAGAGCACCATACAGTGCTGTACAGAGCACCACATGACACCACACAGAGCACCATATGGCACCGTAGAGAGCACTATATGGCACCATACAGCACCGTACAGAGCACCATATGGCACCATAAAGAGCACTATATGACACCGTGCAGAGCACCATATGACACTACACTGAGCATCATACAGAGCACCATACAGCGCCGTACAAAGCACTATATGACACCACACAGAGCACCATATGACACTATATATAGTACTATCCCTCTCTACACTATGGAGCCAATGACAGGCCTAGATCACAGCTAATAAATACACAATTTCCTATCTTCTTCCACACTTCTGCTGCCACAGCCTATCGCATAGGTCATTGGTAGTGAATGCCCTACACTTGATGACATTTGCTTGTTCTCGGGGTGTTCAGGTCGGTCCTCACCTGTGCTGGACAACCTCCACATCTTCCAGCCTCTGAGGGATCTCCATCTTCACTAACCATTGCTCTTTTTCGTCTATCCAGACCTCACAGGAATTGACCTCCCCAAACATTTTGTAGACATCTAAGGCGTCCTGAAGCCACTGACTCCGTAAGGAGGCGACTTCCACCACCTCGCCATAAAGCTGCTCCACCTCCACGATACTAATCTGTACGTCCACCTGGTCTCGGTACTCAGGCCCAAGTTCTGACAACTGTTTCCTCAAGCCAAGCGCGCTGGCTCTATGTTTCTCGATCTCCTCCATAGCTGCTCGATGCTTCTTCACCAAAGACTGGGTGGAGAACTCATCATGTCCAAAGTCATCACTGGACACCAGGCGATAGGTGTCCTGCAACCAGCCGGCAAGCTCTGCGGTGTCTGCATTGAACTGATGGAAGTTGGAGGCGTCTTGGAGCTTCATCTGATGAGCACTTGATGCCTTTTCAAGGTTTTCCCATTTCTGCTTCACTTCCTGCATGCGCTGCCGTAGTCCGGCCAATCCCCTTCGCCGTTTTGTTAACACCTTGTACAGGAAGAAAAGCAAAAGATAGAAAACGTGTATAAATATCTGATAATTCCACTTACATTCAGGTCAGGACATGAGGCCTCGCTGCTCACCTGCTCCCCTTTCTGGAGCGTCTGCTGTAACATGGCAAATCTCCCTCCAATCTCCCCCACCAGGATCTTGTGTTTGCTCAGTAGTCGTAGGACGCTGCTCAGATCCTTCCCGTAACTTTGTGGTGTTGCGAGAATCTGTTCTTTCTCTCGGATCCAGCCCTCGGCCTCCTCCACTTCCTGCAGAAAGCACCAGAGACGTTTGGATTCCTCCAGCTCGCCCCGTCGCTTCTCCGCCAGCTGTCGGAGCCCTTCCAGGCAGCTCTTCACATGCTCGACCCGGTTGCAGATGATCTGGGGGTCACACGGCTGGTAATCTGCACCACAGAAACCCATTACTAAGAGGTAACAATCTGGTTTCATACTGGTCCTATCCTATCATACTGGTCCTATCCACTCCTATTGATGATGTAGTGCTGTAGGCGATGATGTAATTGTGTAGGTGATGATGTAATATTGGAGGTGATGATGTAATGCTGTGGCTGCCAGCATTGCTATGCAGCAGAGAACTTATAAGTGACTGCAGTAATAAACCAGCCCTGTGTCTCACTTGTTCGGATCGGTGGTGGTCCCAGAAGTTGAGTCCGCACCTATCATAGAGTGATGGTGTAGCCTAGTACATGACATCACTTTATATCCGTGGACGTCCCTTTATCTATGACGTACATTCTGTTTGCACTCACCGGAGTACTCTGTAAACTTCAGAGCGGACTGGTTTAGGGAGTGGACTCTCTCGGTCTGGGCAGCGATATCGGCCTCCAACAAGCTGTGTTTCTGCAGAAAGTCTTCCACTTCCAATAGATGTTTTCCAAAATCTTTAGAAGATAAGGGAACCTGTAACATAATGGGATATGTGACCTGTTAGGGGAGTTTTCTAATGACCTATTATTAGTATCAGATTGGTGAGGGGTCCGTCTGCTGGCACCTCCCTGACCGCCACTTACTTGCATCTCATCCATCCAGTCGATCATATAGACCATCTCCTGGAATATCTTCTGCAGCGCCAGGTTCCTCTCCAGTCTGGCTCTCCTGGCGCTGAGAAGCTCCTTCAGTAGATTCCACTGTCTTAGGATGTTGTCCTTCTGAGCCGCTATCCTGCAGATATCATAATATCCCTCCGACTCCATCTCCTGCGCCAGGTCGGCCACCACCTGGATCCGCTCTTCATAGGAGGAAATATCGGCCTCAATGGCTTCATGTTTCTTCATGGCGGCCTCCACGGCAGATTGGTCATAACCGAAGTTATCCTATGATGTGAGGCAGACGATATAAGATGGATTCTCACCATCTCTTATGGTACTTGCTTAGTGATCCGGCCTTACCTGGGACACGAGCCGCTGGTTCTCGCTCAGCCATGCCTCCCTCATGGCCGCTTTCTGATCAAACCTTTGTGACAGTAGTTCCAGCTTCTCTTGCCGTATCAGTTCGTTCCGTAGAGCGACCTCGCGCTCATGTTCTGCCTTCTCCAGCCGTGTCCAAGCCTAGGTGATAATATAATGTCCAGGGCACATTGTCAGATCGGGAGGTGAAGGACAAGAATCAATCCGCACATTAGGTAATGCATTCACATTGTGTTTGTGGGGGCCATTTGGGGTAGACGCTCCCAGGATACAGGTCACACATCTTAACAGAGGCCATAAGAGTCTCCTTTCGGCCTCCATCAGGTCGGGGTACGTTGGTATACCCTTTTTTTGGGGGAAAGCTCAGTCATCAATCTGAGAATTACATAGAGAATCCTCCAAAACTCTAAAAATCCCACACCCTGGAAATGGCATCTTCGATTCTCCTAACAATAATGCAGGTTCAGCGTAGATTACATTCAGTCCTTACAGTGGGTGGTGGGACCTGCATTAGATGGGGATACCCCATAATACCCCATTAAAGACACAGATGGGGATAACCCATAATCCCCCATTAAAGACACAGATGGGGATACCCCATAATACCCCATTAAAGACACAGGATCACAGAATCTACAGAGCCTTCAAAAGGGAGGAAACCTGTAGACATGTGAGCAGTGTCAGCGGGTTGTATGGGCCGAGCCGACTGACCCATCAGGACACAACTTCTGTATTTCAATAATAAGGCCTCTGAATCCTCCCCACTGAAATACAGAAGTTGTGTCCTCCAATGAGAAGGATTAAGACGCCCAGTGTCTATTTGTTACCTAATACATTACACCAAGGACCAAGCCCCATAATGACGGGGGGTCTGGTGCTGTCCAATTACCCAACATAGGATTTCTATAATAGAGAAGGACCAATACTAATGTGACCTGTCCTGGAGACCCCTCATTGATGCGGAGACTGCACAAGACACTCCAGGTCACAAATCCCACCGTGACAAGGCCCACCTTGTTGATATCAGAGATGTTCTTCCCCTCGGATGGCACATACAGCTTACGCTTTTCTTCCCTCATCTTACTCTGAATAGTGAAAAGAAGAACTTCCAGATTCCCCTTCTCCTGAAATCTAGAAAAAAGCAAACAATGGATTGGGTGATCATATAGGATCCCGAAAATTGTCCTCAATAGCTTCATCCTCTATATACTGACTATATACTCCTTATATACTGATTATACATCCTCTATATACTCACTATATACTCCTTATATACTAATTATACATCATCTATATACTCACTATATACTCACTATACACCCACTATATACTCACTATACATCCTCTATATACTCACTATACACCCTCTATATACTCACTATATACTCACTATACACCCTCTATATACTCACTATATACACTCTATGTACTCACTATATACTCACTATACATCCTCTATATACTCCTTATATACTGATTATACATCCTCTATATACTCGCTATACACCCTCTATACATTCACTATATATTCACATTGCTTGTGATTCTAGAGGACGATGGTCCATGTGTTTGGCTACCAACATTACATTATCATTGACTAAACCACCGACATCCTAATGTGAATGGGCGTCTGACTCCCCCTTTGGCAGATATCAGAGAATAGAAGGGGCCTGATGGATTTGACCAGACCAGGCGGAGATAACCCCCAATGGTCTCCTCATGAGAACACTTTGGTAGGATTTTATGAAGACTGGGGGTTCCTGCGCCCCGGATTGGGATGCACACATGACTGTGTCACAAACTATGGCTGGCATAGACTTACACCCCCAAACATGCCCACTTTACAGAACAGTAATGTGTGGGGCAAAAAACATTTTTGGAGCAAAATTGGCCATTCACCAATCTGGTACAAAATCAATGACAAATCCCCCAAGTTTGACTTGGCTGAGGGTGCACATGTACGGGGAGGGCTGGAGGAAAAGCTGTGCTCTGTAGTGCAGGTACGCGGCCGCCATGACACTCACTTGCAGGGTTTCTCGGTGGTGCAGTACGTGGTGAACGCCTGGAGCTGCTGCTGGACGCCCAGTAAGGAGTTGGCAAATTTCTGGTTTGTGATGATGGAGACGGTTCTCTCAATCCACTCCAGAAGTTCTGATGCCAGGACCTCATATCTATTGATGTCCTTCTCCGTTTCGATGGCCTGGTCCAGGACCTGCAACGGTGGAGACCAATGGCCTTAAGATCATGCAATGTCACATACATAAGCAGTAGGGAAGTTCTCAAATATATCACGTGCAGAAATTAGTAACGGAAGCAAAAACGGATACGAACAGACGGCCGTCCAATCACAGCCATGGAAAATAAGCGTCAGATTCTGGCCATTTTTTTTGAATTTCAAAAAACCGAAGTATCCCAAAAATATCTGGCAGAAAAACACTGTAATGTGAATAGAGCCCTAGTACGGTCAGGGGGTAAGGGATATTAGTGTCAATGAAGAATGTGGCGCGGCCCCCGTCCTCCTAGGAGTACACCCTCGCCACACCCTTTATTTGGGGTACAATAGACGCTTTCTGCTAATACCAAAGCTCCATGACTCGTGGTAAGGACAAGGCCTCTGCGTCCAGGCCCAGAACCTCAATGGGATTCTTTGCTTCAAAGTCAGCGGCTGGTCAGGAACGGCTCCAAGCCCGAGAAGACTCACATGGATGAGACATTTACAGAACGCAGCCCTTACCTTACCGATACGCTTGCCCTCCACAGCCAGAGCCTTCATCTTGGAGAAGTAATGGTAGAAGGACACCACGTAGGTGATGATGGATTTCTCATCTGGATTCTCTGTGTTCACATCTGCAGGAAAAGGAAGATTGTACAAGGTGAAGGCTCCTGCAAGTGCCGAAACCCTATTACTCGTCATTGGATGTCACTAAGAGCTGTGAGATCACCAGGCTGTACACACCAGACACATCGGCCTCCCAGTGATTGGTGCCCCAGTGTACATAGAAGTGCATGGAGCGCCGGTCACACAACACCACTAGTGCACCATTCACCAGGAGGGCTTAAGGGTGTTTCGGTCTCCATCCTCCTCCTCCTCCTCCTCTGGGGGACCAACAATCGGGCCCCCAGTGATCGGACACTTATAAGGACAACCCCTTTAAGTAAGTGTGACTAACTATGAGTTATGTGTGAGATCACCCCAACATCTTCTCTGATGTCTTACATCTAGGATTATCTACAGTGCTTTGTGAGATACCATCTTCTTTTGGGGAGGGTCTATGACCAGACAGACGACATCCGTGGGCACCTTTCATGTAGTGGCTGCCACTTTTATATACTAAGAATTATCCACTTGGATACGTCACATCGCTGGGGCATATATACTATCACTATATGTCATAGACTGCCAGGGTGTATCCTTGTGGCACATATACCATAACTATATATCATACACGGCCATACAGTGGGGCACATATACCATAGCTATATATCATAGACTGCCAGGGTGTATCCTTGTGGCACATATACCATCGCTCTATATCATACACGGCCATACAGTGGGGCACATATACCATAGCTATATATCATGGACTGCCAGGGCGTATCCTTGGGGCACATATACCATCGCTCTATATCATACACTGCCATACAGTGTGCTGCCTCCCCGTCTCATACAGATTTCTCAGACCTCTCAGGCAGTCTCATAGATGGGGTAAGGGGCTGAGCCGTGTTGTCTGCACCTTCGGGGTCCAGCAGTTTGATCAGTCCCAGCTGCTGCTCGGCCGTATTGAAGGCTTGCTGGAGATTATAGGTCGCGTTGGACTTGGTCAGTCGGCTGAAGTCTATTAAATCTGGTCTGTTGGTAAAAATAAGCTTGGTCAGTCGTGCACGTTACAGATCACTGCGAGGCTTCATGGAGAGAATGTCAATGGCCTACTAATAGGAAAGGTCACATGGTGGGGTGTGACCCTGCACCTCACCAATAAAGTGTCCGCGGCAGTCAGCAAAGTACAACCTGTCTACATGCACCTTAGGAGCTGCAGTGCAGGGTATGTTCTAATATCAAGGCCCCCCCCATCCCTCCACACTGGGGTCATATGGTTGTATTCACACACAGAACTAACACTCCATGTAATGTCTACGAGCGGCAGAATACACATCAGTCACCTGAAATCTGCCAATGATCTGCAGATCATATCTCAAGTGTATGGAAAGCTTTAGTCCATCACTGACCCCTGTTCTTAGTCACAGGAGAGGAGAGAGCACGCTATATGGTATGTACTATGTACTATGAGCTATGTACTATATGCTATGTGATATGTGGTATGTACTATGTTATATGTACTATGTGCTATTTGCTATGTGATATGTGCTATGTACTATGTGCTATGTACTATGTGATATGTGCTATGTGCTATTTACTATGAAATGCTGGGCACAATCTGTGCCCCACTGTGGCTAATATATTGCCCGGCATCAATAATTATTGCGGTGAGTGACGGTTTTATGGCCTCTATTATTTTATTGTGAATTCCCCCATTTTGTTTGCAGATATCGGGGTACTGTATCACTGATTTCACTTTCTTTGCTGGTGGTAAAGACGGTCCATGGATATAAACAGAACATCCCCATTCACTGACAGCGAGCCCATGGATATAGACATTATACACAGTTAACCCTTTGTAGCCAGCTGTGATACATCTCCTACCTATGCCTGTGGATGAGGGCGCTGAACGCCAGCCCGTCTCTCCAGCACGTGGTGAAGTTCTGGATATTGACCTCCGGATAGCTGCAAATACAGGAAAAGGTCGTTTTACTAGAGGACATTGTAATAGATCAGAGTCAGACAATTCGCCCCAAACCTACCCTGCCGTCTTCATCTGGCACCAGAGGAGCAGGGCGTCCTTGGCTGATCTTGTCTCACGGTTGTCCTCAGTTTCTATCTTGATCACTTGGATCTATAAGGATATATAATAATAGTGATATAAGGACAACACTACAAGGGTATAAAGACCCTACATTAATAAAACATGGCTGACGTGATAAGAAACCAGTGCACAATACAGGCGTCAGTGGCACCCCCTGCTGGGAGTGCCTGGAATGTCTGCACCACTTCATTGTAGGGACAGCTCCCGTAGCACAATCCTGCCTTGCGCCCTCCACGTAGGCACAGTCTTATGCTTGGGCTGGAACTCACAGAGGACTATGAGGCAGTGAGTTAGGGTCAGTAAAAGCGCAGTCCGTCTTGGAAGTGCAACCACAGCTGGACACTGATCTGGACTGCCCACAAGTCTGCAATAACAACAATCCATATAACAAGGTGCAGAAATGACCTGAAAGCGGAGAATAATGGTCCAGACGAGGCCCAGGGTGAGCCGGTGATTCCCGTCCACGATGTCATGGGAGCCCACATTCTCCAGATGTACTCGCTGCTCCTTAAGAAACTGAAGGGCTTTGTCCACATTTTCCAAAGAGTGAATCCTCATCCGGCCTCGCGTGGGTTTAGGCTGAGGGTAGAAAACATTGGATTGGATTATGTTATAGTAGTCAGAACCTGCCCAGTGAGTAGTGGGCCCAGGTCCTATTCTATGTAGGGGCCCATTATACCCTATTATATGTCCCGTCTCTTACCAGCTGCTCCCCGGACAGCACTTCCAGCAGTTTGGTGATGATGTAGCCATCGCGTAGGTCGCTGTACAGATCATTCACACGACAAGGAACCTTAGACAGATGAGAATTCATCCACTTGGTGAATGTTTTCTTCTGAACTGCATCCCGTTCATCTGAGGAGTAAAAGACAAGAGTCGGCTTCAATCCAGTCTGTGCACGTAGGGGTTGTCCTAGTATGCCCGACACCCCCACGATCAGCTGTCTGTCACATAAGTGCTACGGCCTCTTCACTGCTTACCCAGCACAGTGCAGTCCACTGTACAGTGGTTGTGCCAGGTATTACAGGTCAGCCACTTTCACTTGAATGGGACTGAGCTGCAAACAGGACATGTGACCAATGAACGCAGGACATGTGACCTATAAAGTGGCGCTCATCCAAGTACTGCTGATCAGTGGAGGTGCTGGGTCCTGGATCCCAGAGCCCCTGCAACAGAGCAGCCCCCCGGTCTGGGTGAACGATTGGCTGCCATGATGGCTGTCACATGATGTAAATGGACGCACTACGAATACCCAAAGGACCAGCAGGGGCGCTGGACATCTAAATGTGCAGAATATCTGAATTATCTAATGCGGAGAACTGAGGTTTCAGCTCATAAAGGACACAACTTTACCCGCCAAGGCTTTGATCCGGGAGCACTCAAACAATTTTCCAGAGGCTGCGGGTTCATCCCATGGATGCTCAGTCTGGTCCCAGCGATTGTTGTTATTTGGGGTCTGCACCTCCATGTTGTCCAGCTCCGGGCTCACATTCGCCATCAAATCTATGAGAACAATTTATATAATAAAAAACACAAATCAGGTCTAAGTGAGACTTCAATATATTGTGTGAGCAAAGAGAAGACTCCAACCATTACTGAGGAGAAACCAATTAGATATCAAAGTCTGAAGCATCTGCCACAGTCCCGGAACCCCCCGAAGTCCCACAAGTTGTCGTAAGTCACAAGGAATAACCCAGCCGGATAATAAACAGAGAGAACCGCCAAAGTCTTCCTAAAAACAGCCGTCATACAGCCATACTGTGAATATACTCCTCTATATACTCCTCTCTTATACTCCTCTTTATACTCCTCTCTTATACTGGTCTATATACTCCTCCTCATATACTACTCTCTTATACTCCTCTATATACTCCTCTATATACTCCTCTCTTATACTCCTCTATATACTCCTTGTAGTATTGGCATAAGGTGCAGGTTTCATGGCTGACTCTCAGTAGTGTGAATACTCCCTTACACTCTTCTTATACTTCTTTCTTCTGCTAAATCTGTCCCGGCTTTGGCTTATTAAACTGCAACAAAATCTGTAACATAAGAGTCAGTCTAAGGTTGCATTCACACGGAGTAACGTGCTGTGTGATGTGGCACGTATACTGCGTGTGAGACTTTGCGCGCCGTAAAAGCTCCCATTGGTTTCAATGGGAGCCTGGATCGTATACACTGCGTTATTTTGTGGCCGTGATTTTGCAAAATCACGGCTGCAAAATAACGCGGCGTATACGATCCAGGCTCCCATTGAAACCAATGGGAGCTTTTACGGCGCGCAAAGTCTCACACGCAGTATACGTGCCACATCACACGGCACATTACTCCGTGTGAATGCACCCTAAGGCTGAGGCCCTACGTAGCAGATGCAGCCGAAAACCACTACGAAAAAGACACAGCATTTTTTTCTGCAACGTGTTTTCCCATTAAGTTTGCTGAGTTTTCCTCTGCAGACTTTCTGCTTCTATTATTCCCATAGGGAATCTGCGAGCGTTTCTGTGGGTATAACGGACGTGCTGTGATTTACAAAAACACGAGTGTGAATTTTTCTGCCACGTTTGGATCGGATTAGCCAGAATCACATCCACTTTTCGCAGCCTGTGGCCCGGACTATAATGGTTTTGTGGGTAAATGATATTTATACTGACCTGTCCTCCATATCAGATTCACAGCCGCTAGATGGAGATCAGAGCTGGACTCAGATAATTCTGCTTTGTGCGTAGAGTATCTGCAGCTTCGCTCCTATACAAGTGATCAGGCACTGAGCTGCAGTACCTCCGCATGACCACTACACACAGAACAGCGCTATCTGCTTCCGCTCTATCCCGTGTATAGCAACCGCTGAGAGCAGCTGATCAGCAGGGGTCCTGGGACACATCATAAACATCATTTGCCCCGTAGTTCCTGAGATGTTACCCCCGACGTAGTGACATTGCGACAATTTTTGCAACCTTTTAAAAAGCTGCATCTGATAAATTTGGCGTCTATCAGGATAACCCGGGCCAGTTACTGAGCAGTTTAAGAGTTATATGTCACAAATGGGACCAAAAAGTCCCTGTTTTGCAACTTTTTGATCCCAAAACTCTAGACAGCAGGGTTGGATAAATCCCCACCATTGTGCACTTCCAAATCTCCCGCCCCTACTGCATCATCCATTGTACGTGTTGTACCTGACAAGGGGGTCGGCGCCCACAAACTGGCCCATGGCCATCCCCCTGCTAAGTATATGAGGAGTGCAGGGATTTACACAGGTCTGGTTTTACACTCGGTGGGTTCTAGACTTGCAGAATGGCCGTGTTCGCCGGCGGTTTTTGGCGGGGCCCTACCTTGTCGTTTCTCAGACCGCCCTTCTTGGTCCTAGCATGTGGTTTTCCATGAGGCTGCACTTTGTACAGGTGAACAGATCTCTGGCCTTGCTGCTAAAAACTGAACCCAAGTGTACCATGTGAATAACAGCCTAAATGACATCCCACTCCCCTCATATCCCCCTATACAAACTTTTAAGTGCATCCCTTGTCACTGACATTGGCTGAGAGTCATCACATGGTGTTTGTCGGGGGGGGGGGGGGGATGTGTATATTCGGGGCTGGTGCACCCACTAGTTCACATTTATTAGGGCATCTGTGCTGAGGAATTACAGGAGTCTGGTCGGAGCATTAGCATATAGTATTAGCGCTGCAGTCTGATCTCTGCAGCCTCCCCCCACCCATATGGCGGCACACTGCAGCGTCAGCTCAGCCAACATGTCAGAGTGCACCTGTGTATACGGGAGATACATCTGGCAACGGATGGCACCATCATGTGCAAAAACTAGTGCAAAGGGAACAAACACGCTGTGGACCTACGAAGGGCAATGGCGGATATGTATATATCGCCCCGGAGTTACCAGGTGCGGTGCGGGCCCCTATACAGATATGTCACAGAATGAGGCCTGCGAGGGGTCACTGGTGACCAGGTCTCTTTATGGGAAGCCATTGCACTCTGGTAAGTTGGCCATTCATACAAACTCCCATACACCTGCATGCCCGGCTCAGTCCAACCTGCTGTCATTCTCGGGACATGAACAAATAGCAGACACCTCTGACCCCTCTCCCATCAAAAGATCAGTAAAGTCCAACAACCCCCCGTCCATGTCCTCCAGCCCCTGCTGACCGGCATAGTCAGGAGGCCTCCGAACACGAGAGGGTTCCCGCTGCTGCCCATAGCCGAGGGTTTGGACAACATTCATCTATTATATACGGCAGTATTTGGGTTTGCGACACTTCTGCTGAGTCTTTCTATTTTACTTCTTCATTGTGGGGGTGAAAATAATTTGTAATATAAGAAATATAACTGCCCTATAACTGTAATATAATATAATTGTAATATAATATAACTAGAATATAATGTTAATAGAATAATTACAGCTGGACGATATATTCTGCGTCTCTGAGAGTCACCTGCACCAGGCCGGAGCTGTCCATACACTGCACACAGTTGTCTCAGCACTTCTTCAGCTGACAGCTATTCCCTTCTGTCTCCCTTCTCACTTGCACACTTGGCTTATCATAGAGGAGTTAGACCACATATAAGGCCATGCATCAGACATGTTGAAATCCAACTGCACCAATCCTTTCTCCTGACATCTACATTAGGGGGAACGTCAGGAAACATTATATACAGCGCCGCTCCCGCTATAACTCATCGCCCTCAGCTAATATTAAAGGGGTTATCCACTTTAAAATACACTAATAAAGATCTTGTTTAAATTCAGCACAGTTTGATTTATTTTCAGGTGATTGATCTCAGAGTGATGTTCCATTTCCAAGCTCACTACCCCTCCCTGTGAGCAGTGCAGCCAGCAAACGAAACACCACAGCATCAAGTGACCTCAAATGTGGGAGAGATTTATTACCTGTGGTTTCATTGCAAGGGAGAGTGGAGAAGGGAGGGGTACGCAGAGTGTGAGAGCAGGCAGATGCATCCTGGGACATGTAGTTTGTCCATAGAGTCACTGCATGTAAGTAACAGGGATACAAGGGGCAGCAAGTACAATAAAGCTGAGCAAAGGTGGCACAAGGGGGCGGTGAGGAGTCAGCACTGCTGGGGATGGATTTGCAGATCATTTTTAGAAGCTGGATAACCCCTTTAATCTAATGTGAAAGGGCAATTTTAAGAAAGGGGCTGAGAATAGTCTCACTGTGCACAGTACAACTTCTACTGTCATGTAATGTAACAGACCTGATATACACAGTACCACTTCTACTGTCCTGTATAGTAACAGACCTCATATACACAGTACCACTTCTACTGTCCTGTAATGTAACACACCTGATATACACAGTACCACTTCTACCGTCCTGTAATGTAACACACCTGATATACACAGTACCACTTCTACTGTCAATAAGTACCATAAGCACAACATAATACAAACTCATTCAATATACACATACAATATACAGCCGAACGTGCACACATACAGTGTATAATGTACGGTAATACGCACAGATACAATGTACACTGTAATCCTATCCTACTCATATTATTAATGTGACAGTTTGGATGTTTGTTCCTCAATCAGGCAAAAATGGCTGAACAGATTTGAATGACATTTGTCCCATAGATAGATTGTAACCTTGATTAAAACATCGGCTACTTTGTATCCCGGTAAATGACATGGCTTCACAACTGTTATGAATTTATGGTCACATACTATATTACACTGCTCCTGCAGCAGCTTATCTCAGATCCCAGGTCTGTTATTTCTCTATGTAACTCTCAGCTAACCCTCAGTCCATTGTGTACAAGCATCTGCATATTATCTGATCTGCTCCAGGCAGTGCTGAAACACTGGATGGGAAAATGCCTTTAATCCACATTGGCAGTTTGTCAACTTTCAACATGCCTGGAAAAAGAAAATCTAATTTGTCGCAAACAAGGAGAGCTATGAAGGAGCCAGAAGTCACAGAGTTCTTCTCAAGTGGAGCTGAGGGGGGTCATCGACGCCAACAACAAATGCATTATATGGCATTGCAGCGAGCTGCTGAGATGCTGGAACAATTACAGGCACGGTGCAAAGAACAACTTCAGTGCCAGGCCAACTGGAAAGCTGCCAAAACGCCAGAGCATGCAGATCATCAATGCCAACAACACGCTCATTATATGGCGTTCCAGCGAGCTGCTGAGATGCCGGAACAATCCCAGGCACGGTGCAAGGAACAAGTTCAGCAGCAGGACAGCTTAAGAGCTGCAAAAACACCGGCAGGCAAACCATCGACAGCAGCAATTTGCTGAATAAAGGCAGATCATCGACACCAACAACCCAGATGAAGTCGTGGGCAGAGGCTAGTAGCATATATATATATATATATATATATATATATATATAATGCACCCCATCACACACACATACAATGTACACTGTAATAGCATACATACACAAAGTATAGCAATATACAGTGTTCGGGGAAATACTTTGGGAAAGTATTTTAAATACAAATACTAAACACTACTTTAAAAGTATTTAAAAAATACTGAAATACTTGAAAAATTTACATTAACATGTTAAAAACGTAGAAATTGTTCGTTTTTATCATTAATAAATTAACAAGTTAACGCAGCGTGGGCGAGATTCTCGTCAATTCTCGTGAATCTCTGGACACGTGAGGAAATTCTTTGAATGTATTTTACTTGTTTTGAAAAAGGATATGAATTCTGATTTTTATATTTTATATAATTATATTTAATTTTTAATTTGAAATCGGACGCACGAGATACAAGAAACGAAAGTGATGACGTGCGGTGAGGCGGGTTATTTAAATTACAACATTTGTTTTGAATGTAGGCAGTAATTAAAATATGTAAAATACTTCCTAAGAGTACTTTAACTACAAATAAAAAATACTGAATAAAAAAAGGATTTTACTTACAAAATACAAGTACCTGACGAGTATTTTAAATACTCCCGAACACTATATATATATATATATATATATATATATATATATATATAGTAGTGCAAGACATATGGCCAGTATCTCATACTTGATGTCTTGAACTACTACTCGTATATACTCCACTACTACCCCTACATACTTCTCTATTACCCCTATCTACTCCACTATTACACCTATACACTCCATTACTAACCCTATATACTCCACTATTACACCTATACGCTCCACTATTACCCCTATATACTCCACTATTACATCTATATACTCCTCTACTACCCCTATACACTCCATTACTACTCCTATATACTCCATTATTACATCTATATACTCCTCTACTGCACTACCCCTATATACTCCATTACTACCCCTATATACTCCACTATTACATCTATATACTCCTCTACTACCCCTATACACTCCATTACTACCCCTATATACTCCACTATTACACCTATACACTCCACTACTACACCTATGCACTCCATTACTAACCCTATACACTCCACTATTACACCTATACACTCCATTACTACCCCTATACACTCCACTATTACCCCTATATACTCCACTATTACATCTATATACTCCTCTACTACCCCTATGCACTCCATTACTACCCCTATACACTCCACTATTACCCCTATATACTACACTATTACCCCTATATACTCCATTACTACCTCTATACACTCCACTATTACCCCTATACACTCCACTATTACCCCTATATACTCCATTATTACCCCTATATACTCCATTACTACCCCTATACACTCCACTATTACCCCTATATACTCCACTATTACATCTATATACTCCTCTACTACCCCTATACACTCCATTATTACCCCTATATACTCCACTGTTACATCTATATACTCCTCTACTACCCCTATCTGCTCCTCCCCCCAGGGCAGAGCCCCCCGGTCTATACAGCTGTACCCCACAAGCTCTTACCTTCACCATGCTGAGGCCACACAATGTCACCCACGCTCTGTTGCTCCCCTGGTCAGTGCAGTGTTGGGCTGTGATGCGGGGGTCAGTGGGGCTCCGGGCCCCCGGGCTGCAGCACTTCCAGATGATATCACAGGGAGAGGATGCTGCAGAATCCCGTACAGAGCAGCTCATGGACCAGTCGGGCGGCGCAGGCGCACTGAATGCCGGCAAGTTCCTACAGGGGGCGCTTGAAGGAAAAGCCAGAGAGTTGCGCAGGCGCAGTACAGGCCGACGGCTCCCGCAGCAAAGACAGAAGGTGACCGCATGCGCAGTGGCTGCTCCTGAGACCTCTAGGTGACCGGGAAGAAGAAGTGACGCATGCGCGCTGGAAGTCGCAGTCATTGTACTGTCTGCAGGTGTAACATAGAGAGGAGCGATGAGCCCGAGGATGAGGCCTGCTGAGCCTTGTAGTGCCCCTGGAACTATGCAATATTGGGACTAAATAAGGGCCATGTCACATGGATCCAGTATGCGGTTCACCTTCAGGCGTCCACCTAAAATTACAGACAAAAATCTCTGGTAAACGCCACTTTGTTATCCGGCAATGCTTGGTCAAAAATATTCTCATTGATGGTGTCCATTGGGGTCCGATGTTACCCATCGCTGGACGGATCCAAAAGACCAGAAAAACAGCATAAATGTGAACACACCCTTAGCTGTGCCCTGTCCGTCCCATTCTAACACACCTGATGGTCCTAACTGTAAGCCACCTGGCCACGACACGGCCTAACCGTAAGCCACCTGGCCACAACATGGCCTAACCGTAAGCCACTTGGCCACAACATGGCCTAACCATAGACCACGACACGGCCTAACCGTAAGCCACCTGGCCACGACACGGCCTAACCGTAAGCCACCTGGCCACGACACGGCCTAACCGTAAGCCACCTGGCCACGACAGGGCCTAACCGTAAGCCACCTGGCAACGACACGGCCTAACCGTAAGCCACCTGGCCACGACACGGCCTAACCGTAAGCCACCTGGCCACGACACGGCCTAACCGTAAGCCACCTGGCCACGACACGGCCTAACCGTAAGCCACCTGGCCACGACACGGCCTAACCGTAAGCCACCTGGCCACGACACGGCCTAACCGTAAGCCATCTGGCCACGACACGGCCTAACCGTAAGCCACCTGGCCACGACAGGGCCTAACCGTAAGCCACCTGGCAACGACACGGCCAAACCGTAAGCCACCTGGCAACGACACGGCCAAACCGTAAGCCACCTGGCAACGACACGGCCTAACCGTAAGCCACCTGGCCTCACTGGTGTACTGGAGCCAATAACTGGCCTCACTAGTGTAGTGGAGCCAATACACAAGTGCTCTGCTGCTCCACTCACAAGGGGGCTTTAGGGGTATTTTCAGCCCCCTGTTCTCCTGATTTTGGGGATCACAGTGACATTTCTCCTAACTTGCTGATCATACATGTTATTCTATGGAGCGGCCGGAGGACTCTTCTGCTGCCGCTTATCTCTTGTACACACAGCTGAGGAGAATCTGCTAGTGTCACCCACAGACATAAGATGGCGGGCACACCCGAAACACAGCAAAATTTAAGGCCCCATGTGGCAGAATTTTGCTGCGTTTCTTTCGAGCCAAAAGAAGTTGAAGATCTGGAGAAGCTTCTTAGAAGTCTCCTTCTGCTCAATCCATTACTGGCTTTGGTTCACAAAAACACAGCAAAGTCTGCAACAAAAAAATCAGTTTTACCCCAATGTGGGGCCTCAGTCTAAAGAGGTTCCTTAGGATAGGTCATTCATGTGAGATCGGTGGGATCTGAGCCCGGGACCCCTCACAATCAGCTGTGTGAAGAGGCTGAAGCCTAATGTACTGATGACGTCCACCTGTCACTTAGTGCAGCCCCAGCTCAGTCCCATTCAAGTGAATGGGGCTGAGCTGCTATACCAACCCCTACAATATGTACAGTGATGTTCTTGGTATCCAGTGAAGAGGCCGCCCCTCCTGCTGCTCCCCAGTAAGTCTGCCATGTTGTTGGTGGGATTATTGGTGAGAATTGATGCATGGATGCTACTCTTATGTATAAAGCCAGCTCTTACACACTGTATATACACACACACCATACAGTGATGTGCAGCCCTGGAGGAGATGAATGCAGCTGCTGTTATTTCCTCCCTATATACACATTATCTAGATAACGCAGTGCCCAGTGCTGTGAACATCACTACAGCCTATGTCAGAACCACAAGTGTCACCATATTCGGAGTGCACGCGCTGATCAGCTGACTTGTCATCCACAACCAGCAGTGAGGGGGTTAAGCACAAGGCCCCTCCCACTGCAGGGAGGAGCGCACCCAACCAGTGTGACCAGGTTCCTATAACATGCAGGATACAGGACAACTTCTGTTCAGTCTGCACAACCATGGCCCTGAAAAATATTGTAATCTTTGGATCCACCGGAATGACCGGGAAAGTGACCCTGGCACAGGCCCTGGAGGAAGGTAATGGCAAGGGGTGCACATGGGGTGACGACCATGTATACTGCAAGATGTCTATGTACTGAACACTGCATGATGTCTATATACCATGCGCTGTATACTGCCTGGTGTCTATACAGTATGCTGTACACTTCCTGGTGTCTATACAGTATGCTGTACACTGCCTGGTGTCTATATACGGTGCACTGTACACTGCATGATGTCTGTATACTGCCTGGTGTCTATACAGTATACTGTGCGCTGTACACTGCATGATGTCTGTATACTGCCTGGTGTATATATACTGTGCACTGTACAAAAAAGACCCAGCAGTGCTCAATCTTTTTGTGCTGCAGTCTCGGGGTCACGTTGTGATTCCACTCACTCACATTGGTGAAGACTTTGCTGCTACTTACGTCTCATCACCTTGAACAAACGCTGCAGCTCGAATTGTGGTGAAGTTGCTCAGTGTGTGGAGTCTGCAGAGGCCAATCTGCTGTGAGCTAGTCCAATGTGGTCATCATGGTGTCTATCATAATGATATGTGTATGATAGCGGTGTATGATGGACACCATGATAGTACTTAAGGGTTAAAGGGGTTGTCTGGCCTCACATGGATTTATTATATGTCCTATCCATGAGATCTTTTGGGGTCAGACACCGGAACCCTGCACAGCTCAACTGTTGCAGCAACTTCTGGGCACTGCTATATAGTGGACAGGTATAGTGTGTGCAGCTGCCTGGATACCTGAATACAAGAATCTGCCTGTGCTCTCCGTCCTCTGCACCAGCTGGTGGTAAAAATGATTATGTGACTGCAACATGTAAATAATCCCTATAGACATATAGTGCACATGTAACACCTGAGTATACCGCAGGCACTGGTGCTGAGTCATGCTGTGTGTTCAGCACTGATAAGCCCATTTCTGTGTCCCTCCCTCTCTCTAAAATTTCCTTTGCACTAACCAGTAACCAAATCAGAAGGAGCCACAAACATTACATAGTGATGTCACAGTACAGGATAATACACACATTGATGTCACAGTACAGGATAATACACACAGTGATGTCACAGTACAGGATAATACACACAGTGATGTCACAGTACAGGATAATACACACAGTGATGTCACAGTACAGGATAATACACACAGTGATGTCACAGTACAGGATAATACACACAGTGATGTCACAGTACAGGATAATACACACAGTGATGTCACAGTACAGGATAATACACACAGTGATGTCACAGTACAGGGATAATACACACAGTGATGTCACAGTACAGAGACAATACACACAGTGATGTCACAGTACAGGGATAATACACACAGTGATGTCACAGTACAGGGATAATACACACAGTGATGTCACAGTACAGGATAATACACACAGTGATGTCACAGTACAGGGATAATACACACAGTGATGTCACAGTACAGGGATAATACACACAGTGATGTCACAGTACAGGGATAATACACACAGTGATGTCACAGTACAGGATAATACACACAGTGATGTCACAGTACAGGATAATACACACAGTGATGTCACAGTACAGGATAATACACACAGTGATGTCACAGTACAGGATAATACACACAGTGATGTCACAGTACAGGATAATACACACAGTGATGTCACAGTACAGGATAATACACACAGTGATGTCACAGTACAGGATAATACACACAGTGATGTCACAGTACAGGATAATACACAGTGATGTCACAGTACAGGGATAATACACACAGTGATGTCACAGTACAGGGATAATACACACAGTGATGTCACAGTACAGGATAATACACACAGTGATGTCACAGTACAGGATAATACACACAGTGATGTCACAGTACAGGGATAATACACACAGTGATGTCACAGTACAGGGATAATACACACAGTGATGTCACAGTACAGGGATAATACACACAGTGATGTCACAGTACAGGGATAATACACACAGTGATGTCACAGTACAGGGATAATACACACAGTGATGTCACAGTACAGGGATAATACACACAGTGATGTCACAGTACAGGGATAATACACACAGTGATGTCACAGTACAGGATAATACACACAATGATGTCACAGTACAGGGATAATACACACAATGATGTCACAGTACAGGGATAATACACACAGTGATGTCGGCCTGTTGTAAATTACTGGACCCAGCAGGGAGATTTTGTCACCAGTCCTCTTGACTCCATCACACAGCCCCCCATTACCCAGCACTCAGCCCCTGTATCTCGGCTTCTTGGAGTATACGGCTGGTCACTATTATAGCCATCTTTTTTGGAAATCAGACGTTTCTCATAGATGTCACTTATTGTGTAAGCCTACATGTGTCCTCTGGGGAGCGCTGCGGGCAGGGACAGTCTAGGTAACGTGTGGGGTGTCAGGGGACAAATCGCTTGTACATCTCATGACCAAATAATGCACAATAAGTGCGGATCTGAGAACTGAATCCTGCTGACAGGAAGACTGAAAGAGGAACAAGGCCAGGAAAGTAAGAAGCAGTCAGGGGGACTTATCAGATTTGGGGCTCGCTGTGCAGGGGTACACGGCTCTTCGGCTTTTTTTCGGGCAGATTAAATGATGATGAGTTGTGCCAAATATCAGACTCTGCTCTGCCCCCCTTAAAATTTATGGGGTGCTGAATGGACGTACACTTATATATAGTGGTGACTACATGTGCCCCCAGTATACACCCCAGTGCTGGCAGGATACGGCCATCCTATAATTCTAGTTGTGGTTTGACCTTTATCTGGACCAATCCTGTATTTTTGTTTCCATATTGTTGTATACGTGCCGTGATCTATACGTCCTTTCTCGCCTACAGGGCACAAGGTGACTGTCCTGGTGAGGGATCCCGCGCGCCTCCCCGCTGACAAGAAGCCCGCCCGGGTGGTTGTTGGTGATGTGCTGAACAAGGCGGACGTGTCGAAGGCTGTGCAGGGGCAGGACGCGGTCATCATTGTCCTGGGAACCCGTAATGACCTGGGTAATGGACCCCAAATCTCCGCTTATTGTCTATATGTGACACTATTCTACTATAGGACCTCTAACCCTATACAATATTATATAGCTAGTTATCTGTACATTTAACCCATTCTCATCCCTAGCTTGCTGCTGATCGTATATCATTATCTGATCTTTCGAGAACCATCTGGTAAGACCCTGCCAATGTCTAGATGTGCCCCCTACCCCTCGCCCCCTCCTCCCCTCACCTCCCTATAGGAACTGCGTTCATCATATAGACTGTTATCTGACCTGAGGGTAGCCACATGGTGCGACCAAGCGATCCAGCCACTGTGCTATCGATAAACCTAAGAATCCTCCTCATTGTCATCCTAAAATCTGTCATCGGCACCAAGTAAAGGGATTTCTAAGCTAAAGCTATAGAGGACCTCTCCTAACACGAACACCTGATTCCACCAATCGACTGTTCTCAGCTGCTGATACACAGAGAATGGAGCGGGAAGCAAACAGCGCCATTCTCTATGTAGTGGCGGAACAGAGTCACTGCAGATTAGATCCCATTTAAGTGAACTGGAGCTGATGTGCAGTACCTGGTCTGACCACTACACAGAGAAGAGCGCTGTCTGCTTCCTGCTCCATTCTCTGTGTATCAGCTGCTGAATGATGGAGAGAGAGATCTGACCCGCAGTACCTGATCTGACCCGCAGTACCTGATCTGACCATTACACAAAGAGGCTCTCTGCTTCCTGCTCCATTCTCTGTGTATCAGAGGTTGAGAACAGAAGATCGATGGGGTTGTCAGATGTCGGATGCCCACGTGATATTGTAGACCTGTTCTATACGTATAGCCTTAAGTGGCTGCGTTCCTTCATTGCTGATCTCCGCCATTACAGTGGGCCCCTGGCTATCGGTCAGTATTCCTGCGGTGATTGAGTGGGCGCAGATTGTCAGTACGATCCCTGTGATGTAACTGTACATCGAGGCGCTCAGAATACCCGGACACCGTCATGTACGGATATGGAGGACTCAATTAAATGGGTTGTCTCTTAGGCACAACTTATCTCCTCTGCTCATGGTCAGACACCCCCACTGATCACTGTAATGGGGTTCCCACATGCTGCCTGTATGGGATTGTCTAAGGGTGTGTTCACATTATGGTTTTGCAGAAGTTCAGGTCGGTTTCAGTCCTTTTTTCAGGTGTCCAATAACAAAAAAAGGAGAGAAACACAACCCAACATGACCCAACAGAAGCCCCGTCATTGGATCTTTCTTACAGACTATTAAAGGGATACAGAAGACGTGGGGTGAATGCAGCCTTAAGACGGCCCAGAACGGTGCTTGGTGACCTTCATCAGTCCCTTAGTGATAATGTAGAGCGGCAGTGAGTACGGGCGACCAGTGCAGGACTATCCGCACCAGTATAACCTATGGAGGAGGAGGCTGTGTGATACGCCCTTTCCTCACCAGAGATACACTAAAGACACTTATTGTCTTTCTGATTCATTCTCGCCTTGACTACTGTAACTCCTTACTAATCGGTCTTCCCCTCACTAAACTCTCCCCTCTACAATCTATTCTGAATGCAGCGGCCAGGCTCATCTATCAGGCTACATGCTACAGCGATGCCTCTGGTCTGTGCCAGTCCTTACATTGGCTGCCTATTCATTATAGAATAAAATATAAAGTTATTACTCTCATCCACAAGGCTCTCCATAATGCCGCACCTCCCTACATATCCTCCCTCATCTCTGTCTACCGCCCAACCCGTGTTCTCCGCTCACTCAATGACCTAACACTTACATCCTCTATTATCAGAACCTCCCACGCTCGTATACAAGACTTCTCCCGAGCTGCACCACTTCTCTGGAATGCTCTACCCCGGACAATCAGATTAACTCACAATTTCTACAGTTTCAAACGCAAACTAAAGACGCATCTTTTCAGACAGGCCTATCACAATTTCTAACGTAAACCCTTCCGTACTATAATTAGAATCCCCAAAATTTAACCCTCCTCTGTCCCCACTCCCACGTTTCCCCACATGATATGATGTCATCTCAGGATAACTTTATAGGTCCAAGCTCCATCCACATGTTACAGGACACCACTAGTGATGGCTCATAAAGTTTTATGTTTGTGTAATGACAGTCACCTCTATTACACAAATGTCTGACCTCTGTAGAAGCAATGCCACCCCTGCTACCTCTTGTGTCACCCCCTCTACCTCATAGATTGTAAGCTCTTGTGAGCAGGGCCCTCAGTCCCATTGTGTGAAATGACTTTCTTTGTTATGTATCTTTCTGTCTGTATTTGAACCCTACAAATTGTACAGCGCTGCGGAATATGTTGGCGCTATATAAATAAAATGTATTATTATTATTATGTAATCATACGTCCCGGCCTCCTCCGCTCCTTCATGGACCAGCCATCAGGACGTTTCACAGACAATCTGATTCTGAGGGGTTTTTTTACATTAAGAATTTTGAGATTTCACAATAAGGGTGACAAAAATAGAGAAGAATCTTAAACCTGATAGATTAGGATATGGGGACGGGAGCAGGAAAGAGGGTGATGGGTAATAACACAGCGGAGGACGACAGAAGGGCAATAGAGAGACGATGGGGGAGGTAGGGGTATCAGGGAGGAGGGGGGGGTCGGGGCAGGGGTCAGTCACAGCAGAGTGAACAGTAAAGGCAAACAAAAAATTCTGGTTTTTGTCACCATGTTGAAAAGTTAAGATCACAGGCTGTCTAGACTGTCCACTAGTGGTGCCTTGTGACAGTGCACGTAGGGGTTATAGAATGTGTGACTAATGTATAGATAGATTGTGTGTGTGTGTATATAATATATAATATATATATATATATATATATATATATATATATATACACTCACCGGCCACTTTATTAGGTACACCATGCTAGTAACGGGTTGGACCCCCTTTTGCCTTCAGAACTGCCTCAATTCTTCGTGGCATAGATTCAACAAGGTGCTGGAAGCATTCCTCAGAGATTTTGGTCCATATTGACATGATGGCATCACACAGTTGCCGCAGATTTGTCGGCTGCACATCCATGATGCGAATCTCTCGTTCCACCACATCCCAAAGATGCTCTATTGGATTGAGATCTGGTGACTGTGGAGGCCATTGGAGTACAGTGAACTCATTGTCATGTTCAAGAAACCAGTCTGAGATGATTCCAGCTTTATGACATGGCGCATTATCCTGCTGAAAGTAGCCATCAGATGTTGGGTACATTGTGGTAATAAAGGGATGGACATGGTCAGCAACAATACTCAGGTAGGCTTTGGCGTTGCAACGATGCTCAATTGGTACCAAGGGGCCCAAAGAGTGCCAAGAAAATATTCCCCACACCATGACACCACCACCACCAGCCTGAACCGTTGATACAAGGCAGGATGGATCCATGCTTTCATGTTGCTGACGCCAAATTCTGACCCTACCATCCGAATGTCGCAGCAGAAATCGAGACTCATCAGACCAGGCAACGTTTTTCCAATCTTCAATTGTCCAATTTCGATGAGCTTGTGCAAATTGTAGCCTCAGTTTCCTGTTCTTAGCGGAAAGGAGTGGCACCCGGTGTGGTCTTCTGCTGCTGTAGCCCATCTGCCTCAAAGTTCGACGTACTGTGCGTTCAGAGATGCTCTTCTGGCTACCTTGGTTGTAACGGGTGGCTATTTGAGACACTGTTGCCTTTCTATCAGCTCAAACCAGTCTGGCCATTCTCCTCTGACCTCTGGCATCAACAACGCATTTCCGCCCACAGAACTGCCGCTCACTGGATGTTTTTTCTTTTTTGGACCATTCTCTGTAAACCCTAGAGATGGTTGTGCGTGAAAATCCCAGTAGATCAGCAGTTTCTGAAATACTCAGACCAGCCCTTCTGGCACCAACAACCATGCCACGTTCAAAGGCTCTCAAATCACCTTTCTTCCCCATACTGATGCTCGGTTTGAACTGCAGGAGATTGTCTTGACCATGTCTACATGCCTAAATGCACTGAGTTGCCGCCATGTGATTGGCTGATTAGAAATTAAGTGTTAACGAGCAGTTGGACAGGTGTACCTAATAAAGTGGCCGGTGAGTGTATATATATAATTTATATATTATCATACATCAGTGTGTGTGTGTGTGTCTTGGATTTCTCTCCATATATGGTGTCTTTTGTAATGTTGTGTATTCGCCACCAGGGGGAGCCACTTAATCAGCTATTTTATAGTCTGGGTGCCTATAGGATTGTATGGCATACCTTCTGTCCTTTGTGTGTTTCCGTATCCTTTAGTGTGCTGTATAGTTTGCTTCTATGTGCAGTATGTCCCTATATGTATTCTATATGGTAAATGGTTGACATTCTCCCACTTACAGATAAGATGGCCGACATTAATGTATTGTATATAAGGCCCGTCCACCTCATGTGAGACCTGTATTATGTGGCTGGGGGAACGCAGCGATGTCACTACAACTCTCATCGTGTGACCAGAGATTGAGGGTGCTCAGGGGCCACATTGCCCCAGGGGTCACAACGCTCATTGATTGACTAATATTTGTGAAGAAGTCACTGGTCCACCCGGCTGTCTCTGGTCAGGCAAAATCGCTCTGTGGCCCTAAACTAAATAATCAGGGGCCGGAAGCTTTAGCCAAACTTGTTATAACCCGTCATTTATTCATTGACAGGACCGACCACAATGATGTCAGAGGGAACCCGAAATATCATAGAGGCCATGAAGGAGCACGGCGTGCGAAAAGTGGTGGGCTGTATGTCATGTAAGTACCGGGGGGGTGGGCCATATGTCGTGTAAGTACCAGAGGGTGGGCCGTATGTCATGTAAGTACCGGAGGGTGGGCCGTATGTCGTGTAAGTACAGGGGGGTGGGCCGTATGTCATGTAAGTACCGGGGGTGGGCCGTATGTCGTGTAAGTACAGGGGGGTGGGCCGTATGTCGTGTAAGTACAGGGGGGTGGGCCGTATGTCGTGTAAGTACCAGGTGGATTGTTATTACCCTGGTCCTGGGTATTTTTATATATGATGGGGCTTGAGGATTTCATTCCTGGGGTCTGCTCGGACCCTCATTCACCAAGTTATTGCCCCTAGCAACCAATCACAGTGCAGAGAAATGAAAGCCGAGCTCTGATTGGTTATGTGAGGTTACTATGGGCAACAATAGCAGGTTACACCACATAAGGCGACGTTCACACCTGCAGATAAATGGCAGCCCCGGCCGTGGGTAATATTCCCTTATTCTCTGTATTTTACTATTTCTTTCATATTTTGTGCTCTTTTTGCATTTTCTTTCCATTTTTGTTTATCCATTTATTAGGAGCGTGTTCACACACAGTCTGAGAACCTGCTCCAGGAATTAGGAAACCTTTCCTGACATGATTTTTTTGCTGCAGATTTTTGACAGTTTTACCTGCGCTTTATTATTTTCTATAGGTGTGAACATCGCCTTGTAGTCAGATTCCCGTCACCCTCCCGCCCCGCAATTGTCTCTTATTATATGTGGAGATTGCCTTAAGTAAGATTGTTCTTCAGACGAGGAAGCCAGAATATGTCTGGGAGTCGCTTCTGTCACTTACTATTACAAGAGATGGGGACAAGATGGCTGCTGCTCCTCCAGGAGATCTAGACAGCGCCTCAGCGGCCCACAGGTTATGTGCGGTATTGGAGCTCAGTCCTAGTCAGGTTGATGTAGCTGCGATACCGGGCACAACCCTTGGACAGGTGCTGTTTGTGACACAAGGCAGCCATGTCTTTCTAATTCTATACAAGCCCTTTAATCCATCCCTCATGCCACTCTATGGCCGCCATCTTTAATCCATGGTGTGTGTTTGTATTGAAGCTTTCCTGCTGTGGGACATCGCCAAGGTCCCTCCACCCCTTGTGCCCGTGACCCAGGACCACATCCGGATGCACCAGGTCCTGAAAGACTCTGGATTGGACTTTGTGGCCGTTCTTCCTCCACACCTTGCAGGTAAATGGAGCCATTGTAGAGACCTCCGAGCTGTATATACCACAGTGTATAGGAGTATATACCACAGTGCTCAGTGTACAGGAGTATATAGTGCAGGTGCTCAGTGTGCAGGAGTATATACCACAGTGCTCAGTGTGCAGGAGTATATACCACAGTGCTCAGTGTACAGGAGTATATACCACAGTGCTCAGTGTGCAGGAGCATATGTCACCTTGCTCAGTGTACAGGAGTATATACTACATTTCTCAGTATACAGGAGTTTCCATCACAGTTCATAGTGGCCAGTGACAGGTCTGTTATATGACGGGTAGAGTAGTCGCACCACAAGGACAAGGGCTCGGTGTAGCGTTCAGTTCTAGATGATTAGTGACTTATAAAGGGGAACAGCGCCTCCTCTGTCCCCAGCTTGCGGGTGGTATTGCAGCACAGCCCCATTCAGGCTACATTTACAGCTGTCGGAGTCTCTGGCACAAAGTCCGGCAGAAATCCTGGACAAAAAAACTAAAATAAAATCTCTGAGACTCCATTTAGTCATTTGATGGACTAGCTTTCCTTTCTTCTGGTCCTTGCATGCGTTAGATCAGCGATTCCCAACAAGGGTCAGGGAGCTGCAACACTCTGGTTGGAAAGATGACGGCACACAATGTGATCTGTGTCCTGTTTATTGTCTTTTGGTCGGGGAGCCCCAGACTAGATGAATGGCAGGAACGTTGCATCACATCAATGTAATACCCCACACAGCCTATAGGCAGAGGTGGCGCTGTTCCTGACATCACAGAGAATCCAGGGCAGCCCTTTTACTATGTGACCCAGGACATAACTCCGCTCCATCTTCTCTCTGTATAGATGATAAGCCATTCACTGGCGATTACACCGTAAAAGTTGGCGAGCGCGGAGGGAATGTCATCTCCACCCGTGACGTTGCCCACTTCTTCCTCCACTGTGTGAACAGTGCGGAGTATGATGGGAAAAGCGTCACCGTGTTCCGGGACTACACTGCATAGTAACAGTTCCCTCTGCTGGTGGGGGAAGTCGCAGCAGTCCTAGTATAGGCCAATAACAATCCACTTACTACAATCTACCAATGAAGCCCAACCCTGCTGACTACGACTACGCTAAACATCTCGGGTATCTCCAGTCCGGGGCTGACCGAGGTGACCAAAAACCACAATAAAAACCTCTTTTCCATTTCATTGTGTCCTCTGTGTCTGTTTTTTGTGGTTCTTCTGTAGATGGCGGCTTTGCGGAGTCTTTTAGGTAACACAGTATAAACCCCGCTGAACCCCAAGTGCTGGGATATTGCTATATTGTCTTAAAGGGGTGTTCAAGGCACATAATGTCTTAAAGAGGTGTTCTAGGAGCATCAACTGACAGCCTATCCCTCACATAGGTTCTCAACTGAAGATTTACAGGGTCTGACACCCGGGCCCTCTGCTGATCAGCCACCGGTTTCCTCTTGGTTTTGCTAAATTTTAGTTATGGCCATACAAAACTTCACGGTGTGACTAAGGCCTAAAACAGCAGCATCTTCCCTGTGCGCCCCGTACAGATAATACTTGTCTCCGGTCCGGATGTGACTATTTCTCAGTCTACATGTAATAAGTCAGAAACCTTCCTACAGTAGCCCCTGTTTGGTGTCCCGGAGTCGGTCCATGTAGTGATTCCCGGACACAGGGGCTGATGAGTCCGCGCTGTACTTCTTGACATAGTGCAGGGTGTGCATGCGGCTCTGAAGCTGGTAGCAGGTCTATTATTAGGGAATATTCTAGTAAATGCACAAGAAATGCTTGTGCGCCCCCCCCCCCCCCCCTTCCCTCTGGTCCTCTCCATGTAAGAGGAGGAGCCAGGAGCTGAATTGGTTAGTACTGCAAACAGGTGAAAATCGAGTCCACAACTGAGCATTCTCCACTGGCAAACTCCATCTGGCGCTCTGATGGGTAAATCTGGGTTTGGTGGCTATCTGGAGGACGCTACTTCCCGGAGTGCATAGTGTGGAGGGCACTGGTGCTGAGGGGATCATGGCGTGGACCCCTTATTTCAAGTGAAGGGTACACATGAGTCCTTATACAGTCAGAGGGGGGCATGACTGCCCATCGGTACAGAGAAAGGGTTTGATAAATTGGGGGAACTCTGCTCTTTGAACTAGAATAGAGATTGAGTCGGGACCACTCGGCATCAGTGTCTGCCCTCACATCTGGCTGATGGGCCCCTGGAGTATTATATTGTACGGGGCCACTTAGGGTGCTCTATACTGTGTTGCGGGAACTAATTAATGGTTGACCTCAGATGGTGACGCAGAGGTCTTCAGTAGTTGTACACGACCATGACTATTGCATTGTGGGGGCTAATATGGGGGGGTTATGCTATAACAAACCCCTTAGATGCTGATGTCATTATGTCAGCTGCCCTGATGGCCCCGGCCCCGTCTCCATCTCCACACTGTAATAATGGGGCATTTTGTGTAAACCCCAACCCAGCACTGATGTCCTTGTCTGTCATGGTGACGCTGCGCTCCCTATCACATTGATTTGCTTTCTCATCAGAAATTTGCTGAAACTTCCAAACTACCCAACAGAAAAAAATGTCATTGATGACCCTGAGGAATCTGTGTAAAGGTCGCAACGCTGAAGGGTGTGCAGAGGCTGCCCCCTAGTGGCGAAACGTGAGATGATGCCGATGTAAGGCCTCTGTGCTCATCTACTGTATATACCTCTATTATTACACGGCTCCGGTTATGTCAATTCCAGGGCTGATCACAACCAACACCATCCGGCTCTAGTCTTGTCCAAACATCAGTCCAGACAGTGTAGTGGAGCCAGAATTTGGCTTTCACTCCATTATGGGCCTGCAAGGCCAGAGATTACAGCCTAGGCCTCAGTTTTAGCACCGTATAGTCTATATATCAGTGACAGCGAAGCTTGTAAGCTCGGTGTGTCGGCCCTCTGAGATCAATAGATGGACACACTGGGGCAGATTCACTAACATTGTCCCGGTCTGAGACTTAACCTTTTTGCACCGGATTTCTCACAGGGGCCGATGCTGGAGGATAAATCTGCTGCATTTGTAGACGGTCTCGTATAAGTTTACAACACTTATTACTTGGCTTAGTTTATTACAAAAAATGTTGCAAAATTTTGTCACATTTTTGGTGCACGGTGACACATAATAAAACCCTTCCCCTTTTCAATAAGCCCCTCCCCTCTCTTATTGTACAACGAATCTAAAGCAGTTAATAAATATGACTTGGACTTATTTTTGGGTGGATGCAACATGTGGCCCACTGTCCTGTGGTTCTCCAGCAATCTGATTGTGAGCTCTACGGACTATCGGTGTGTACGGTGACACCTCTGATCCCAGTCTGACCCAAGACATAACTCCGCTGCCCTCCATGTTCTCCGTCTCTACGGACTATCGGTGTGTACGGTGACACCTCTGCTACCAGTCTGACCCAAGACATAACTCCGCTCCCCTCCATGTTCTCTGTCTCTACGGACTATCAGTGTGTACGGTGACACCTCTGCTACCAGTCTGACCCAGGACATAACTCCGCTCTCCTCCATGTTCTCCGTCTCTACAGACTATCGGTGTGTACGGTGACGCCTCTGATCTCAGTCTGACCCAGGACATAACTCCGCTCCTCTCCATGTTCTCCATCTCTACGGACTATCAGTGTGTACGGTGACGCCTCTGATCCCAGTCTGACCCAGGACATAACTCCACTCCCCTCCATGTTCTCCGTCTCTACGGACTATTGGTGTGTATGGTGACGCCTCTGATCCCAGTCTGACCCAGGTCATAACTCCGCTCCCCTCCATGTTCTCCATGTCTACGGACTATCAGTGTGTACGGTGACGCCTCTGATCCCAGTTTGACCCAGGACATAACTCTGCTCCCCTCCATGTTCTCCGTCTCTACAGACTATCGGTGTGTACGGTGACGCCTCTGATCTCAGTCTGACCCAGGACATAACTCCGCTCCCCTCCATGATCTCTGTCTCTACGGACTATCGGTGTGTACGGTGACACCTCTGCCACTACTCTGACCCAGGACATAACTCCGCTCCTCTCCATGATCTCCATCTCTGCGGACTATCAGTGTGTACGGTGACGCCTCTGATCCCAGTCTGACCCAGGACATAACTCCACTCCCCTCCATGTTCTCCATCTCTACGGACTATCAGTGTGTACGGTGACACCTCTGCCACCAGTCTGACCCGGTATATAACTCCGCTCCTCTCCTTGTTCTCAGTCTCAACAGACTATCGGTGTGTACGGTGACACCTCTGCCACCAGTCTGACCCAGGACATAACTCCGCTCCTCTCCTTGTTCTCAGTCTCTACGGACTATCAGTGTGTACGGTGACACCTCTGATCCCAGTCTGACCCAGGACATAACTCCGCTCTCCTCCATGTTCTCCGTCTCTACAGACTATCGGTGTGTACGGTGACGCCTCTGATCTCAGTCTGACCCAGGACATAACTCCTCTCCTCTCCATGATCTCCATCTCTGCGGACTATCAGTGTGTATGGTGACACCTCTGATCCCAGTCTGACCCAGGACATAACTCCGCTCCCCTCCATGTTCTCCGTCTCTACGGACTATTGGTGTGTACGGTGACGCCTCTGATCCCAGTCTGACCCAGGACATAACTCCACTCCCCTCCATGTTCTCTATGTCTACGGACTATCAGTGTGTACGGTGACGCCTCTGATCCCAGTCTGACCCAGGACATAACTCTGCTTCCCTCCATGTTCTCCGTCTCTACAGACTATCGGTGTGTACGGTGACGCCTCTGATCTCAGTCTGACCCAGGACATAACTCCGCTCCCCTCCATGTTCTCTGTCTCTACGGACTATCAGTGTGTACGGTGACACCTCTGCCACTACTCTGACCCAGGACATAACTCCGCTCCTCTCCATGTTCTCCATCTCTACGGACTATCAGTGTGTACGGTGACACCTCTGATCCCAGTCTGACCCAGGACATAACTCCGCTCCCCTCCATGTTCTCCGTCTCTACGGACTATTGGTGTGTACGGTGACGCCTCTGATCCCAGTCTGACCCAGGACATAACTCCACTCCCCTCCATGTTCTCTATGTCTACGGACTATCAGTGTGTACGGTGACGCCTCTGATCCCAGTCTGACCCAGGACATAACTCTGCTCCCCTCCATGTTCTCCGTCTCTACAGACTATCGGTGTGTACGGTGACGCCTCTGATCTCAGTCTGACCCAGGACATAACTCCGCTCCCCTCCATGTTCTCTGTCTCTACGGACTATCAGTGTGTACGGTGACACCTCTGCCACTACTCTGACCCAGGACATAACTCCGCTCCTCTCCATTATCTCCATCTCTGCGGACTATCAGTGTGTACGGTGACGCCTCTGATCCCAGTCTGACCCAGGACATAACTCCGCTCCTCTCCTTGTTCTCCGTCTCTACGGGCTATCAGTGTATACGGTGACACCTCTGCCACCAGTCTGACCCAGGACATAACTCCACTCCTCTCCTTGTTCTCCGTCTCTACGGACTATCAGTGTGTACAGTGACACCTCTGCCACCAGTCTGATCCACTATATAACTCCGCTCCTCTCCTTGTTCTCAGTCTCTACGGACTATCGGTGTGTACGGTGACACCTCTGCCACCAGTCTGATCCACTATATAACTCCGCTCCTCTCCATGTTCTCCGTCTCTACGGACTATCGGTGTGTACGGTGACACCTCTGCTACCAGTCTGACCCAAGACATAACTCCGCTCCCCTCCATGTTCTCTGTCTCTACGGACTATCAGTGTGTACGGTGACACCTCTGCTACCAGTCTGACCCAGGACATAACTCCGCTCTCCTCCATGTTCTCCGTCTCTACAGACTATCGGTGTGTACGGTGACGCCTCTGATCTCAGTCTGACCCAGGACATAACTCCGCTCCTCTCCATGTTCTCCATCTCTACGGACTATCAGTGTGTACGGTGACGCCTCTGATCCCAGTCTGACCCAGGACATAACTCCACTCCCCTCCATGTTCTCCGTCTCTACGGACTATTGGTGTGTACGGTGACGCCTCTGATCCCAGTCTGACCCAGGTCATAACTCCGCTCCCCTCCATGTTCTCCATGTCTACGGACTATCAGTGTGTACGGTGACGCCTCTGATCCCAGTTTGACCCAGGACATAACTTTGCTCCCCTCCATGTTCTCCGTCTCTACAGACTATCGGTGTGTACGGTGACGCCTCTGATCTCAGTCTGACCCAGGACATAACTCCGCTCCCCTCCATGATCTCTGTCTCTACGGACTATCGGTGTGTACGGTGACACCTCTGCCACTACTCTGACCCAGGACATAACTCCGCTCCTCTCCATGATCTCCATCTCTGCGGACTATCAGTGTGTACGGTGACGCCTCTGATCCCAGTCTGACCCAGGACATAACTCCACTCCTCTCCATGTTCTCCATCTCTACGGACTATCAGTGTGTACGGTGACACCTCTGCCACCAGTCTGACCCGGTATATAACTCCGCTCCTCTCCTTGTTCTCAGTCTCAACAGACTATCGGTGTGTACGGTGACACCTCTGCCACCAGTCTGACCCAGGACATAACTCCGCTCCTCTCCTTGTTCTCAGTCTCTACGGACTATCAGTGTGTACGGTGACACCTCTGATCCCAGTCTGACCCAGGACATAACTCCGCTCTCCTCCATGTTCTCCGTCTCTACAGACTATCGGTGTGTACGGTGACGCCTCTGATCTCAGTCTGACCCAGGACATAACTCCTCTCCTCTCCATGATCTCCATCTCTGCGGACTATCAGTGTGTATGGTGACACCTCTGCCACTACTTTGACCCAGGACATAACTCCGCTCCTCTCCATGTTCTCCATCTCTACGGACTATCAGTGTGTACGGTGACGCCTCTGATCCCAGTCTGACCCAGGACATAACTCCGCTCCCCTCCATGTTCTCCGTCTCTACGGACTATTGGTGTGTACGGTGACGCCTCTGATCCCAGTCTGACCCAGGACATAACTCCACTCCCCTCCATGTTCTCTATGTCTACGGACTATCAGTGTGTACGGTGACGGCTCTGATCCCAGTCTGACCCAGGACATAACTCTGCTCCCCTCCATGTTCTCCGTCTCTACAGACTATCGGTGTGTACGGTGACGCCTCTGATCTCAGTCTGACCCAGGACATAACTCCGCTCCCCTCCATGTTCTCTGTCTCTACGGACTATCAGTGTGTACGGTGACACCTCTGCCACTACTCTGACCCAGGACATAACTCCGCTCCTCTCCATGATCTCCATCTCTGCGGACTATCAGTGTGTACGGTGACGCCTCTGATCCCAGTCTGACCCAGGACATAACTCCACTCCCCTCCATGTTCTCCATCTCTACGGACTATCAGTGTGTACGGTGACACCTCTGCCACCAGTCTGACCCGGTATATAACTCCGCTCCTCTCCTTGTTCTCAGTCTCAACAGACTATCGGTGTGTACGGTGACACCTCTGCCACCAGTCTGACCCAGGACATAACTCCGCTCCTCTCCTTGTTCTCAGTCTCTACGGACTATCAGTGTGTACGGTGACACCTCTGATCCCAGTCTGACCCAGGACATAACTCCGCTCTCCTCCATGTTCTCCATCTCTACAGACTATCGGTGTGTACGGTGACGCCTCTGATCTCAGTCTGACCCAGGACATAACTCCTCTCCTCTCCATGATCTCCATCTCTGCGGACTATCAGTGTGTATGGTGACACCTCTGCCACTACTTTGACCCAGGACATAACTCCGCTCCTCTCCATGTTCTCCATCTCTACGGACTATCAGTGTGTACGGTGACGCCTCTGATCCCAGTCTGACCCAGGACATAACTCCGCTCCCCTCCATGTTCTCCGTCTCTACGGACTATTGGTGTGTACGGTGACGCCTCTGATCCCAGTCTGACCCAGGACATAACTCCACTCCCCTCCATGTTCTCTATGTCTACGGACTATCAGTGTGTACGGTGACGCCTCTGATCCCAGTCTGACCCAGGACATAACTCTGCTCCCCTCCATGTTCTCCGTCTCTACAGACTATCGGTGTGTACGGTGACGCCTCTGATCTCAGTCTGACCCAGGACATAACTCCGCTCCCCTCCATGTTCTCTGTCTCTACGGACTATCAGTGTGTACGGTGACACCTCTGCCACTACTCTGACCCAGGACATAACTCCGCTCCTCTCCATGATCTCCATCTCTGCGGACTATCAGTGTGTACGGTGACGCCTCTGATCCCAGTCTGACCCAGGACATAACTCCGCTCCCCTCCATGTTCTCCGTCTCTACGGACTATCAGTGTGTACGGTGACACCTCTGCCACCAGTCTGACCCGGTATATAACTCCGCTCCTCTCCTTGTTCTCAGTCTCTACGGACTATCGGTGTGTACGGTGACACCTCTGCCACCAGTCTGATCCACTATATAACTCCACTTCTCTCCTTGTTCTCCGTCTCTACGGGCTATCAGTGTATACGGTGACACCTCTGCCACCAGTCTGACCCAGGACATAACTCCACTCCTCTCCTTGTTCTCCGTCTCTACGGACTATCAGTGTGTACAGTGACACCTCTGCCACCAGTCTGATCCACTATATAACTCCGCTCCTCTCCTTGTTCTCAGTCTCTACGGACTATCGGTGTGTACGGTGACACCTCTGCCACCAGTCTGATCCACTATATAACTCCGCTCCTCTCCATGTTCTCCGTCTCTACGGACTATCAGTGTGTACGGTGACACCTCTGCCACTAGTCTGACCCAGGACATAACTCCGCTCCTCTCCTTGTTCTCAGTCTCTGAGGACTATCGGTGTGTACAGTGACACCTCTGCCACCAGTCTGATCCACTATATAACTCCACTTCTCTCCTTGTTCTCCGTCTCTACGGACTATCAGTGTATACGGTGACACCTCTGCCACTAGTCTGACCCAGGACATAACTCCGCTCCTCTCCTTGTTCTCAGTCTCTACGGACTATCAGTGTGTACGGTGACACCTCTGCCACCAGTCTGATCCACTATATAACTTCGCTCCTCTCCTTGTTCTCCGTCTCTACGGACTATCAGTGTGTACGGTGACGCCTCTGATCCCAGTCTCACCCAGGACATAGCTCTGCTCCATCTTCTCTCTGTACAGATAATAAGCCGTTCACTGGCGATTACATGGTGAGAGTTGGCGAGCGCGGAGGGGATGTCATCTCTGCCCATGACCTTGGCCACTTCTTCCTCCGCTGTCTGAACACAGAATAGTACGATGGGAAAAGCGTCACCGTGTTCCGGGACTACACTGCATATTAACAGCTCCATCTGCTGACGGGGGAAGTCACATCTACTGTCATAGGTAGAGACTGGTAACCATGAACTTTACCAAAGCCTATAATATGGACCCAAATAATGCTGCAAAACTTTGTCATGTAATGATTCCATTTTCTATGCGATTCGTTGGAGCTGATACATGTCTGTTTTGTCTGGTACTTCTAGTCTTCCTATGAAACTGATGATTGCATTATATGGTGTTCACCCCCGGTCCCCAGACTAGCTCCCCCTACTGCTAGGGCTGTGTCATTTACAGAAGCCTGGGGACAAATCTACTCCGACCACTTTTTAGTGAAATTTGTAAAATGCCGTAAATGTTGCGTTCTGACACCATAGACTGGCAATGCGTCATCCTTACTATCCTCATCCTGATGATCTATGCATGTCTCCACGTCCAAGGCTCTCAATGTGGCTGCCTGATGTGAGTTACAGATTTAACCCGTGGCCGCTGTCCCTGTCTGTGGCCTCTTCTGAGCATTTAACGCAAAGTCAGATCTAAGTAATTCTACTCCCTATATCTGCAATAAGATCAACCGAACCGGACCTGACACGCAGATCTCATTATAGTCTATGGGGTCCGTGTGGTTTCTTAGCTCACCACTTTTTAATGTGTTCATTATTCCGTTCGCCAGCCGACTCCCCGAGCAGAATCCCCAACACAGATGTGACCCGGGCCTAAGGCTGCCTACACACCAGCGACCCCTTGTACATCCGAGTGTATTTCTAGTCTTTCCCCCCGAACCTCATCCTTGTGTGTAGTCTTATTTATCAGCATCATCTTGGAATAAATCTATGAGAAACGTCTGTATATAATAAGATGTATACGGTGTTATATATTTACTATCAGGGGTCAGTCACTGGATTATTAATAATATTCTAGAATAAGATGTACAGTCTGTTATATATCTATAGGGATCAATCACTGGATTATTCATGAATTTGAGGATTTTTCTGTTTCTCTCTGACCATGTCGGACATTTATGGAGTCAGAGTTATGCTGTGGAAAAATCCAGAAGTCGTATTTGGTGATTTGTACAGGTTTTGTTATGATGTAAAACCTTTACAAAAATGCAAAACTTTGCAAAAAAAAAAAAAAAAAAACCCATAACCTTTTCCTATTTCCTTCTTTGCTCCATCAGCTGAGCTCCATCACAGTCGTCATTTCTACCATTTTGGCGATTGTTTGATGTTTTGATCAAAATTTCTTCAATTTTTGGACAGAGGCGAAATGGCAAAAACTGGTCGTTCGTCCCTTTAGGTTTTATTTTTTTGTCCTTCACCAAATGGGCTGAATATTAATTCTGTGTTTACAGTTTATCAATAATAATAATTTTAGATGTTTTTGTACACAATGCATTTATTTTTGTATATTTATCTATGTGATCTAGGGAAGGGGGGTGTTTGAAATTCTTTATATATACACATTTATTTTTTGAGCCCCCTGGGGGTTCTGATCCCTCATACAGTATACGGATACCTATATACTGCAGTATGTTGTACAATCACTTCCAATACATTCTGCCTGTGAGCCGCCGCTGCGGGGATCTAATGTTTTACATCAGTGGTCACTGTTGTATTAGATAGTGGGGGGCGCTGCACCTGATTGGGAGGGTTCCGGCTGACCCACTCCCTTTCATTCTCTAATACCTGGCAGCCATATATATATATATATATATATATATATATATATATATATATATATAGGAGTTATGATGAAGATTTTTAAATCATCTCAACGTCAAATGACACTTGCTGAGGGTATAAATACAAATTTCTAATTCATTATCATCATTACTTCTCGAGATATCCTTGGAGAAAGACGACCAGAATGACTGAAGCAACAATGTTCCAAAAAAATCGAGCATCACCCTGTGATAAAATTCCTCATAAAACAAGGAAAACCTCAAAAAATCATCCTTGAAGAGATAATGGCTGTTTATCAGGATTTTGCTCATTCATTATCGACCGGTCAAAAGTGGTCAAGTGAGTATAAACAGGGTAGAGAAAGCATTGAAAACGACCCCCGTGCCGGCAGGCCGGTTAGTGCCACTACTATGGAAAACATGACTTTTTTTGAGAAACTTGTACTTGAAGATGCCCGTATAAAGGTCAAAATGTTATCATAAATGGCTAAGCTATCCATGGGTACCATTCACACTATCCTTCATGACCATCTTAACCTGTCAAAGGTCAGTGCAAGATGGGTGGTGCGACTGCTCACCGCGCATCAGAAACAAGGGCGAATCGAGTGCTGTAGGAAGCTTTTGGGGATCAGAGGCAGTGGCATAACTACTGCCGTAGCAACAGGGGCAGCTGCCACAGGGCCCGTGACATTAGGGGGCCCGGGGACAGCCACTACCACTGTTTTTTTTTTTTTCTTAATAGGCTGTTACTAGCTGGAGTTACTCCTGCTGGTAACAGGTCCTATTTACTTACCAATCCTGGCAGGGCCAGAATCGGTAAGTGACACTGTGGGCCCCACAAACACTATCATTATACTCGGGGGTCTTTTCAGACCCCCGAGTATAATGATCGGAGGCCCAGGAGAGGTAAGAAGCATAAAGAACACTGTTACTTACCTCTCCACGATTCGGGCAGGCTTCAGGCCTAGTCGTCCGACGTCTCATGACCCCGGTCTGCGTCCCGGGTCATATGATGTCTGATGTCATTGAAGATGGACTACAGTGGAGGCCAACAGCGGAGGACTGCAGCAGAGCCGGGAGATAGGGGAGTAACAGTGTTTTTTTATGTTTTCTCCCCCTGGGTCTCCGATTATTATACTCTGGGGTATAATAATTGTTTATGGGTGTCCACAGTGTGTCATAATACTGTGTGCAGGGGCCACTATGGGGGATAATACTGTGTGCAGGGGCCACTATGGGGGATACTACTGTGTGCAGGGGACACTATGGGACATAATACTGTGTGCAGGAGCCACTATGGGGGATAATACTGTGTGCAGGGGCCACTATGGGATATAATAGAGCGCGCAGGAATGCGTAGGAGGGGGTCGGTTGAAGTCTTCAGCGTCGGTGTCGGCTGGGGGGGGATGTCAAAAGTTTGCCACGGGGCCCCACCATTCCTAGTTACACCACTGATCAGAGGTGACAATCCGTGGAATATTTTTGCCTGGATTGATACTGGAGATGAAACGTGGGTTCATCAATATGATCCAGGAGTCCAAGCAGTGTCAAAAAAAGGGAGCTCAGCCACCAAAAAAGTTCAAAGTCACTCCATCGGCCAGAAAACTCATGGCCACATTGTTTTGAGACTCAAAGGGAATTTTAGTAATTGAGCACAGAGAATGGTGATAGTATTACTGCAATTGTAAATAGAGTAGGGATAAGGAGATATAATAATGTCCTTATGTCCTCCTTATCTCTACTCTGTTTACAATTTTCTACCTTTAATCCCCTTATCTCTCCTCTTGGGGACAGACAGTATTTGCTATCAGCATAACAAGGTGTCAGTATACAATTAGTGTGTGTATCAGTCCAGTTTAAAGTGTCAAACTGAATTCAAAGGGACGGAAGGCATACTGATGTGTGAACCAAGCCTATGACTATGTGGTGTTAGAATATGGTTTGGAAGAAATCAACCCTCCACCCTACAGCCCAGACCCGGCCTCCAGTGATTACTTTCTGTTCCCCAACCTCAAGAAAGATCTTCATGGAAAGCGTTTTACTGATGATGAAGAGCTGAAGGCGAAAATTAACGCACATTTTTTGGACAAAGAGGAAAATTATATTTTACAGGGTATTGAGAAGTTAGTTTCCAGATCAAACAAGTGTATTGAGGTTATGGGGGACTACATTGAAAAATAAAATTTATTCAGAATTTTCAGCTTTTTCCTTCATACCTATACCAAGAATACATTGAACACCCTTGTACATATGCAGATTGGAGGGATTCACCTACTCCATTCATTGGGGTCTTTTGTGGTCGGCCGGGGGGGGGGGTATGGGGGGCAGCAGTCCATTGTATGGTAATACCTGGTGCTAAAAAAGACTAAAAAACACATCAATGTTTCTACAACTGTTCAGGAGCTTCTCCAATATGTATGAAGCCCCTATGGAGAGCGGTCACCATATACAAGGTTTAGGCCTCTCCTTTAGCTCAGACAATAGACTCAGGATTAATCAAATCTGAATCTCAATGGGGCGTATTCATGTATATTGGGGGATTGATGTGCAGGGTCTTGGCTCATCCACCTCGCCCCGTGTTTCTTCAGCGCCCATCACAATTTTTACTTTTTATATTATTACTTAAGTGTAATAATTAGAGATGAGCGAACACTGTTCGGATCAGCCGATCTGAACAGCACGCACCCATAGAAATGAATGGAAGCACCTGTGACGCTGACTTTGCCGGTGGCCGGCCGGCGTCACAGGTGCTTCCATTCATTTCTATGGGAGCGTGCTGTTCAGATCGGCTGATCCGAACAGTGTTCGCTCATCTCTAGAAATAATATAAGTGTAATAATATAGGTGTAATAATATAGGTGTAATAGTACAATAAACCTCATTTCAATCCTGAAATATTACTGTATCCATCAGTTATTAGATATATCAAACTAAAATGGCTGCTGCAAACACCAAAATATTTAGAACTAAAAATGATTAAGATTAATAGGGATGCCCAAACTTTTTCATAGGACTGTATATCAGGAGTGGAACGGTACCTTGTTGCACAACGCGACTTTTTTTTTGGCCAGGCAATTGTGATATAGGCCGAGGTTTCCAACTCTCCTAACACATAAAGTCCATAATAAATGTCACCAGATAAATTTCATTACAACGTCCAGTGGCTTAACTACGGCCATAGCAGCAGAGGCAGCTGCCACAGGGCCCGGGACATTAGAGGCCCAGGGACAGCCGCTACCGCTGCTCTGATTATACTCGGGGGTCTTTTCGGACCCCCAAGTATAATGATCAGAGGCCCGGGAGAGGTAAGAAACATAAAAAACACTGTTACTTACCTCTCCACGATCCGTGCAGGCTTCGGCCTAGTCGTCCGACGTCACATGAGCCGGGCCTGCGTCCCGGGTCATGTGACGTCTGATGTAGTTGAAGATCGACTACTTCGGAGGCCGACAGCGCAGGAGCCGGGAGATAAGTGAGTAACAGAGGTGGGTTTTTTTATGTTTTTCTCCCCCTGGGTCTCCGATTATTATACTCTGGGGTCTGAAAAGACCCCAGAGTATAATAATTGTTCATGGGTGTCCACAGTGCAACATAATACTGTGTGCAGGAGACACTATGGGACATAATACTGTGTGCAGGGGCCACTATGGGGGATAATACTGTGTGCCGGGGCCACTATGGGGCATAATACTGTGTGCAGGGGCCACTATTGGGGATAATACTGTGTGCAGGGGCCACTATGGGGGATAATACTGTGTGTAGGGGCCACTATGGGGGATAATACTGTGTGGCGGGGCCACTATGGGGCATAATACTGTGTGCAGGGGCCACTATGGGACATAATACTATGTGCAGGGGCCACTATGGGGGAATAATACTGTGTGCAGGGGCCACTATTGGGGATAATACTGTGTGCAGGGGCCACTATGGGGGATAATACTGTGTGTAGGGGCCACTATTGGGGATAATACTGTGTGCAGGGGACACTATGGGGGATAATACTGTGTGTAGGGGCCACTATTGGGGATAATACTGTGTGCAGGGGCCACTATGGGGGATAATACTGTGTGCAGGGGCCACTATGGGGGATAATACTATGTGCAGGGGCCACTATGGGGGATAATACTGTGTGCAGGGGCCACTATGGGGGATAATACTGTGTGGAGGGGCCACTATGGGGGATAATACTGTGTGGAGGGGCCACTATGGGGGATAATACTGTGTGGAGGGGCCACTATGGGGCATAATACTGTGTGGAGGGGCCACTATGGAGCATAATACTGTGTGGAGGGGCCACTATGGGGCATAATACTGTGTGCAGGTGCCACTATGGGGGATAATACTGTGTGCAGGGGCCACTATGGGGGATAATACTGTGTGCAGGGACCACTATGGGGGATAATACTGTGTGCAGGAGCCACTATGGGGGATAATACTGTGTGCAGGGGCCACTATGGGGCATAATACTGTGTGGAGGGGCCACTATGGGGGATAATACTGTGTGTAGGGGCCACTATGGGGGATAATACTGTGTGCAGGGGCCACTATGGGGTATAATACTGTGTGCAGGGGCCACTATGGGGGATAATACTGTGTGGAGGGGCCACTATGGGGCATAATACTGTGTGGAGGGGCCACTATGGGGCATAATACTGTGTGCCGGGGACACTATGGGGTATAATACTGTGTGCAGGGGGCACTATGGGACATAATACTGTGTGTAGGGGCCACTATGGGGGATAATACTGTGTGCCGGCGCCACTATGGGGCATAATACTGTGTGCAGGGGCCACTATGGGACATAATACTGTGTGTATGGGCTACTATTGGGGATAATACTGTGTGGAGGGGCCACTATGGGGGATAATACTGTGTGGAGGGGCCACTATGGGGGATAATACTGTGTGGAGGGGCCACTATGGGGGATAATACTGTGTGGAGGGGCCACTATGGGGGATAATACTGTGTGCAGGGGCCACTATGGGACATAATACTGTGTGTAGGGGCCACTATTGGGGATAATACTGTGTGGAGGGGCCACTATGGGGGATAATACTGTGTGGAGGGGCCACTATGGGGGATAATACTGTGTGGAGGGGCCACTATGGGGGATAATACTGTGTGGAGGGGCCACTATGGGGGATAATACTGTGTGGAGGGGCCACTATGGGGGATAATACTGTGTGGAGGGGCCACTATGGGAGATAATACTGTGTGGAGGGGCCACTATGGGGCATAATACTGTGTGGAGGGGCCACTATGGGGCATAATACTGTGTGGAGGGGCCACTATGGGGCATAATACTGAGTGCAGGGGCCACTATGGGGGATAATACTGTGTGCAGGTGCCACTATGGGGGATAATACTGTGTGCAGGGGCCACTATGGGGGATAATACTGTGTGCAGGGGCCACTATGGGGGATAATACTGTGTGGAGGGGCCACTATGGGGGATAATACTGAGTGCAGGGGCCACTATGGGGGATAATACTGTGTGCAGGTGCCACTATGGGGGATAATACTGTGTGTAGGGGCCACTATGGGGGATAATACTGTGTGCAGGGGCCACTATGGGGGATAATACTGTGTGGAGGGGCCACTATGGGGGATAATACTGTGTGGAGGGGCCACTATGGGGGATAATACTGTGTGGAGGGGCCACTATGGGGCATAATACTGAGTGCAGGGGCCACTATGGGGGATAATACTGTGTGCAGGTGCCACTATGGGGGATAATACTGTGTGCAGGGGCCACTATGGGGGATAATACTGTGTGTAGGGGCCACTATGGGGGATAATACTGTGTGGAGGGGCCGCTATGGAGCATAATACTGTGTGGAGGGGCCACTATGGGGGATAATACTGTGTGGAGGGGCCACTATGGGGCATAATACTGTGTGGAGGGGCCACTATGGGGCATAATACTGTGTGCAGGGGCCACTATGGGGGATAATACTGTGTGGAGGGGCCACTATGGGGGATAATACTGTGTGGAGGGGCCACTATGGGGGATAATACTGTGTGGAGGGGCCACTATGGGGGATAATAGAGCCCGTAGGAGGGGGTCGGTCGAGGTCTTCGGTGCCGGTCAGGGGGGAAGGCCCCATGTCAAAAGTTTGCCACGGGGCCCATTCCTAGTTGCGCCACTGATCAGAGGTGAAAATCCATGGAATATTTTTGACCGGATTGATACTGGAGATGAAACGTGGGTTCATCATTATGATCCTGAGAGCAAGCAGGAGTCCAAGCAGTGGCAAAAAAAGGAACTCAACCACCAAAAAAGCTCAAAGTCACTCCATCGGCCGGAAAACTCATGGCCACATTGTTTTGGGACTCAACGGGAATTTTAGTAATTGAGCACAGAGAATGGTGATAGTATTACTGCGGCATCTTAGGCTGTATTCACACAGAGTAACGCCAGGCGTTTTTTGTGTGTTTTTTTTGCACATAGCGCCGCGTATACGCCGCGTTAACGCCGCGCTATTTAGCGGTGGCGTTGCCCGGCGTTAACGCGGCGTATACGCGGCGTTAACGCGGCGCTACGCGGCGTAAACGCGGCGCTATGTGCAAAAACCACACAAAAAACGCCTGGCGTTACTCTGTGTGAATACAGCCTTACACAAACACTCTGCGTAATTTAAGGGAAGCAATTAAAGAGAAAAGGCGCAGAAAGCTGACTGCAGGTGTGTTGCTTCTCCACCATAATGCAGCGACTCACACAGGGCTACTGTGGCTGTGGCAAGAGTATGACTATGAGGTGCAAGAATATGGTTTGGAAGAAATCAACCCTCCACCTTACAGCCCAGACCCAGCCCCCAGTGATTACTTTCTGTTCCCCAACCTCAAGAAAGATCTTTGTGGAAAGCGTTTTCTGATGATGAAGAGCTGAAGGCGAAAATTAATGCACATTCTTTGGACAAAGAGGAAAATTATTTTTTACAGGGTATTGAAAAGTCAGTTTTCAGATCAAACAAGTGTATTGAGGTTATGGGGGACTACATTGAAAAATAAAATTTATTCAGAATTTTTGGCATTTTCCTTCATACCTATACCGAGAATACATTGAACACCCTTGTACATATGCAGATTGGAGGGATTTACCTGTATTGTCATTCCCTATTCCAGTCATTGGGGTCTTTTGTGGTCGGGGGTAGTCGTCCATTGTATGGTAATACCTGGTGCTAAAAAAGACTAAAAAACGCATCAAATGTTTCTACAACTGTTCAGGAGCTTCTCCATTATGTATGAAGCCCCTATAGAGACGGGGGCTGCTCTTACAGTCACCTCTCACCTCTCATACATGGTCTGTGCTGTGTTATAGGGATCAATCACTGGATTATTAATGAATTTGAGGATTTTTCTGTTTCTCTCTGCCCATGTCGGCCACTTATGAAGTTGGAGTCAGAGTTGGGCAGCGGAAAAATCCAGAAGTCGTATTTGGTGATTTGTACAGATTGTGTTATGATATAAAACCTTTACAAAAATGTGAAACTTTGCAAAAATATAAAAAATAAAATACCCCCCCCCCCCCATAACCTTTTCCTATTCCCTTCTCTGATCCATCAGCTGAGCTTCATCGCAGTCATAATTTCTACCATTTTGGCGATTGTTTGATGTTTTGATCAAAATTTCTTCAATTTTTTGTAGGGAGGCGAAATGGCAAAAACTGGTCACTCGTCCCTTTAGGTTTTATTTTTTTTGGCCTTCACTAAATGGGATGAATATTAATTCTGTGTTTACAGTTTATTAATAATAATAATTTTAGATGTTTTTAGACACAATGTTTTTATTTTTGTATATTTTTCTATGTGATTTAGGGAAGGGGGGTATTTGAAATTCTTTCTATATACACATTTATTTATTTTTTGAGCCCCCTGGGGGTTCTGATCCCTCATACAGTATACGGATACCTATATACTGCAGTATGTTGTACAATCACTTCCAATACATTCAGCCTGTGAGCCGCCGCTTCGGGGATCTAATGTTTTACATCAGTGGTCTCTGTTGTATTAGACAGTGGGGGGCGCTGCACCTGATTGGGGGTTTCCGGCTGACCCACTCCCTTTGATTCTCTAATACCTGGCAGCCATACATATATACATATGTACATATGTAGAGTGGAGGGATTCATCTGTATTGTCATTCCCTATTCCAGTCATTGGGGACTTTTTTGGTCGGGGGAGCCGTCCATTGTATGGTAATACCTGGTGCTAAAAAAGACTAAAAAATGCATCAATGTTTCTATAACTGTTCAGGAGCTTCTCCATTATGTATGAAGCCCCTATGGAGAGCGGTCACCATATACAAGGCTTAGGCCTCTCCTTTAGCTCAGACAATAGACTCAGAATTAGTCAAATCTGAATTTCAATGGGGCGTATTCATGTATATTGGGGGATTGATGTGCGGGGTCTTGGCTTGTTCATCTCGCCCCGTATTTTTTCAGCACCCATCACACGTTTTCCTTTACAATGTCCTATTTCTGGGTAAATTGTCTCCATCCTACTGGTCTGGGGTGCACAGAAGTCGGGGGGCTGCTCCACAGTCACCTCTCACCTCTCATACATGGTCTGTGCTGTATCATAGCCAAATACACAATTTAACAAACGCCAAAACTCGCCGCAGCCGTCACGACTAGGAATGTCTTATTCTTGTATCAGACATTCTTCACAGTCTAAAAACTTCCATAGATCTGGCAACGAACATGTGACGGCCCTTCATGTAATGCCTTAAGTGTGTTGTACACTGGTATGTGCACAAGGCCTTAGGCCCGGGTCACATCTGCGTTCGGTATTCCATATCGAGTCCACGGGAGCCCCCCGAACAGAATACCGGACGCATTAAATAGCAATGAGCTAAGAAACCACATGGACCCCCATAGACTATAATGTGGTGTGTCATAGCTGGACCCCATAGACTATAATGGGGTCCGTGTGTTTTCCTGCAAGCACCACTTTCCTCTCTGCATGATTCATGCGGACACTGTGTGGAAACAACGCAGAGCTCATCAGGGCCGCCGATAGGCCAGTACTACTGGTACTGGCGTCAGGGGCCCGGCAAAATTGTAAAATGGAGGGGGCCCGGTTTTGGCCCGCCACCGTGTGCCGGCCCCCTTGTGCCCGCAGCAGTCATTCAGGGCCGGCGTCAGCGCAGGGCATAGTCGGGCAAGTGCCGGGGTCCACAGAGCCTCTGGGGGCCCCCCGGCACTTGCCCGCCCCAGCACTTGCCGGTCCCGATTTCAGCTCATCGGCGTCCGTCAGACGCCGATGAGCTGAATACATACGCGATTAAAGCAGGAGCTGTGACAGCTCAGCTCCTGCTTTAAAAGCTGATGCCCGGCTTCGGCGTGTGTAGGCACGATGACGTCATCACATCGCACCTACAATTATGTCAGTGGAGTGGGCAGAGAGAGGAGCGTCGGGGGAGCGATGGAAGAGGTGAGTGTAAGTGTTTGTTTTGTGTTTAACATTAAGATGGAACATAATGAAGGGGTCCATGAAACTGGGGGGCAAATGAAGGGGAAGGGGGGAACGGCATGACACTGTGGAAGATGAAGGGGGTGGGGAGAGAATGGCATGACACTGGGGCAGATGAAGGGGGTGGGGAGAGAACGGCATGACACTGGGGCAGATGAAGGGGGGGAAAATAGCATGACACTGGGGCAGATGAAGGGGGGAGAATGGCATGACACTGGGGCAGATGAAGGGGGTGGGGAGAGAATGGCATGACAATGGGGCAGATGAAGGGGGTGGGGAGAGAACGGCATGACACTGGGGCAGATGAAGGGGGTGGGGAGAGAACGGCATGACACTGGGGCAGATGAAGGGGGTGGGGAGAGAACGGCATGACACTGGGGCAGATGAAGGGGGTGGGGAGAGAACGGCATGACACTGGGGCAGATGAAGGGGGTGGGGAGAGAACGGCATGACACTGAGGCAGATGAAGGGGGTGGGGAGAGAACGGCATGACGCTGGGGCAGATGAAGGGGGTGGGGAGAGAACGGCATGACGCTGGGGCAGATGAAGGGGGTGGGGAGAGAACGGCATGACACTGGGGCAGATGAAGGGGGTGGGGAGAGAACGGCATGACACTGGGGCAGATGAAGGGGGTGGGGAGAGAACGGCATGACACTGGGGCAGATGAAGGGGGTGGGGAGAGAACGGCATGACACTGGGGCAGATGAAGAGGGGGAACGGCATGACACTGGGGCAGATGAAGGGGGGAATGGCACGACACTGGGGCAGATGAAGGGGGGAACGGCATGACATTGGGGCAGATGAAGGGGGGGAAATGGCATGACACTGGGGCAGAATTGCATGACACTGAGGAAGATGAAGGGGGGAGAATGGCATGACACTGGGGCAGATGAGGGGGGAACGGCATGACAATGGGGCAGAGATGGGGGGACATGAAACTGTGTGCAGTTGAAAGGGGGAGAACAGCATGAAACTGGGGAAAGAGATGGAGGGGGGACATGAAACTGGGGGCAGAGGAAGGGTGTATATGAAACTGGGGGAGAGATGGAGGGGAGGCATATAATTTACGGGTGACTGTAGGAGGATTATACTGTGTGGGAGCACATGAAAAATGAATGAGAATGGGCGGAGTCAACAGAAAAGTAGGCGGGGATAAATGTTGTTGCGCCGCACATTTTCTCCCTCTTTCTCCTCTTCAAAAGTTGGGAGGTAATACATAATTGGTATGTCACAAAATAAAGTAGTTTTAAAATGGCGGGGCGGGGGGGTGGGGGGAATGGGGGGCTCAGACACTTGGGCTGTATGGGGCCCCAAAATTCCTGATGGCGGCCCTGGATCTCATTATAGTCTATAGGGTCCGTGTGATTTCTTAGCTCACCACTTTTTAATGTGTTCATTATTCCGTCCGCCAGCCGACTCCCCGAGCAGAATCCCCAACACAGATGTGACCTGGGCTTAAGGCTGCCTACACACCAGCGACCCCTTGTACATCCGAGTGTATTTCTAGTCTTTCCCCCCGAACCTCATCCTTGTGTGTAGTCTTATTTATCAGCATCACCTTGGAATAAATCTCTGAGAACTGTCTGTATATAATAAGATGTATACGGTGTTATATATTTACTATCAGGGATCAGTCACTGGATTATTAGTAATATTCTAGAATAAGATGTACAGTCTGTTATATATCTATAGGGATCAATCACTGGATTATTCATGAATTTGAGGATTTTTCTGTTTCTCTCTGACCATGTCGGACATTTATGGAGTTGGAGTTGGAGTTGGGCAGCGGAAAAATCCAGAAGTCGTATTTGGTGATTTGTACAGATTTTGTTATAATATAAAACCTTTACAAAAATGTGAAACTTTGCAGAAAAACACCACCCCCCCCATAACCTTTTCCTATTTCCTTCTCTGATCCATCAGCTGAGCTCCATCGCAGTCGTCATTTCTACCATTTTGGCGATTGTTTGATGTTTTGATCTCATTTTCTTTCATTTTTAGATGGAGGCGAAATGGCAAAAACTGGTCGCTCGTCCCTTTAGGTTTTTTTTTTTTTGCCCTTCACTAAATGGGATGAATATTAACTCTGTGTTTCCAGTTTGTTAATAATAATAATCATTTTAGATGTTTTGGACACTTCATTTATTTCTGTATATTGTTACATGTGATCGGGGGGGGTTATAATTCTCTATATACAGGGTGTCCGGTAAGTAAATACACAGAATGACAGGCTGGACTTCAGCCGGTATATGAAGCATTTCTTATTAATGATAATGTGACCGGACATGCACGGTGGCGGCTCTGCAGGTAGGCCAAGATTTCGTATCCCTCGCTGCGCCATGTGAAAGGAGAAACGAAGAAGAGAAAGCGCTGTAATGGGAGATCAGTTTAATCAATGTTACTTATTACAAGAATTGCTGGACGTGCTGGCGCCGGCCTCCATGCAAGCAGCGCAATGCCAGGAGATGGATTGACGCACACGCTCACAGACTCCTGGCATGGCCCTAACTGCAATGTACGCAGCCTGGATGCAGTTCACGAGCTCTTTGCGGGTTGGCACAGGCGTTTTGTACACAACGGACTTGACATGTCCCCACAAGAATCACTGTCACATTCACAATTACATTTATAGTTACTATGTCGCTCTATCTGCAGCGCCGCCATGGTGCATTAATAAAAAACGCTTCATATACCGCCTACACTCCGCCCTTTCATTAGTGTACTTACTTTCCATACACCCTGTATACACATTTATTTATTTTTTGAGCCCCCTGGGGGTTCTGATCCCTCATACAGTATACGGATACCTATATACTGCAGTATGTTGTACAATCACTTCCAATACATTCTTCCTGTGAGCCGTCGCTCCGGGGATCTAATGTTTTACATCAGTGGTCTCTGTTGTATTAGACAGTGGGGGGCGCTGCACCTGATTGGGGGGTTTCCGGCTGACCAACTCCCTTTGATTCTCTAATACCTGGCAGCCATACATATATACATATGTACATATGAAGAGTGGAGGGATTCATCTGTATTGTCATTCCCTATTCCAGTCATTGGGGTCTTTTGTGGTCGGGGGGAGCCGTCCATTGTATGGTAATACCTGGTGCTAAAAAAAGACTAAAAAATGCATCAAATGTATCTACACATGTTCAGGAGCTTCTCCATTATGTATGAGGCCCCTATGGAGAGCGTTCACCATATACAAGGTTTACGCCTCTCTTTTAGCTCAGACAATAGACTCAGAATTAGCCAAAGCTGAACCTCAATGGGGCGTATTCATGTATATTGGGGGATTGATGTGCGGGGTCTTGGCTTGTTCACCTCGCCCCGTGTTTCTTCAGCGCCCATCACACTTTTTCCTTTACAATGTCCTATTTCTGGGTAAATTGTCTCCATCCTACTGGTCCGGGGTGCACAGAAGTCGGGGGGCTTCTCTACAGTCACCTCTCGCCTCTCATACATGGTGTGTGCTGTATCATAGCCAAATACACAATTTAATAGACCCCAAAACTCAACACAACCATCACTTAGGGCCACAACTAGGAATGTCTTATTCTTGTATCAGACGTTCTTCACAGTCTAGAAACTTCCATAGATCTGGCAACGAACACGTGACGGCCCTTCATGTAATGCCTTACGTGTTTTGTACACTGGTATGTGCACAAGGCCTTCGGCCCGGGTCACATCTGTGTTCGGTATTCCATATCAAGTCCACGGGAGCCCCCCGAACAGAATACCGGATGCATTAAATAGCAATGAGCTAAGAAACCACATGGACCCCCATAGACTATAATGTGGTGTGTCATAGCTGGACCCCATAGACTATAATGGGGTCCGTGTGTTTTCCTGCAAGCACCACTTTCCTCTCTGCATGATTCATGCGGACACTGTGTGGAAACAACGCAGAGCTCATCAGGGCCGCCGATAGGCCAGTACTACTGGTACTGGCGTCAGGGGCCCGGCAAAATTGTAAAATGGAGGGGGCCCGGTTTTGGCCCGCCACCGTGTGCCGGCCCCCTTGTGCCCGCAGCAGTCATTCAGGGCCGGTGTCAGCGCAGGGCATAGTCGGGCAAGTGCCGGGGTCCACAGAGCCTCTGGGGGCCCCCCGGCACTTGCCCACCCCAGCACTTGCCGGTCCCGATTTCAGCTCATCGGCGTCCGTCAGACGCCGATGAGCTGAATACATACGCGATTAAAGCAGGAGCTGTGACAGCTCAGCTCCTGCTTTAAAAGCTGATGCCCGGCTTCGGCGTGTGTAGGCGCGATGACGTCATCACATCGCACCTACAATTATGTCAGAGGAGTGAGGAGAGAGAGGAGCGTCGGGGGAGCGATGGAAGAGGTGAGTGTAAGTGTTTGTTTTGTGTTTAACATTAAGATGGAACATAATGAAGGGGCCCATGAAACTGGGGGGCAAATGAAGGGGAAGGGGGGGAACGGCATGACACTGTGGAAGATGAAGGGGGTGGGGAGAGAATGGCATGACACTGGGGCAGATGAAGGGGGTGGGGAGAGAACGGCATGACACTGGGGCAGATGAAGGGGGGGAGAATAGCATGACACTGGGGCAGATGAAGGGGGGAGAATGGCATGACACTGGGGCAGATGAAGGGGGTGGGGAGAGAATGGCATGACAATGGGGCAGATGAAGGGGGTGGGGAGAGAACGGCATGACACTGGGGCAGATGAAGGGGGTGGGGAGAGAACGGCATGACACTGGGGCAGATGAAGGGGGTGGGGAGAGAACGGTATGACACTGGGGCAGATGAAGGGGGTGGGGAGAGAACGGCATGACACTGGGGCAGATGAAGGGGGTGGGGAGAGAACGGCATGACACTGGGGCAGATGAAGGGGGTGGGGAGAGAACGGCATGACACTGAGGCAGATGAAGGGGGTGGGGAGAGAACGGCATGACGCTGGGGCAGATGAAGGGGGTGGGGAGAGAACGGCATGACACTGGGGCAGATGAAGGGGGTGGGGAGAGAACGGCATGACACTGGGGCAGATGAAGGGGGTGGGGAGAGAACGGCATGACACTGGGGCAGATGAAGGGGGTGGGGAGAGAACGGCATGACACTGGGGCAGATGAAGAGGGGGAACGGCATGACCCTAACTGCAATGTACGCAGCCTGGATGCAGTTCACGAGCTCTTTGCGGGTTGGCACAGGCGTTTTGTACACAACGGACTTGACATGTCCCCACAAGAATCACTGTCACATTCACAATTACATTTATAGTTACTATGTCGCTCTATCTGCAGCGCCGCCATGGTGCATTAATAAAAAACGCTTCATATACCGCCTACACTCCGCCCTTTCATTAGTGTACTTACTTTCCAGACACCCTGTATACACATTTATTTATTTTTTGAGCCCCCTGGGGGTTCTGATCCCTCATACAGTATACGGATACCTATATACTGCAGTATGTTGTACAATCACTTCCAATACATTCAGCCTGTGAGCCGCCGCTTCGGGGATCTAATGTTTTACATCAGTGGTCTCTGTTGTATTAGACAGTGGGGGGCGCTGCACCTGATTGGGGGTTTCCGGCTGACCAACTCCCTTTGATTCTCTAATACCTGGCAGCCATACATATATACATATGTACATATGAAGAGTGGAGGGATTCATCTGTATTGTCATTCCCTATTCCAGTCATTGGGGTCTTTTGTGGTCGGGGGGAGCCGTCCATTGTATGGTAATACCTGGTGCTAAAAAAAGACTAAAAAATGCATCAAATGTATCTACACATGTTCAGGAGCTTCTCCATTATGTATGAAGCCCCTATGGAGAGCGTTCACCATATACAAGGTTTACGCCTCTCTTTTAGCTCAGACAATAGACTCAGAATTAGCCAAAGCTGAACCTCAATGGGGCGTATTCATGTATATTGGGGGATTGATGTGCGGGGTCTTGGCTTGTTCACCTCGCCCCGTGTTTCTTCAGCGCCCATCACACTTTTTCCTTTACAATGTCCTATTTCTGGGTAAATTGTCTCCATCCTACTGGTCCGGGGTGCACAGAAGTCGGGGGGCTTCTCTACAGTCACCTCTCGCCTCTCATACATGGTGTGTGCTGTATCATAGCCAAATACACAATTTAATAGACCCCAAAACTCAACACAACCATCACTTAGGGCCACAACTAGGAATGTCTTATTCTTGTATCAGACGTTCTTCACAGTCTAGAAACTTCCATAGATCTGGCAACGAACACGTGACGGCCCTTCATGTAATGCCTTACGTGTTTTGTACACTGGTATGTGCACAAGGCCTTCGGCCCGGGTCACATCTGTGTTCGGTATTCCATATCGAGTCCACGGGAGCCCCCCGAACAGAATACCGGATGCATTAAATAGCAATGAGCTAAGAAACCACATGGACCCCCATAGACTATAATGTGGTGTGTCATAACTGGACCCCATAGACTATAATGGGGTCCTTGTGTTTTCCTGCAAGCACCACTTTCCTCTCTGCATGATTCATGCGGACACCGTGTGGAAAACACGCAGATCTCATTATAGTCTATGGGGTCCGTGTGATTTCTTAGCTCACCACTTTTTAATGTGTTCATTATTCCATCCGCCAGCTGACTCCCCAAGCAGAATCCCCAACACAGATGTGACCCGGGCCTAAGGCTGCCTACACACCAGCGACCCCTTGTACATCCGAGTGTATTTCTGGTCTTTCCCCCGACCTTCATCCTTGTGTGTCGTCTTATTTATCAGCATCACCTTGGAATAAATCTATGAGAAATGTCTGTATATAATAAGATGTATACGGTGTTATATATTTACTATCAGGGATCAGTCACTGGATTATTAGTAATATTCTAGAATAAGATGTACAATCTGTTATACATCTATAGGGATCAATTACTGGATTATTAATGAATTTCAGGATTTTTCTGTTTCTCTCTTACCATGTCGGCCATTTATGGAGTTGGAGTCAGAGTTGGGCAGTGGAAAAATCCAGAATTCATATTTGGTGTTTTGTACAGATTCTGTTTATGATGTAGAATCTTTACAAAAATGCAAAACTTTGCAAAAAAAAAAAAAAAAAAAAACAACAACCAAGAACCCCCCCTAACCTTTCTCTATTTCCTCCTTTGATCCATCAGCTGATCTCCATCGCAGTCATTATTTCTACCATTTTGGCGATTGTTTGATGTTTTGATCCCATTTTCTTCAATTTTTGGACGGAGATGAAATGGCAAAAACTGGTTGTTCGTCCCTTTAGGTTTTATTTTTTTGGCCTTCACCAATATACTCGCGTATAAGCCGAGTTTTTCAACACATTTATTTATTTATTTGGGGGGGGGGGGAGAGTCTATAACCAGCCGCAATAGTAATGTATTGAATTTCCCATAGAATAGAGAAAAAAAAGCTTTTAAAAAAATATAATAAAAAACTAAAATAAATAAAAGTTGTAAATCCCTCCTTTCCCTAGAATACATATAAAAGTAGAAAATTACTGTGAAACACATTATACACATTAGGTATCCCTGTGTCTGACAGTGCCCGGTCTACTGAATGTAGGGTATCTGCAGTGCTCCTGTTCCGTCAGGAAGGGGTTAATAGGAGCACTGCAGATCCCCTATATTCAGCCAGGCTGATTTCCAAGTGAGGGGAAAAAAAACTCAGTCCTCAAGCTCAGGGAAGGGGCAGACAGACAACCAAAACACCCCCTCCCCCAGCACCCAGCAACTACTGCACCCAAAAACTCCGACCATTTTCATTTTTGAAATTTTCCAGTAGCTGCTGCCCCCCGGCTTATACTCGAGACAATAAGTTTTCCCAGTATTTTGTGGTAAAATTAGGGGCCTCGGCTTATATTCGGGTCGGCTTATACTCGAGTATATACGGTATGTGTTTACAGATTATTAATAACAATAATAATTTTAGATGTTTTTGGACACAATGCATTTATTTTTGTATATTTTTTTCTATGTGATCTAGGGAAGGGGGGGGGGGATAAATTTAAATTCTTTATATATACACATTTACTTATTTTTTGATCTCCCTGGGGGTTCTGATCCCTCATACAGTATACGGATACCTATATACTGCAGTATGTTGTACAATCACTTCCAATACATTGTGCCTGTGAGCCGCCACTCCAGGGATCTAATGTCTGATATCAATGGTCTCTGTTGTATTAGACAGTGGAGGGCGCTGTACCTGATTGGGGTGTGTGTGTGTGTGTGGGGGGGTTCCGGCTGACCCACTCCCTTTCATTCTCTAATACCTGGCAGCCATACATATGTTTTTCAGTCTTTTTTGGCACCAGGTATTACTATACAAGTGACTGCTCCCCCCGACCACAAAAGACCCCATTTACTGGAATAGTGAATGACAATACAGGTGAATCCCTCCAATCTGCAAATGCCCCTCAATTACAAGTAGTGCTCAGTGAACAGGCCGGAGGTTGCGTCTATGTGGAGAGCGCTGTGGTTTGCTGAGCTTGTATCGCAGATTATCAGTCACTACTAGATGTTCAGTGACGCTATTTCCACCATGTTGGGGATGTAGTATACGTTCCCTTATCAGGACAGCGCATATATATATATATATATATATATATATATATCGCCAATACCTAAATTCTGAGTTACCATAAAATACCCCGCTAAGTTCAAGCATGGCCATAGAGTGAATATAAACTCATACTAGTCTAGACTAGATTCGCACCGTCTTCTGTGTTCTCAATTATCCAGGATCAGTCCGGAGACGAAATAATTCCCCGAAACTGATTAGTGAATAGCACCATTAATAGAAAAAACGAAACTGATTCCCAAGTCACTCTCCAATGTAAGAGATCCCTTTGCATATGCGGATGGGAGGGATTCACCTGTATTGTTATTCCCTATTCCAGTCATTGAGGTCTTTTGTGGTCGGGGGTAGTTGTCCATTGTATGGTAATACCTGGTGCCAAAAAAAAAAAAAAAAAAGACTAAAAAACGCATAAATGTTTTTTATTCATGTCGTAGATGTTCTCCACTATGTATGAAGCCCCATATGGAGACGGTTCACCATATACAAGGTTTACGCCTCTCCTTTAGATCAGACAATAGTCTCCGAATTAGACAAAGCTGAACCTCAATGGGATGTATTCATGTAGATTGGGGGATTGATATGCGCGGTCTTGGCTTGTCCACCTCGCCCCCTGTTTGTTCAGCGCCCATCACACTTTTTCTTTTCATGGAAGATGCAAAAACTCCAACTGGAGCCAGAAGTGTAATAATATATGTGTAATAATATAAGTAATAATGTAGGTGTCATAATATAAGTGTAATACTACAGGCCGAGGCTTCCGACTCTTCTTACATGTAAAGTCCATAATAAATGTCACCCGATAAATTTCATTGGAGTTCAGCTCTGATCTGTATTATACCTTCTCTGAGTAGCGGGGGATGTACAATCTTCTGGTCGGGGAGGTATATACTTATGCAGGACTAGTCTCTTACCCATCCAGCACTACCTCGGCTCAGCTACATTTACCCCATCCCGCGGCCGATCTTTTACACCCACAAACTGCCCCAACCACTTACAACCCTAAAACTTTTTATTGTGTCCTAAATGAAGACAGCACCTTCTGGAAAACCAAACCTACGTGTCTTTGGGAAGAAGATTTTGAGATTGGTTATTGGCGGGAGGCGATTAAATGGGCTAAACAATCCACGGTAGTCTAGAAACTTCCATAGATCTGACGACCAACATGTGACGGCCCTTCACAAAATGTCTTCTGTGTGTTGCTCACTGGTGCACGAGGCCTTAGGTTGCTTACACATTAGGGGCTGATGGGTCGCGCTGACATAGTGCAGGGTGTGCATGCGGCTCTGGAGCTTGTAGCAGGTGTATTATTAGGGAATATTCTAGTAACTGCGCAGGAAATCCTTGTGCACCCCCCGTCACTATTCCGAACCTCTCCGCTCATCCATCATTTCTTCCTCTCTGCTTCCTGTAGAATGGGATGCTTTATTATTCGCCCCCCCCCCCCCCCCATATGCTCCTGAATCACTGCCCCCCCCCCCCCGTCTAATAAATCATACGCTATAATGGCCCTGACGTTCCTGTTATGACTCCTCTGGGCTTCTTAATGTTCTCTATCTGCACTTTCTTCTGATAATCTCCCTTGGGTCCCCTCCACGTAAGAGGAGACGCCAGGAGCTGAATGGGTTAATACTGCGAAGCTGGCCTGCAACCCAAAGACGACCATACACTTAGAAAATCTGCTGGCCAGCGGCTGAGCCAAAAGTGTATATAGGGAGAGCTAAGGAGCTAAGATGTCACACTGTATAGCCACCTAAATATTGTGCTCAGGTGTGTCAGTCATGTCCACCGTACATAAAGTCAAGCACCCCAACCTATGGTCGCCATGAACCAATTTTGGGCACAAGTTCTCTTTCTACCAGATTAAATGACTCTGGGGCCTTCTGTCCATCAACTCCTAGGAGATAGGCCATAGGATCCTTCATATTTGGGTGTCTTCTGCTTAAACAGTATTGTTTTAGAGCCTGAGCCCATAGGAGGACCCTCTTGTCTTGTGTTGAGCCAGGCCAATGCTACCATTGACAAAAATTATTGGGCGGTCTAATGAACAAATCTTGGTTTATACAAATATTGTACAAGGAGCAGGCCATGAGGAGCTCAATATGGAAAATGGGCAAGTAAAAGGCAGACCCTCTGTATGGGCCCCAGATAGACCTAAGTGGTTTCCTCCATGGATACATGTTCTTACAAGCTGCCCATTCAAGACTCTGGCAGAAGACACAATACTAGCAGTGTTTCCGTGTTATGGCTGCCATTGTAACAACCTCGTCTGTGTCTGACGTCTACAAATATCCTCAGTGCTCGAGGAACGGACAACATTGACTCCCGTGGAAGAAATAAACATCACTAATGTTACACTAAACCACCACTACTACCGACAGTCAGACTGACACCTAGACGGCCGCTGTCCCCCGACTCTATAAGGCTGGAAGTCTATTATACTGGTAACAGAAGCCTCACATTTAGGACTACGGTGACCTCCTGCCCCTACAAGTTGTCTCCTCCACCTACAGAATGTGGGAACAGCCCTAAAATAGGGACCCCTCTCCCATCCTGGGTAGCCGGGTAACACCTGATGTCAGTCAGACAGTATCCTGTCTACACCATCAGGCACAGTCAGGGCGGGGGGTTAACCCTTACCTGTGCAAGATCTCTATACATGGTGCCAAATTTCTGTGGCACAAATTCAGCAGTGTATCTACCCCAAGTGTCTCTGCATTGTAAGGGCCCGTGCACAGAGTTTACGTGCGCGCATTTTAGCATAATACACGTATAGAATACACGTGTAAAAATAGCAGTCCCATTGACTTGAATGGAATTTTTTACATGTGTAAAAAACGCGCCAAAAAACGCCGTGTGCATAGGCCCTAACAGATCTACTGTTCTCTCTATTGCTCCATGACCAGTAGCGGTGTTCGGAGCAGCAGGTGCGGGGTAACTGATTTCCTCCTTGATGCTGTGACCTCTTTGCATCCTTCACTGGTCACCCCCCCCCCCCCTCCTCCCTCCATTCCTGAGGAAACAGTGCTGTTATCTTCAGCACCCAATATAGCTCTCTAATGTCAGGTGGGTGGTCCTAGGCTGGAGCACATAGTCTGGGACTGCCCACCTGACAATTGAGGGACTAATTTGCATATCAGGTGCTGATAGGAGCAGAGATTGCTCAGGGTGAAGAGGAACTAGAGAAAGAATCAGTGGATCGACATCTATAGAAGATCACAAAAGGTGAAAGGTAAAAACACAAGGAGAGAACACGACAGATGTGCCGGGCGCTTAATGAGAAGACAAACCGTGCACCGCACCGCACAGTACAGGATCAGTACACCTCACTCTAATGTATGTGTGTATATATGTACACGAGTAGAAGACGTACATGTCTTATTGCAATCTTCTCTTTACAAGCATGGCCATGGCTGGTGACTGCAGCTCTGACATCTGGTTCCTGCAGAATACAGACTGTCATAGACAGCAGCCAGCACTCTGCTAGCTAGCATTATGGCCGGGGATTGGAATATATGAGGAGGTTTGCTGATAGTACTACATGACAGTCTATTTCTATCTCAGTCCCAGGTATACACCCCCCCCCCCCCAGCCCTACGGCTACGGTCCCAGGTATACATTCCCCCTATCCATAGTCCTAAGGCTACAAACAAAAAATTGCATCTAAACAATCCCCATGTTACTCCAGTGTCCCCGAATGACCAGCAGGGCGACGACTTTTCAGTAACACCAGTAGGTCTGATGTACAGCTCTGCTATGTACAGGCTCTAGTGGAAGCTGCAAAACAGGATTTTCCAGATTGTGCAGGTACTCAGCCTGGGGCGAGGTGTGTGGTTAACCCTCTCCTCCCCACTGTGAGAACAAGCCAGAAATCCAGCTAATGGTCATTACTATAGAACCTAGGTCAGGACAGTAACGTAGACACATATATATATATATATATATATATATATATATATATATATATATATATATATATATATGTCATATATATAAAACAATCCGCTCTGTCAGCAACTTGTATGGATGGAAAATGTCCTTTTATTGGAAAAAGCAGTACACTACGTATCGGTCCACACTGGGACCTTTCTCAATCGTGGACCGATACGTGGTGTACTGCTTTTTCCAATAAAAGGACATTTTCCATCCATACAAGTTGCTGACAGACCAGATTGTTTTTTCTATTGCAAACCCTTTTGCCTGGAGAGAGGTTTCTGCCGTGCAATTTGTGGGATGATCCCCAGATTTGATGGTGCTGATGCAATTATTTTTCTTTGATATACATTTATATATACAGTATATAGTGCTACACAGTACACACACATATATATATTTATGCAGCCTCTACCCGCAGTTTTGTGTACATTATATGACGATGTCTAAAGACAGAAGCAGCGTAAGTAATATAAAGAATCTTTATTAAATACATTAATAAGTAATTACATTGATAGACATATAAAACAGGGGGATCAATGCTCCACTAATATAACTGATGGGCATGCTGGTGATTTGATAAAATGTACAAAGGGAATCAAATGGCATCAGTAATAATGAATAGAAAGCCCATATAGCCGTATTATACAAGAGACCGGTAAGTATCAGAAGGGCCAGCTCTGTCCTGGGGAGCCCCCCAGACCCAGTACAGGTGGTGGGTGACAGGATACTGTCTGTGGTGACCTCCATGCGGGAGAACAAATCCCACCCCATGTATGGGACCCTGATGGGACTTGGCAGCACTGTAAGTGACCGTCTGCTTCACCCCAAGTGTGAGAAGGAGCTATTGCAGGTCCTTCCTTCCAACCGCGACCAGGCTGTATAATCTACATCAGACCAAGCAAAGACACTCCGCACAGAGAACTAATGATTCTGTTCCAAAGCTGCTATGGACTCCTAGTATATCTTCTCTTCTCAGCATATGTGTGTCTATGTCTGTAATATATTACTGTGTATTATTCTGTATCTGTATTACTACGCTGCTGTAACATACTGAAATTTCCCCAATGTGGGACTATTAAAGGGTTATCTTATCTTATCTTATACCATTATTCACAGCCAGCAACAAAGGCACCATACATAATTCAATTACTAGCCAGAGCCAAATGTAAATATTAAATTAACAAAAACACCTATTACCAGTAAACGCGCCCCCATTTCGCTTTGTCGCTTTGTCAGGGGGACAATTTTGTGTGTTGTTGCTGTCGATGATCTGTCTAAATTCAGCAAATTGCTGCCGTTGATGGTTTGCCTGCTCCGGTGATTCAGCAGCTCTCAAGCTGTACTGCTGCTGAACATGTTCTTCGCACCGTGCCTGTGATTGTTCCGGCATCTCAGCAGCTCGCTGCGACGCCATATAATGAGCGTGTTGTTGGCGCCAATGATCCCTGTCAGCTCCGCTTCAGGCGAACTCTCTGACTTTTGGCTCCTTCATAGCTCTCGTTGTTTTAGAATTTTGCGACAAATTAGATTTACTTTTTCCCGACATGTTTAAGGGGGCTCTATCAGCAAAATTATGTTAATAGAGCCCCACACATGCGTGAATAGCCTTTAAAAAGGTTATTCAGGCACCGTAAATGTTATATTAAACTCCCGTCCCTTTTTTTAAATAAAAGCATTAAAACATATATGCAAATCTTACCAAACGTGCACCATGGGTGGGGATAAACGATGTGACGTCAGCTTCGGGCACGCCTGCCTCTTCTGTCTTCTTGTAGTAACGTCTTCTGGTTCCGTGTCTTCTTCCGGCTTCTTCTCTTCAAATTCTGCGCCTGCGTAGTAGCGCTTCCCTCCGGAGCGCTACTGTGCAGTACAGTCGCGAACTGCCATTAAGTAAAATGGCGAGTGAGCCTGCACAGTAGCGCTCCGGAGGAGCTGAAAGGAATGCTCAACATAGGTAACAATACAATACAATATCTTTATTGAGAAACAGTGTATACAAATATATATGGGAAGGAATCTACCAACAGACAAGAAGGGGATCCTATACAGATAATGGTCCAATATGTAGAATGGGTATGGGAAGGTGTATTCTCTGACTATCTATATCCTTCATTATGCCATTACTGTGATATTCATCTTCTACTCTCTCTGCATTCACACTGAGACTTTATTACTTTGTGACTATTTTGGTATAGCTACTATTTAGTTACTGTCTTTCATTTTATTGGTTATTTCCATAAATTACATTCTACGTATTGGACCATCATCTGTATAGGATCCCCTTCTTGTCTGTTGGTAGATTCCTTCCCATATATATTTGTATACACTGTTTCTCAATACAGACTGATTGTATTTTATTGTTACGTATGTAATCTTATATTTTATTGTTACGTATGTTGAGCATTCCTTTCAGCTAGTTGTGAATTCGGTATGCATATGTTACTCTGTGACCCATACAGAAGGAATTAGGTTTTTTTGACCCTTTTATCCCTTTGACGTTCTGATTATTATTAGATGTGGGCATTGTCATACCCTTGTTGATGGCGTTGGGTCTGCCATCCTCCGCTTCTCTTATATACATGACTGTGTATTATTACATGTCCGTGAGCTCACAGGATAATCGCCTATTCCTGTCCGTTTCAGGGTCCGGGAGAATTTCTCTTTATAGTCAATTTTTCCAGACTAAAATCTTACATTTCCAGGAAGTGTCACAGAGGATCATAAAGAAGAGTCAGTAATGCAGGTGTAAAGAAGCGGTCACATGATCAGTCTGTCCTGCACCGTATGCCAGGAGATGGACTCTTAGCAATCTATAGGGGACCCTCTCCCTGGACGGCGCCCAGGCCGGTAAATCCAACGAATGCATGGAAGGAGTGGTCTTCATGCGTCCTAAGGCTGACCACATGGATTTGTGAGAGGTTTATATGTTGTATTTATGCTGCAGTTCATGTAGAGGCTCCCAAGAAATTCATAGAAAAATGAATCTGTCTGCAACAAGCGAGCCCCACGGCGGATTCTGCTGCTCTGGGCATAAAAGCTACTAAAGAATTAGTTCCATATACAAGTCGCTGAGAGGGGTTCTGTAATGTGGGGTCTCAGGACGGGGCGCCCCTTGTGACGTCTTACAGACCCTGCAGATTCTTCCTAATCCCATCCGCTATATAGTGGCCTACCACCTTTACTGCAGCTCACTGACATTGAAGGCACCGGACCACGATACAACGGGGGGCCAGGATACAATGGGGGGCCAGGATACAATGGGGGGCCACGATACAACAGGGGGGCCACAATACGACAGATAGAGCTTTCTGCTTCTAGCCCTGTATTGTTTACAGCCTGGGCTCCGTACAGGGGCCGGGTGTCACCCCCTATGGCTGACTTCATATAATCTATCACACGACCTAATGAAGGTCACCCAAGGAACAGACCCTGTCTGGAGACACAAGAAGATAGGATGATGATGTGCTGGGGGTCATAGGACTAACTACTGTACATGAGGGAGGTGTAAGACTCTTGCAGGGGACTCCTGCTGTGTGGGGAAAAGCCAGCAATGAAGTGCAAAGGGCAGAAGGGTGGGGGTGGGGTGCAGAGACCTAAAGAACTGCTGGGGAAGGGGGATTTTCTTCCTTGGTGGAGGAGTCTTTTATAAGTTTATCATCATGTCCTCATTACTAAACATACAATAAGATATAAAATCAATATAAACCTTATGAAATACACTATCATTTCCCTTTCAATCTAAGACCAATTCAGATAAGAATGTCAGAGGTTTCCATTGAAGAACCTGACGGACCCCTCTTATAGACACAACCACTTTCGGCCTTAGAGGGATCCACCCATGTCCGCATCAGAGCTGCAATACCAGAGGCGACCTGTGGACATTGGTGGCGCAGATCTTGTAGGGAGAATTTTTTTTATCCTGCACTTAGATTTGCAGATTGGATGAGATTTTACAATCAGGGAATATTATAGGGTCCTTCATGTTGTAGCATTACTAGGAAGGAAATAGAGGTGGAAATTTACACCCCAAGGCCCCACATAGTGGAGAAGCAAAGAGAGCTGCTTTTTCTGACTCCTCCCTCTCTATTTTTGACTCCTCCCTCTCACCCCACCCCCTCCATGCTTTCCTCAGTGTACTAGTACTAGGAGAGCAGCTGAGGTGGGCGGGGCGCCACGCCCCCGACCAATCAGGTACCGGCATTCGCATGCCGGGTTGTATGGTCTGCCAATGGGGAGGCGGGTGGGCGGGGCGTGCTGTTGTGTAGTCGGGGGGGTCGGGGGCGGAGTCAGGGGCAGAGAGTACATGTACAGTATGGAGCTGTGAGATGTAAATATTGGAAGACTTGTCGCTGCGGAGAGCAGATCACAGCCCGATCGACCCGAGCAGTCTGAGCGACACATACAGGTAAGTGCACCTGCATACGTGAGCGCTAGTGTATGTATGTATGTGTGTGTGTATATATATACGTGTGTTTGTGTATGTGAGTGGGTGACACTAGCGCTGAGTGCTGCCTCCTCCGTTCCCTGCAGTTATTGCCCCACTATCTGCCTCTCCTGGGGTGACTGACGGCAGAGGCTCCCGCTGCATCCCCGGCCATGCACTCACCAGATCCTGCCCATTACAATTGCACTTGTATAGCAGCAACATATACTGCAGCACCGCACAGGCAAATACATGCCTGCAAATGACTGCTGCTGCCGCCTCTGCTGCCAGAGTCCCCGGTCACTTACCACTACGTGCAGCTTCTTATATTGGGGGGATACACTGGCCGCGCACTTGTTACCTGCAGTCCCTTTAAATTAAAAACCGAGCTTTACCCAAACCGTGTACTGTACGCATGCGTCGTGCGGCGCTGCCCCGCTACATCACGGGAATTGTAGTCTTACCAACACGGATGCTGATTGGTTACGGCGCGGTGGACACTACAGATCCCGTGATGCTCTGCGCCGGGGGCGGGGCCATGTGTTAGCAGTAGAAGGAGAGACTAAACTCGAATGTAGCGGCGGGAACTGGGGATGTAATCACTGATGAGGGGCAGGAGCTGAGGGGTACGGGGGCAAGTGAGAGACATGGGGGTGACTGAAGGACACGGTGACTGGGAGGTGCCGGGGGTGCAGGTACATGGTGATATAACAACGGTGTGTAGTGTCTATAGCTGACTACTATCTATATGTCTGTGTAATACCCTTATGTTATCTATACAGTGTGTTGTGGGGGCTGCAGATATATATATGTGTGTGTATATAGTATATTTATGCTATGTATTTACAATACTGTATATACCGGTGCTGTCTGTATATACATAGGATGTCTATATACCTGGGTTGTCTGTATGTACATAGGATGTCTATATACTGGGGCTGTCTGTGTATACATAGGATGTCTATATACCTGGGCTGTCTGTATATACATAGGATGTCTATATACTGGGGCTGTCTGTATATACATAGGATGTCTATATACTGGGGCTGTCTGTGTATATATATACCTGGGTTGTCTGTATGTACATAGGATGTCTATATACCTGGGCTGTCTGTATATATACCTGGGTTGTCTGTATATACATAGGATGTCTATATACTGGGGCTGTCTGTATATACATATGATGTCTATATACCTGGGCTGTCTGTATATACATAGGATGTCTATATACTGGGGCTGTCTGTATATACATAGGATGTCTATATACTGGGGCTGTCTGTATATATACCTGGGTTGTCTGTATATACATAGGATGTCTATATACTGGGGCTGTCTGTGTATATATATATACCTGGGTTGTCTGTATGTACATAGGATGTCTATATACCTGGGCTGTCTGTGTATACATAGGATGTCTATATACCTGGGCTGTCTGTATATACATAGGATGTCTATATACTGGGGCTGTCTGTGTATATATATACCTGGGTTGTCTGTATGTACATAGGATGTCTATATACCTGGGGCTGTCTGTATATACATAGGATGTCTATATACCTGGGCTGTCTGTATATATACATAGGATGTCTATATACCTGGATTGTCTGTCTATACATAGGATGTCTATATACTGGGGCTTTTCTGTATATACATAGGATGTCTATATACTGGGGCTTTTCTGTATATACATAGGATGTCTATATACTGGGGCTTTTCTGTATATACATAAGATGTCTATATACCTGGGCTGTCTGTATATACATAAGATGTCTATTATACTGGGGCTGTCTGTCTATACATAGGATGTCTATATACCGGGGCTGTCTGTATATACATAGGATGTCTATTATACTGGGGCTGTCTGTCTATACATAGGATGTCTATATACCGGGGCTGTCTGTATATACATAGGATGTCTATATACTGGGGCTGTCTGTATATACATAGGATGTCTATATACCGGGGCTGTCTGTATATACATAAGATGTCTATATACCGGGGCTGTCTGTATATATACATAGGATGTCTATATACCTGGATTGTCTGTCTATACATAGGATGTCTATATACTGGGGCTTTTCTGTATATACATAGGATGTCTATATACTGGGGCTTTTCTGTATATACATAAGATGTCTATATACCTGGGCTGTCTGTATATACATAAGATGTCTATTATACTGGGGCTGTCTGTCTATACATAGGATGTCTATATACCGGGGCTGTCTGTATATACATAGGATGTCTATATACTGGGGCTGTCTGTATATACATAGGATGTCTATATACTGGGGCTGTCTGTATATACATAGGATGTCTATATACTGGGGCTGTCTGTATATACATAGGATGTCTATATACCTGGGCTGTCTGTATATACATAGGATGTCTATATACTGGGGCTGTCTGTATATATATCTGGGTTGTCTGTATGTACATAGGCTGTCTATATACTGGGGCTGTCTGTATATACATAGGATGTCTATATACTGGGGCTGTCTGTGTATATATATACCTGGGTTGTCTGTATGTACACCGGATGTCTATATACTGGGGCTGTCTGTGTATACATAGGATGTCTATATACCTGGGCTGTCTGTATATACATAGGATGTCTATATACTGGGGCTGTCTGTATATACATAGGATGTCTATATACCTGGGCTGTCTGTATATACATAGGATGTCTATATACTGGGGCTGTCTGTATATACATAGGATGTCTATATACCTGGGGCTGTCTGTATATACATAGGATGTCTATATACCTGGGCTGTCTGTATATACATAGGATGTCTATATACTGGGGCTGTCTGTATATACATAGGATGTCTATATACCTGGGCTGTCTGTATATACATAGGATGTCTATATACTGGGGCTGTCTGTATATACATAGGATGTCTATATACCTGGGTTGTCTGTATGTACATAGGATGTCTATATACTGGGGCTGTCTGTGTATACATAGGATGTCTATATACCTGGGCTGTCTGTATATACATAGGATGTCTATATACTGGGGCTGTCTGTATATACATAGGATGTCTATATACTGGGGCTGTCTGTGTATACATAGGATGTCTATATACTGGGGCTGTCTGTATATACATAGGATGTCTATATACTGGGGCTGTCTGTGTATATATATACCTGGGTTGTCTGTATGTACATAGGATGTCTATATACCTGGGCTGTCTGTATATACATAGGATGTCTATATACTGGGGCTGTCTGTATATATACCTGGGTTGTCTGTATATACATAGGATGTCTATATACCTGGGCTGTCTGTATATACATAGGATGTCTATATACTGGGGCTGTCTGTATATACATAGGATGTCTATATACTGGGGCTGTCTGTGTATACATAGGATGTCTATATACTGGGGCTGTCTGTATATACATAGGATGTCTATATACTGGGGCTGTCTGTGTATATATATACCTGGGTTGTCTGTATGTACATAGGATGTCTATATACCTGGGCTGTCTGTATATACATAGGATGTCTATATACCTGGGCTGTCTGTATATACATATGATGTCTATATACCTGGGCTGTCTGTATATACATACGATGTCTATATACCGGGGCTGTCTGTATATACATAAGATGTCTATATACTGGGGCTGTCTGTATATACATAAGATGTCTATATACCTGGGCTGTCTGTATATACATAAGATGTCTATATACTGGGGCTGTCTGTATATATAACAAAATAGTAGAAAAATGGAAGGGCACTCACCCACATCCAAGGCTCATCTTTGTAAAAAACTTCTTTATTTGAGGCAATACATCTCTAAAAACAATCAGTGCAGGGAGGAAGGAACAGCATATACAGGCAAAAGGATGTCTATATACCTGGGTTGTCTGTATATACATAGGGTGTCTATATACTGGGGCTGTCTGTATATATACCTGGGCTGTCTGTATATACATAGGATGTCTATATACCTGGGCTGTCTGTATATATACCTGGGTTGTCTGTATATACATAGGATGTCTATATACTGGGGCTGTGTGTATATACATAGGATGCCTTGGTCCCATGTATAGCAGACTCTAGCAGATCTTAGCAGTGAGCTGGTACTTGTAGTGCTCCACAATATCTTAGGTTGGTTTGCAGTGATGTCTATATAAGCTCAATGTAGAGTATTAGAAGGGTCTTACTAAAGGTCACTGACCCCACAGACCAATATATATATTACTATATCACTATACCGGTGTATATATATATATACCGGTATAGTGATCTTCTTGCACCTGTGCTGCCCTGTATACAGTGTGTATATATATATATATATATATATATATATATATATATATATATATATATATATATATATATATATATATAATCTATCTATGGCTCTTCTTGCACCTGTAGATAATGTTGGTATGTTGCCGGCTGCCATTGGTGTTTGTTTGTGTGATTCCCAGCAGTGTAGGGGAGGAGTCGCCTATAGCGGCGGGGGAGGGGGGGGGCTTTTCATACTGAGGTGGGGGAGGATTAGGGATGAGACTTGTCTTGTAATAGGATCTCCTTACAGCTCTGAGGAAGAAAAGGAGAATGTCTTTCTCTCTTTGCTTCCAGTCTTGGACTCCGCTGGTCTATATATACAAAGTTATTGCGCCAGTTCTATAGGGCCGTATCCCCGCGCTGTGCCGCCTGATGAGACGGGGGGGGGGGGGGGGTCTCCGCTTCACTTATGCTGATTTTTGTCAGATTTCTAATTTTTTTTTTTTTGTGAAACAGAACACAATATAAACCCAGCGTAACGGTGCACAAACCTAAACCTCCATATAACCCAGCATATGAAGATATAATCTAACCCGCTGGGCTGACAGTCTAGACCCAGTGTGGCCCCTTCCCCTTACTCCATGGCCCCTGAAATTTCACTTTTTCTGCTTTCCTTAAATCTTGTCCCTAGCCCGGGGGGGGGGGGGGGGGGGGGGGTCTGTATACCGAGACTACTGCCTTCAAGGCTGCGGCTCTCCAGCTGTCACCAAAGTACGACCGCCATCATGTGACAGCCGGAGACCCCTGGTCTAGGGGAGACCTCCTCCTGTGGCCCCATAGACCCTGTCATGGCATCTCGGGGATCATAATAGTCTCTCGATGGTTATGACCTCTTGCGCTGCTCAGTACTTGCAGAAAAGGCATCCTCTGTCCATAGACGTCCCAATAGTCCCGATCCAATCTCTGGAGCACTGACACACAACCTTCCTGTATGCATTACCTACAGCTGTTTTCTGGGATTGTATGGATGTTTTCTGAGTGAGGGTCCTGCACCCCACATCAACCTGCTGATCCAAGAGCTATGGATGGTGCCCAGAGCTCCTCTCCTATACCCTGGTGTGTCTGCTGTGCAGTGTCGGAGCCGCCTTCTTGCACTGGGCACTGTATCGCGGTGGTTCGTGGGCACTGCCGCTCCTATGACGGATATGCAGCCGCTTCCTGCTCCATCCATTGTTATCAGCCGGTTGATGTGGGGTTTGGCTGTGGCCAGGGCATCCCGAAATCTTTGAATGTCTGTATTGGGGCTTAGTCAATGCTACAGTTACTGAATACTTATTGGATTAAGGTTTTCTTCCTGAAATATTGACCATCTTTGTTCTTCTTTCCAGTTGGCCATGCCTGTCAGAGGAACCAAGAGGAAGAGGCGTGATTGTGACAAGATCACACTGGATGGCCACTTAGCCTCCGAGATGGGCAATCCTTACGCCTTCCGTAATTCCTTGCTAGATCTTTCAATTAAGAAGTACAAAATGGCGCGTAATAGTGGTGATCTAAGTTTACGGCACCTGGTCCTAATCTCTAACACTGTGAAAGTCATCAAAAAAGAAGTCGCATGCGTAAATCCCTTTTATAGTCCAACCTACCAGGAGGACGTGTCTAATGTATGTGATCCCTCTTCCCTAAATGCTGCAAATGCTGTTGTCCATCAAGATCTTGAAGACGTCAACCAGCAGACTGAGGAGGATGAGAGGGTGAATGCCGCCATGGCTGCCATCTTAAAAGATCTGGAAAAAGTTTTTGAGGAAAGCGGCTCGGCCAATGTTGAGTCTTCCGACAATGCTGCTTCTGGCCACACTTCGATCGTTCAGCCGCCAAGCGATCCAGGTGCAACTCTGGGAGAACCGGTGTTTGACTCCAACCCTGAGTCCTCCAGCGAGGTTGATTATCTAAGTGAGCTGGTGACGGCTGCGTCCTGTGCCGAAGCTCGAGATCTTTTGGAGAATTCGCCAACAGAGCAGGTTCCTTCTGTGGTCTCCTCATCTTCTAAGGTGCCTGAGGTCCCTGCTGTTGGAGATGCCACCGGCACTGAAATAGTAAATCCACAGGCTTCAACTTCGCAGAGTTCCCCGACAGTCCCTCCTGATGAGCTGCAGACCTTGGAGGCCATCTTTGGCAGTTTTGATATAATGGATCCGGGTTACTTGAATGACCTTTCCTTCGATGACCCTTTTTCAGATATTGACACCTCAGTGTTCGAGAGAGAGGCGCTGATTTCTTCCTCTACTTCATCGTCCTCTCCTAGTCAGGCCACCCCAAGCAACCGCCAGCCTTCCTCAGAAGAGCCCTGGTGTCCTCAGCCTTGTAATTCTACATCTTATGGCTCCAACCAAGGTCTCAGGGAGCTTTATGACCTGGAGAATATCATGGAAATCCTTGTCGGTTCCTAATGGGGGAAATACGAAGTCCTGTCCGGTTCCTGAACTGGAAGTATCTTGGAAATACATAACGTTTGCACCTAGACTATGCCTTGCTGGTTTTCTTGCATTAAGTGCCTTCCATCAGTGACAAGGACATCGCTATGTTCCCCTTGGTCAGGCTCGCCATGGCCAATCACGTGGTGCACTTTTTATCCAGTTTTTGGGTTTTGTTTTTTGTCTTTTTATAACTGATCTTAATACCATGATGTATTGTGGGCTGGGCTAATTGCCCGCGGGGTAGTCAGTCCACCTTGCCTTCTGTGAAGATTGTCATATTTGTTTTTTAATTGGTTTTAATTAAGGGGGTTTTCCCACAAAAGACATTTATGACATGTCTTACAGATTTGGGTCCCACACTTATTTCTAAAATGAACACTCCACGTTCCGTTCCTGGACTCTTAAATCGCTGCGACCTGACTGACTGTCCTATCCAGACTGTCCTCGAGCCTTAGAAGATTGAGCCATGTTGTCCAAGCCATGGAGGCCGGTCTGGATGTGACGGTCAGTGACGTCGCGGTGAGGTAAGACCCGCATCTGTCTGACATCTATGGCTTATCCTATGGATACGCCCGACCTGTCTTTTGTGGGATTTCTCCTTCTAAGACGTTGGTGCTGTGAAGAATCCAACACATGGGGGTTCGGGAGAAGTGGCGTTGTCCATAGAAACCAGTTTATGGCTAAACTTGTTACTGTGAAACTTTATAATCGGCTGGTTGCTATGACAACTTCATTTCCGTGCTATTTTTTTAATTTTTTTTGGTCGGCGTCTCGTGGCAGGGGCCACACAGTCAGTCACTTTATTACAACTGTGTATTAACACTTCGCTGCTCTCTTATTGCACATTTTTTTTTTACTAACCGTTATGGCCAGTCATTTTTTATATATATATTTTTTAATACTCGCCTCCCTGATCCCGCTGCAGCTGGTCTCGGCCTCCTGGTCCTCTTGTTACCCATGAAATGACTTGTTGGTCATCTCCTGTGTGTCCAGAGGGGCCATAAGTGGAGGGAGGGGATCGGGTCTGTTTGTTTTTTTTTTTTGTTTTTTGTTTTTTTTTAATGCTGTGAAAAAAACAAAATGACTGGACCGTCCCTTTAACTGTTACTTTTTAAAAAAATAAATAAAATTTTTTAACTTCTGCCCTTTTCTCTTGCCCACTGTTGCCCTCTAGTATTGGTCCTTGTACACACGGCCATGTTGTATATCCTATTTTTATCTGTAAGGGAGATGTTTCAGAGCCATCAATGTAAACCAAAATGTCCATCTACCCCGTATGTTGTATTGTACCCCAGTGGGGCTGACCAGTCGGCACATTGGGGGGTATTTTAAAGATGGAGTCGTTCCCCCTGGACCTGATTTACTTGAATTGTATTTTTATAGATGGAGAGGCAACGTGGGCACAGAAAAGAGGAGCCCTGAGAATGTAGGGCAATGCCAGCGATAGGTTACCAATGTGATGTATGTGATGGGCACTGGGTGGGTGGAAATGCCATGTAATGTGAAGTCTCCGTGACCTGATGTGATAGCCATATCTCATGGATGGGCAGATGGAGATCTTGTTTGCATCCAAGTTATCAACCAGACACAGTGGCCTCCATTTTTAATCATCGTTGCTGAAGCTGCAAAGTTCTAGTGACTTTTCTGCGACGTTAGGTTTTACGTGTCCTGTTCACATTCTGGTCCTCAAGTAGCCAAGATGTAGCCAAGATGTAGCTTTTAGAATGAACTAGTTTAAAGAAGACATCACCAGACCCTATTAGTGGGCCAAATGTTACCCAGTAAATGGGGGCCCAAATTTGTATAGGTTGTATATGGTAGAATGTCCTCCATCGTGGGGTGCTGCCCCATTAGTTGGCCATTTCTGTACCCCCTAATTCACTACGGTTAGGGCGGATTTTGTAATGACAAGTTTTATCTTCAGAAGATTTAGTTATAAAAGAACAAAAAAAAAACCAATTGCCTTGTGTATCCACAAGTTCTGTATAGTATCCTAGCCCAGCATAGGGAGCTCCCAAGTCCCCCCACCCCCTTAATGATGAGTATTTTGCCTCTGGAGGACTTTATAGATCCCGGTCACAGCTTGTGGCCCGGGGTGCTGATGTTCGGCTCTTATAACCCATCCGATTTAGAAACATAACCTATGAACTCAAATAAAACCCCATAATAGGCGCTCTCATGTGGAAGCCATTGTGTCCGGGTATCAGTAAGTGAGTGGCCGTATCTATCCGTATACATGCCGCTCGTTCGGCGTCTGCCATCTTACAAAAATAACAGTATACTACATGCAACACATCTCCATCTGAACCACAATGATCCGCTCCTCAAATATGCAAATGTATTCCTATCTACGGTGTATCGTCCGGGCTCGAGAACTCGAGTGCGGGGAAGGTTTCAATGCTCAAAACTTTTCACTTATTTTTTTTATGTTTCTACCGAATTCTAATTGTAAAGAAAATCTGATTAATATGGCTATGAAAGTTCCCTGTTCTAAGACGTTCCCGATCCTTAACCAACAAGGGGGCGGGGACTGTGAAGGCATGTCTCTTTAGCCATGAGAGAGTCAAACATCGGGGGCCAGCGTAGTCGTAGTCAGAGCCTTGGAATCTTTCATTGCCTTATTAATCCGATTTTCTAGATATTTACCGGGCACTTTAATAAACTATTCACTTGGGAAACCAGAGCGAAACTTTCTGACAATGTTATTTATGTGATTTGTAATGAGCCGTATCATTTTGCACATTGGTTTTAAGAAAATATTATTTAAAGTCTTTTCTATGCAAAATCTGCGAGTCAGAGAAAACTATTTTCCTTTTGTAACTTATGAAAAAAATAAATTTTTTTAGATGTGGAAAAGAAAAAAAACCTGTTTGTGGTGTTTTGTAGAAAGTTCTAGTAATAAAGAAAAGCATCGAAGCAATACCACGTGCAGTAACCGTCTGGTTGTGCCCCATTGGGGTCCGGATGTGCCCGGCTCTGGGGTCCTTATCATGACAATCTGTCCCCTTGGATAAATCTCCTGGTAAGTTTGGGGAGGGCTTGTGCTTATAGAAGTCAATCATAACAGGTAGAGCTCCATAAGGCTATGGATGACCCGCATCGGGAACACATCGCGGTTCTTCCTGCAGCGCTTTAAACAGAAAGTTTCTGTAGTTTTCCTCCACTGAATTTTTATTACAATTATATCCACGGGAAAGCTGCCGGCGTTTCTGTTGATATAATCGACGTGCTGCGATTTCCAAAACCACAGTGGTTTGGAAATCTGTGTGTCCGTGCTGCGGTTTTTACCGCAAAGTGGGCATGGGATTTGCAAGAATCCCATCCACTTTGCAGTTACTGTAAAACACCATGTCGGGCCCTGGACTAAACCTTCCATTGACAAGGGGCGGGTTTGTTGATTACTAAAGAGGTTCCTCAGACCTTTAATGGGCCATATTAAAGGGGTATTTATGACCTTCTAATAGGCTGATGCTTCTCAGAGGTCATCGACAACACTCTGACTCAATATCTGCACCACATAAGCCCCCGCATGTCCTGGGTTTCTTTGAGCAGTTGCCTGGAAGTCTCACCGATTGCAGTGCCAAGTGTCCGAGTAGTTTAACCCCTTAACACTCTGGTCAGTAATAGTACGTCCTCGCGAGTAGCACGTGCGCGCTCAGCTCAGTACTATTACTGACCCGTAATGGCGCGGGCACAGCTTCTGTGCCCGCGCTATTACACCCGGAACTCGGCTGCGTTTACCAGCCGAGAACCAGGACGAGCTGCCCTGCTGAATTGCTTGGCAGTATTAACCCTCTCGATGCCGCAGATACATGTCCACGACATCGAGAGAGTTGCACTAAATATGGACCCCCCTGGGGTGCCCTGATGCATTTTATGCAGCCCGGGATCTGGCTAGTGACCCCAGGCTGCTAGGACCCTTGCTTACTTGCTTGATCCTGCCGAGCTTCCGGAAGTGTGTCTATGCAATCAGAGTATGGCTGGTCCAAGTATAGCTAAAGAACAAATAAGTGTAAAAATAAATTAATGAAGTGTGTGAAATAAATGTATAAAGCCCCCAAATTCCCTTTTTCTATATTAAATGAGTTATAGAAAATTAAACCCTAAAAATTAATAAAATCTGTGCATATTTGGTATCGCCGCGTCCGTAACAACCTGTACAATAAAACTAAAACATTACTTCACCTATCCAGTAAACGTCGGAAGAAAGAAAACGGGAAAAAAACACCAGAAATGATTATTTTTTTTGCCATCTGACCTTATAAAATATTCCATAAAAAGTGATCAAAAAGTCATATATATACCCCACAACAGTACCACTAAAAAGCACAGGTTGTCCCGCAAAAAAATAAGCCCTCAACTAACACCGTCAACCGAAATATAAAAATGTTCTGCATCTCTGAAGGTGGTGATGCAAAAATCATTGATTTATGTCCCCAAATTGGTTTTTGTTCTGCAAAATTACGCAGAAAACAAGTATATAAATGAGGTATCGCCATACTCGTACCGACCCGCAGAATAAAGGTAACATGTTACTTATGCTGTACGCCAAGCGGAAAAACATTTAAAATGCAATGCCAGAATTGATGGTTTTTTGTTTTTTTTTATCCAGCAAAAAAGAGTTAGTATAGATTATCTTATCTCTTATCTTAAAAATAGTCAGTAAGTTATAGGCACCCAAAGATGGTGTCATTACAAAATGCATCATATACCGGCAAAATAAAAACGCTCATGTGGCCACGTCACCACAAAAATAAAAAAAATATAGCTTGAATAATGTGAAGACAAAAAAACCCCCAAAATCGCCAAATCAGAACAAATCTGGTTGCGTCAGGAGGGGAATATACCTGTATAAGCGGTGCGAGCGGGATATTTCTACAAAGTGCAGACTCAGAGTAATACATATTATGGTATGTTTTGCTGTTAACCCCTTCTTTGTTACAGAAAAATGTGGTTTAAAATAGAATATAAGTATAAAAAAGTGACATTTGGAAATTTCACCTCCATTTTGCATGAATTCCTGTAGAACACCTAAAGGGTTAATAAAGTTCCTATATACAATTTTGACTACAGTTTCTAAAATTTATGGGAGTTTTCTATTATATAGGCCCCTCAAAGTCACTTCACCACTAAATAGGTCCCTAGAAAACAAAATCTTGAAAATCTGACAATTTGCTACTAAAGTTATACGCCATCTAACATCCTAGAAAAGTAAAAAGACAGTGAAGAAAAAATGCCAATATAAAGGAGACCGATGGGAAATGTTAATTAGGAAGAATTTTGTGTGATCTGACTTTCTGTGTTTTCACGAGAATAACAGAAATTTTCAAAATTGATAATTTTATGAAATTTTCAGTATATTGTTCTTTTTTTTTAACAAACAAACGCAAAGTTTAATGACCAAAATTTACCACCAACATAAAGTAGAAGGTGTCACGAAAAAACTGTCTTGGAATCACCTGGATAGGTAAATGCATTATGAAGCTATCCTCACATAAAGTAAAAGACGACATGTTTGAAAAACAGGGTCTGAGCCTTAAGGCCCAAAGTACCTTGCATCACAATATACACTGGATCACACTGCACGGCCTGTGGCGGAGTGGTTACACGACAATAACATCTCTGTAATGGACTGGCCTGCACAGAGTCCTGACTTGAATACTATAAAACACCTTTGGCATGTTTTGGAACGCTGACTTCGTGCCAGGCCTCACCGACCTACATTGATACCTCTCCTCAGTGCAGCACTCCGTGAAGAATGGGCTGCCATTCCCCAAGAAACCTTCCAGCACCTGATTGAACGTATTCCTGCGAGAGTGGAAGCTGTCATCAAGGCTAAGGGTGGGCCAACACCATATTGAATTCCAGCATTACCGATGGAGGGCGCCACCAACTTGTAAGTCATTTTCAGCCGGGTGTGCGGATACTTTTGATCGCATAGTGTTCTATCGAGGTGTCTGTGGGGTTCCTCTATTGCCCCCTTTTTTGCTCTTAGACTTCCTACACTCACATAGAAACCTTACAATATCATTGGCTTTGCATTATAAAAAGTCATTTCTGGGTCGTTTAGATGGAGAAGGAGCAGGTTGTATATTCATTATGGTGCAGAGGTCAACAGTCTCTAATCTAGAAGTGGAAACACAATAATTAAATGAGTGAATTAATTAGTTATGCAGCATATCCATAATCAATAAAAAAGTTCTAGCCTTCCTATGGTGTCTCTGAGGCACCGGTAGGTCTTCACGTCATCATAACTAACAGTCCTGAACAAATCGCCACCAAATCAGCACCACACGCTCTGTCTCTATTGGTTGAAAGGTCTGTGGGCGGAGCTTCTGATCAGATACTGGAATGTGGAATTATGGGGGGAACAAAGATCGGAAGGTGAATGATAGACACCGTGATGGTACTTAAGGGTTAACTGACTGCTTGGTGAAGGGTAACACTAAGGTTAATCTTAAAGTTGTCCTCCAAGGAAGTTTCAAGACTTGGGTTCTCCAGCAGAAAGAAAACAAAAAAGAAAACCCACTAGTTTCTGGTCCGAGTCATGTGATTGGAACCAGCGCCCAGTCCTCGAATGGCTCTACCTCCTCTCCTATCCTTAGGACCGGCCATCCATATTGGTTCTGCAACACTGCCTCGGTATCTACGATCTATGGAGGTCTTGGTGGTTGGACCCTGCAGAGCTCATAGTGATGGCGATCAATCAAAGAACCCAGATACCCCTTTAACTGTACCATTATAATAGTAATCCAACTCCTCATAATACAGGTGAATATAGGGGGAGGGGGTGCTGGTTCCAATCACATGACCCAGAGTTGGAACCAGCCAAGAAACCAGCAGCTTATCTGCAGTAGAGCCCAATACTTTGCGGGCAATCCCTTTAAGGCTTAGTTCACACAGAGTTTTTTGGTCAGAGTTTTGAGGCCGTAAACATCTCAAAACCCTGACCAAAAAGACGGCTCCCATTGAAATCAATGGGAGCTGCGCAGGAGCTTTTTCCGGGAGCCGGAAGAAACGAGGTGCTCATTCTTCAGGCCGAGTCACTTCGCGATTTGGCCTGAAGACAAACCCTCTTCCGGACTAGGCCCATTCATTGAGCCTGATCCAGAAGAGGGTGCACGGCTGGAAGGGTTTCCTCTGATCCTGGTCCTGCACCATAGAGTCACTATGGATAGGTGTATTCTCTGACTATCTATATACTTCATTATGCCATTACTGTGATATTGATCTTCTACTCTCTCTGCATTCACACTGAGACTTTATTACTTTGTGACTATTTTGGTATAATTACTTTTTCTACTTGCTTTATGTGATTTGCCTTATATGCATAGACTGTGACACTTATGCAGCCACCAGTTGCATGTCACCTAGTGATCTACATATATGCTTACTCCCTAGTTATGCTATATTTAGACTTAGTCATTGTCTTATATTGTAAATTTACTTGTATCACCAATCAATTTATTGCATCTTTGTATATGCTAGCAGTAGTTATAGGGCTTATTTACTACCTATCCCTAGTGCTGCTTATTTAGTTATAGTCTTCCATTTTATTGGATATTTACATAAATTACATTCTAGATATTGGACCATCATCTGTATAGGATCCCCTTCTTGTCTGTTGGTAGATTCCTTCCCATATATATTCTTATCTATCTGCAGGGCTGGGGTGATATACTGGTTCTGGTGACAGTAACCTATCTATCTGTAGGGCTGGGGTGATATACTGGTTCTGGTGACAGTAACCTATCTATCTGCAGGGCTGGGGTGATATGCTGGAGTCTGGTGACAGTAACCTATCTATCTGTAGGGCTGGGGTGATATGCTGGTTCTGGTGACAGTAACCTATCTATCTGTAGGGCTGGGGTGATATGCTGGTTCTGGTGACAGTAACCTATCTATCTGCAGGGCTGGGATGATATACTGGTTCTGGTGACAGTAACCTATCTATCTGCAGGACTGGGGTGATGTGCTGGTTCTGGTGACAGTAACCTATCTATCTGCTGGGGTGATATGCTGGGTCTGGTGTCAGTAACCTATCTATCTGCAGGGCTGGGGTGATATACTGGTTCTGGTGACACTAACCTATCTATCTGCAGGACTGGGGTGATATACTGGTTCTGGTGACACTAACCTATCTATCTGCAGGACTGGGGTGATATACTGGTTCTGGTGACAGTAACCTATCTGCAGTACACGTGCATCTTCATATCTTTTCAGCTGGATGGGACAAAGAACCACCAGGGGATCTACATTTGCCATGACAGTGGTAATCTACACTCGGCCAGACCCTTCAGATAGTGACTGAGGGCCGGTAGATTCTTTCTGTTCTGGATTATGGGATTGACTTTTGATCGGTTCCTCTAGATCAGAACTGTCTTCATATGTCCTAAAAGGCCTATCCAGCTAAGAACCTGCAAGGAGTTTGTATGTTCTGCCCGTGCTTGCGTGGATTTCCTCCCATTCTACAAAGACATGCTGATAGCAAAAAATATACATTGTGATCCGTATATCTTATATCCCTATATCTTATATCCGTATATCTTATTTCCCTAGAGGGGGCTCACAATCTACATATAAAAAAAAAGAAAAAGGTAATAATAAGACATCTCCGATAAAGCCGAATGTACATGACTGTTATCAGTGTGGCGGGGGCGATGTAAGAGCGTACGACACCCCGACCCCTCACTGCCTGTGAATAGTATATTAGACAATGGTCAGAGGATGACGAGGAGTGGGCTGAGAGGGGGCTGGGCAGATTGTCTCTGTGTTACCAGTCCGCCTCTGCAGGCGATACACTGACTCATCCACGTCTTGCTAAGCTCAGGATGTGTCGTGTCTTACCCGGGCGCTCTCCAAATTTCTTCAGGTCTCCTTACGTCTGTCTCTGTAGGATCTCTCAGCCAAAATCCCGATAACATTCAGTTCCCAAAGTTTCCAGTCCTGATCGTGGTGGTAAAATATAGAAGATCTATCAATACAATGGAAGTTCACAACAAGGACTCAATGGGCTCTGGGTATCAGGAATCCATCGACTAAAGGTCCCCATACACAAAGTGAATCTCAGCCATATCTTACACGATGGGGTTACAGTGTGTACAAAGAAATCCAACAGCCGAGTGTGCATGTATCCAGGAAAGGGGGGATGTGTCAGGTGATATGGCTGCAGGTGGAATGAGAATTGGAGGACAACGATCTAAATAAATATGGCCATAGGGTCAGTTCACATGATGGAGTTGAAGCTGATTATGAGGAGCAGATTCCAGATTGTATTACCTCTCTACATTATACATACCTCCCAACTTCTGAAGAACCGAAAGAGGGAGAAAATGTGCAGCACGCGTAGCACGCCATGGCAATTTCAACTCCACCCACTTTTATGTTGGCTCCACCCATTCTCATTCATTTTTCATGTGCCCCCACACAGTATAATCCTCCTACAGTCACCCATACATTATATGTCCCTCCTCCATCTCTCCTCCAGTTTCATATACCCTCTTCATCTCTGCCCCCAGATTCATGTCCCCCCCATCTCTGCCCCCAGATTCATGTCCCCCCCATCTCTGCCCCCGGAATCATGTCCCCCCATCTCTGCCCCAGAATCATGTCCCCCCATCTCTACCCCCAGATTCATGTCCCCCATCTCTCCCCCCCAGATTCATGTCCTCCCATCTCTGCCCCCAGATTAATGCCCCCCATCTCTTCCCCCAGATTCATGTCCCCCCATCTCTGCCCCCAGATTCATGCCCCCCATCTCTGCCCCCAGATTCATGTCCCCCCATCTCTGCCCCCAGATTCATTTCCCCCCATCTCTGCCCCCAGAATCATGTCCCCCCATCTCTGCCACCAGATTCATGTCCCCCCATCTCCCCCCCAGATTCATGTCCTCCCATCTCTGCCCACAGTTTCATGTCCCCCAACTCTGCCCCCAGATTCATATCCCCCCATCTCTGCCCCCAGATTCATGTCCCCCCATCTCTGCCCCCAGATTCATGCCCCCTGTCTCTGCCCCCAGATTCATGTCCCCACATCTCTGCCCCCAGAATCATGTCCCCACATCTCTGCCCCCAGAATCATGTCCCCCCCATCTCTGCCCCCAGATTCATGCCCCGCATCTCTGCCCCCAGATTCATGCCCCCATCTCTGCCCCCCAGATTCATGTCCCCCCTCCATCTCTGCCCCCCAGATTCATGTCCCCCTCCATCTCTGCCCCCAGATTCATGTTCCCCCATATCTCCCCCAGTTTCATGTCCCCCATCTCTGTCCCCAGATTCATGTCCCCCATCTCTGCCCCAGATTCATGTCCCTCCATCTCTGCCCCCAGATTCATGCCATTCTCCCTCCCCTTCATCTGCTTCCAGTTTCATGGGCCCCCTTCATTATGTTCTACCCCAATGTTTTAGCACAAAAACCACTTATACTCACCTTCCCTCGCTCCCCCGCTGCTCTCTCCGTGGTCACTCACATAGTTGTAGGTGCGATGTGACGACATCACATCACTCCTACACATCCACTAGCAGGAGTGCAGTGGCAAAGCAAGTAGCTGAGCTGTGACAGCTCCTTGCTTTAGTTGCGTATGTATTCAACTCAGATCTGCGTCCTCCCGACGTAGATCTGAGTTGAAACCGGGACATACCTCCCGCTGACCGGGACTGCAGGACAGGACACCGAAATCGTGAATGTCCCGTGGAAATTGGGATGGTTGGGAGGTATGCATTATGGGCGGTGTCTTTCTTGGTTACATCTTCTTCGTCTTCACTTCTGTTCATCAATTTCTCCTATAGTGAAAGAGAAACTGCCAGATACTTGCATTATAGAGCTGTGAGTCTGAGATCGCTCCTATTACTTTCATTTCTTATTACAGGAAGTCTTCTCTTTTTCTTCTCCTCCTTCTTCTCTTGCACTGAATATCCAGGCATTTGCTTTGCTCATTGTTTTATGTGTCACATCCTTTTAGATCCCAAATGCAGAAACTTTTTTGGGTCAGATATTTTAGATCACTGTTTGCTTTCGTGAATTGGTAGCATATTATATACGACCATTACGCGGGGCCCGCTTGGCTGACCTGGATCAAAATGAAGTTGCCTCTGATGGTGGGGCGCAGAGCTATCGGCTACGAGCTCCACCATTCAGATTTTGGCTTTTGATGTCCACAGCAGGGAGATGGGCGGCCCCATGGGAACGGGTTAGGTGAGTATAATTTTGTATGTAATATATTGTTTAGTAGTCAGTGAGGGGGCAGGATGGTACTTGAGGGTACATTAAATTATGTGCAGTGGTCCACTTGGGAAACCTTGGAACCAAGCTCACTAATGTGTTCCGATGACCCTGTTTACAACTCACAGGGGATTATATTTTGTGAACATGGGGCTTTACTGAGTGTAGGATTTAGGATTTGATCCCCTGGATGGCGAGGAAGTAAAACCCATTGCGGGGCGTTTATTACCAGGCATAGATGGCTGATCACGTGGTGCACAATGGCCAAATTAGTCGTCATTATTAAATCCTGTTTGAGAACTGATGAAACGAATTCTAGATGAAATCTAAATACCCTGCCAGGCCTAGATGTCAGCTCTACAGGAGTGCTCCTAAGTCATGTAGAGTGCACCTTACACCGGCCGGGGCTTTATTAGGGCTGCTGTATTGTAAAGTGACCCACATAAATATTAGGACTGCTTTGGGCCCTCTTGGGTCAGGGGTGTGTGTTGTTTCTTGGGGTTTGCACATCTTATATTGTATCCTGCATTGTTACTATTGTGACTTTAGGGCCGCACTTGTGCTTTGGCCTTATCACTTGTATATGATGTGGAATCTTTTTGCACGGCCCCACGTGTCTGGTTAGTTACCATCTTGGTGACTTGATCTCCCCTCATACGTACGTCTCCTAGTCACTTTATTCTGGCCATGTTTCAGATCTGTCTCTGTCTGGAGAGTTTCTTGTGCTGTCGTAGTCTTCGCTGCTCACCGATGATTTTTGGACATTTTTTTGCCCATCTTCTTCTTCTTCTGTTGCTTTATTGGGCCGGGCCAAATTCCCTGAGTAGATTTTGACAAATTCTGCATCCAATTCCATGCCGACACAAAAAAAGGTGAATTTTCCACGTCTCACTCATTTCAGTGGGAGTTCTGAGGTGGGATCCGCCCAAGAACCAGCAGGACACTTATTTTCTGCTGACAAAGAAGTTGAAATGATCTGAAGGTGGTGGAAGGTGCCCGTGCTGCGGAGATCACGTAGGTGACAGCAGATCTTGTGTGATCCCTATCCAGGTCTGGGGTTGTATAAGATGTGTCTGGCAGTTTCCCAGTCTCCTCTCCCAGATATTGGCCGACACTGATGCATGTTTATGGTGAAGCCGACAATAAGAGCCGGAATGTTTGTAAGGGTATTGTAGTGAGGGCGAAATCTTGGATCCCCCTCACTGTCTCAGTCACGTGTCAGACATTTGGCTTTCTTTTACAGCATTTTCCCCAGTTATACATTGACACTAAGTTCACATTGACACCGTTGTATCTGTCATTCGGGTACACTGGTGGATCTGATCAATGGATAGCCAGACCGCTAAAACACACGTGTGGTTACACACGGACACCTGTGGCCCCTTTACTATAATAGGGTCCATTGTGTATCCACTGTTTTCTGCGACAGAGTTGCAGAAAACAGTGGAGTTGATAGGGTGAGGCTGGACCAGACAAGACTGACCCAGGAGAGCCAATACAATGGGGCTGGAACTGATATGATAGGGCTGGACCAGACATGACTGACCCGGCTAGAGCTGATACGATGGGGCTGGACCAGACATGACTGACCCAGCAGAGCTGATACGATGGGGCTGAACCAGACATGACTGACCCGGCTGAAGCTGATACGATGGGGCTGGACCAAACATGACTGACCTGGCTGGAGCTGATACGATGGAGCTGGACCAAACATGACTGACCTGGCTGGAGCTGATATGATGGGGTTGGACCAGACATGACTGACCCGGCAGAGCTGTTCCGATGGGGCTGGACCAGACATGACTGACCCGGCAGAGCTGATACGATGGGGCTGGACCAGACATGACTGACCCGGCAGAGCTGTTCCGATGGGGCTGGACCAGACATGACTGACCCGGCAGAGTTGATAAGATGGGTCTGGACCAGACATGACTGACCTGGCAGAGCTGATACGATGGGGCTGGACCAGACATGACTGACCCGGCTGGAGCTGATAAGATGGGGATGGACCAGACATGACTGACCCGGCAGAGCTGATACGATGGGGCTGAGCAGACATTTTGCCTTCTGAAGTAACACAAGCTGTAGTAAGATAAACGTCCTATGAATAATGAATAAAGCAGCAGATCTCTGTGACGTCCTCCAGTACAGGCAGCTCGGCGCTGTCATGGTCTGAGCATGTACAGATAATGATAGTTATACATTGATATATCTGATGAGTGGGAGGGTCTCAGCGCCAGAACCCCCACAGAGTAGATCCAGCCGCTCCGGGGTGAGCTCCGCTTCCATAGTACTGACCAGTGACGTCATGTTTGTTCCTTATGTGGCTGCAGCTGGGTCTCATTGAAGTAAATGGGGTGCACTATAATACCACGAATCACTTCGGCACAATCTTCAAACTACTGATTTATTGGGGTCAGACCCCAACTAAGGACAGGCTGTTGATATTTAAAGGCGTTGTTTAGGATTTTGTTATGGCCTATATTTAGGATGTCAGTACCAGCACCGGCCACAATACAGGCCATGGTGCCAACCTGAACGGTGGATGTGTCCATGAGGTCTCCAGCAAGGGGCAAAAACATGCGGCTCTAGCAGGTACTTAACCCTTTCCCAGCATCCACTGTACTAGTATTATACCTGTAGACATAGTAAACACGCCGGTCAAAGATGTCCACAAGAAACAAAGGAATCCGAGACAACCTCTACGCGTTGCACCTACATACATAGGCTTCCTCAGGAGGTAAGTATGAACAGATACACTAAACGTATCCCTTATATATTAACAAAGGGAGGATCGACATCTGGAGCGCATATCCTCACTGATGGCGTCCTGTGACTGGTCTGTGCATGCGCACAGGCGTCGGCATAGCCATGTACATATTATATACTGCATAGGCATGTACATATTATATACTGCATAGGCATGTACATATTATATACTGCATAGCCATGTACGTATTATATACTGCATAGCCATGTACATATTATATACTGCATATTCATTTACATATTATATACTGCACAGCCATGTACATATTATATACTGCATATCCATGTACATATTATATACTGCATAGCCATTTACATATTATATACTGCATAGCCATGTACATATTATATACTGCATAGCCATGTACATATTATATATTGCATAGCCATGTACGTATTATATACTGCATAGCTATTTACATATTATATATTGCATAGTCATGTACGTATTATATACTGCATAGCCATGTACGTATTATATACTGCATAGCCATGTACGTATTATATACTGCATAGCCATGTACATATTATATACTGCACAGCCATGTACATATTATATACTGCATATCCATGTACATATTATATACTGCATAGCCATGTACATATTATATACTGCATAGCCATGTACATATTATATACTGCATAGCCATGTACATATTATATACTGCATAGCCATCTACATATTATATACTGCACAGCCATGTACATATTATATACTGCATAGCCATGTACATATTATATACTGCACATCCATGTACATATTATATACTGCATAGCCATGTACATATTATATACTGCACAGCCATGTACATATTATATACTGCATAGCCATGTACGTATTATATACTGCATAGCCATGTACATATTATATACTGCATAGCCATGTACATATTATATACTGCATAGCCATGTACATATTATATACTGCATAGCCATGTACATATTATATACTGCACAGCCATGTACATATTATATACTGCATAGCCATGTACATATTATATACTGCACATCCATGTACATATTATATACTGCATAGCCATGTACATATTATATACTGCACTGCCATGTACATATTATATACTGCATAGTCATGTACATATTATATACTGCATAGCCATGTACATATTATATACTGCATATCCATGTACATATTATATACTGCATAGCCATGTACATTATTATATACTCCACAGCCATGTACGTATTATATACTGCACTGCCATGTACATATTATATACTGCACAGTCATGTACATGTATTATTCCCAGTCTCTTACTTGTTGTTGTCGTGTTTCTGTGTCGGGGCTTTTCCTATCTGCTTTGCTGCGATGAATAATTTTCTGTAGATGATATATCAATTAACTTATTACGGTTTTATTATTTCTCTTGTGTTATTATCACTTTTGGGCTTTTCCGTTGTATTTCTTTGGCTTTGGTTTTGTTTATTTTTTAGGTCTTTTTTTGTTCTGTCCTTAAGATAGGTCATTAATATCTTATTAATGGGGGTCCAAAACCCAGGACCCCCACAAATCACTTGAGCGCCGCTCCCACTTCACAGGGCAGTGGCATCACATTAATTTGTCATGTGAATTTTATAAGGCTCAGTCCCATTCATGAGAGAAGAGGAGGAGGAGGAGGCGGCTCCTTGCCTGGTTTTGTGCAACGATACAGTCTTATTTGGAAAGGTTTAGCAGTGTCAGGTCCGTTCCTAGACTCAGCTGCAGCAGTTATTTGTGTGTATTCTCCAGCAGCCTCCTCCTCTCCACCTCTCTCCATAGAGTTCTATAGAAGTAACTGCCTGATAAGAGAATAAAGCAGATTTGTGAAATAAGATCTATTAGAAAGTTTCTTATATTTAACTGCGCTCTTCATTTATGGAAAGCTTCTTTACTATTGGAGGTGCACTTTAACGATAGGGGGGGGGGGCAGAAGGACCTGCGCTGTGGGGGGAGTAGTACAGGTACGGACTTGCAGTGATTGTTGTATAAGAGGTGCAGGGTAACTCCAGGCCATTGTCAGCCTGAAGGACTAGAACAGGTGCCTGCAAAATGACCTTGAAGCAGCTGAGGAGCGAGGAGGGGGCCCGGCCGTGATCTGTCCCACAGCAGTAGGAGAGGTGTGCGGTGGTCTGCGGGATTAACTGTTCTACATCACACTGAGAGGTGTGTGCGTCTGATCTTAGGGTCACATGTGCCCCACTAGTATGTGAGCAGCCTCTTGGGGTTCCAAAATCACTTGGCCACTAGTTGTCAACTATCTGCGGTCACATCTATGGGACAATCCCAGGTCTGAGCATTATATTGTTATCACTGCAGACAGAGGGGCAAAGCTCAAAACTGCAACCTTATTGTAAGGCCTTGTGCACATTAGTGCAAAACTATCCAATATCTGCGCACATTCAAACAAGCAACGCCAGATTGAGCATGTGCAGATATATATAAGTAACGCGCGCGCAACTCTATGGCAGCACTATTGTGTGCAACAACAATTAGAGTTTATTCACACATGGCTGTCATGTCTTGTGTTTTTCCACAACATAAAGGGACTGTCACCAAAACCAACATATCACCCCAGCCCTGCATATAGATAGGTTACTGTCACCAGAACCAGCATATCATCCCAGCCCTGCAGATAGATAGGTTACTGTCACCAGAACCAGCATATCACCCCAGCCCTGCAGATAGATAGGTTACTGTCACCAGAACCAGCATATCACCCCAGCCCTGCAGATAGATAGGTTAGTGTCACCAGACCCAGCATATCACCCCAGCCCTGCAGATAGATAGGTTACTGTCACCAGAACCAGCATATCACCCCAGCCCTGCAGATAGATAGGTTAGTGTCACCAGAACCAGTATATCACCCCAGCCCTGCAGATAGATAGGTTACTGTCACCAAAACCAACATATCACCCCAGCCCTTCAGATAGATAGGTTACTGTCACCAGAACCAGCATATCATCCCAGCCCTGCAGATAGGTTACTGTCAGCAGAACCAGCATATCACCCCAGCCCTGCAGATAGATAGGTTACTGTCACCAGAACCAGCATATCACCCCAGCCCTGCAGATAGATAGGTTACTGTCACCAGAACCAGCATATCACCCCAGCCCTGCAGATAGATAGGTTACTGCCACCAGAACCAGCATATCACCCCAGCCCTGCAGATAGATAGGTTACTGTCACCAGAACTAGCATATCACCCCAGCCCAGCAGATAGATAGGTTACTGTCACCAGAACCAGCATATCACCCCAGCCCTGCAGATAGATAGGTTACTGTCACCAGAACCAGCATATCACCCCAGCCCCGCAGATAGATAGGTTACTGTCACCAGAACCAGCATATCACCCCAGCCCTGCAGATAGATAGGTTAGTGTCACCAGAACCAGCATATCACCCCAGCCCTGCAGATAGATAGGTTAGTGTCACCAGACCCAGCATATCACCCCAGCCCTGCAGATAGATAGGTTACTGTCACCAGAACCAGCATATCACCCCAGCCCTGCAGATAGATAGGTTAGTGTCACCAGACCCAGCATATCACCCCAGCCCTGCAGATAGATAGGTTAGTGTCACCAGAACCAGCATATCACCCCAGCCCTGCAGATAGATAGGTTAGTGTCACCAGACCCAGCATATCACCCCAGCCCTGCAGATAGATAGGTTACTGTCACCAGAACCAGCATATCACCCCAGTCCTGCAGATAAATAGGTTACTGTCACCAGAACCAGCATATCACCCCAGCCCTGCAGATAGATAGATTAGTGTCACCAGAACCAGCATATCACCCCAGCCCTGCAGATAGATAGGTTACTGTCACCAGAACCAGCATATCACCCCAGTCCTGCAGATAGATAGGTTACTGTCACCAGAACCAGCATATCACCCCAGTCCTGCATATAGAAAGGCTACTATCATCAGACTCAGTATATAATTTTCCCTGGCATATTATAATGGTTAGTTCCCTCATCTTCTCAGTGTGTGTACATTATTAACACACGTATTATGTCTATGTAAATGAATGGGGTAAGAGTCTCTCAGAACCATCTAGTGATGCACATATCGGAGGGAATATAAGTACTGACCATAATATTAAATATGTTTGAGGGATCTTGGCAGTCCGCCATAGGCATGAAATTATAAAGTTTGTATAGCCCTATGTAGTTTTTTTTTAAATCAAATGTTTCTAATAATTTGAGCTCCATAGACAGTAATACTCACTGGTCCCCTTCCGATCTCTGAAACCCGTCTCCGGCCATGGACACTGCTCAACTCACAGCTATAGCAGTCACTTAAAGGGGTTTTCCAGGATCAGCAAACTAATGGTTGTGAAATGCAAAGTTGTACAATTTTCCAATATTCTTTCTGCATCAATAACTCTTGGTTTTTCTAGATCTCTTCTTGTTGTTTTTCATTCTTTACTTCCAGTGGTTAAATATCAGTCCATGGTCATGTGATGTACGGTCCATGGTCATGTGACACAGGCACACAGCTCATTACTAGGCAGATGTCTGATTACTGTGCTGTGACTATAACAAGATGTGCACCTGTGTGTGAGTCACCTGACTATGGACCGTATATCACATGACTATGGACCATATATCACATGACCATGTACCTTACCTCACATGACCATGGGTTGATTTTTAACCACTGAAAGTAAAGAACGAGTTACAGCAGAAAGAGATTTAGAAAACCACAGAGTTCTAATACAGAAAGTATATTGGGAAATTGCACAACTTATACAAACAATAAGATTTGTCTTTCAATATCAGTCTGAAAAAGGACAATCCCTTTAAGCAGTGTACCCAGTAAATTGGCTGTGGCAGTCATTGGACGTCAGGGGGTTGGTAAGGTGACTATTGCAAAGCTTGTTATGATATACCAAGGGGCTGGAAATTCATTTAGGCCGGGGCCTCACGTTGCAAAAATGTAACGTTTTACAGTACCTGCAAAGTGGATGGGATTCATTGGATGTCACCTCAGATGGAGCACTTGGACTTGTGCATGGAGTCTACAGGAGTTTTCCATCCCCTAAAATAACAAATATGTTATCAGAATAGATTTGAAGACCCCATATCATGAATGACCCTCGGATCTGAGTATAATCCAAGTGCATTCTACTGCACACTTGGCCTCACAATGGATGCACACTTGGCTATGTGCATGGACTTCTAGACTGAGGCCACGTTATAGAAAAGCTGGTTTTTGGTTGCAAATTTTGCTGTATTTTTTGAGCCAAATCCAGGAGTGGTTAGAAAAGGAATGCAGAATATATATGGGAAGTTCTTATATTTCTTCCACCTGTTCAACCCACTCCTAGCAGATTTACTGCAATGCGGGGCCTTAGCCTAGAAAGGGTTGTCCAGCTCTAGATTAATTTTTCATACTGATGACCCACCAATACACTCCAGGTGTCAGGAGATGGAAGCGGATGGGCAACACATGCAGAACAACTCCTGTGCACTGTATAGCAGTGGATTCGGTGCACTGTATATTGGTGGTTCCTCTTCACTGTATATCGGTGGTTCCGGTCCACTGCAGCACCACTCTTATAACCTGACTATACGTGCTGGCCATCCACTAGCAGTATCTGACACCTGGTGTCCTGACAGTGTCAAACACTATGTATTACAGGTATATATAGTCCTAGGAGCCCTGACAATGTCATACACTATGTATTATAGGTATATAGTCCTAGGAGCCCTGACAGTGTCATACACTATGCATTATAGATATATAGTCCTAGGAGTCTGGACAGTGTCATACACTATTTATTATAGATATATAGTCCTAGGAGTCCTGACAGTGTCATACACTATGTATTATAGATATATATATAGTCCTAGGAGCCCTGACAATGTCATACACTATGTATTATAGATATACAGTCCTAGGAGCCCTGACAGTGTCATACACTATGTATTATAGATATACAGTCCTAGGAGCCCTGACAGTGTCATACACTATGTATTATATACAGTCCTAGGAGCCCTGACAACATCATCCACTACATATTATAGATATATAGTCCTAGGAGCCCTGACAGTGTCATACACTATGTATTATAGATATACAGTCCTAGAAGCCCTGACAGTGTCATACACTAAGTATTATAGATATAAGATAAGATAATCCTTTAATAGTCCCACAGTGGGGAAATTTCAGTATGTTTCAGCTGCATAGTAATACAGATACATGGTAATACACAGTAAATATTACAGAAGTAGTAGACACACATATGCTGAGAAAGATATACTAGGAGTCCATAGCAGCTTAGGAACAGAGAAGAAAGGAGGAGGACATTCATAATCATTAGTTCTCTGTGCGGAGTGATCTTCGCTTGGTCTGATGTAGATTATACAGCCTGGTCGCGGTTGGAAGGAAGGACCTGCGATAGCTCCTTCTCACACTTGGGGTGAAGCAGATGGTCACTTACAGTGCTGCCAAGTCCCATCAGGGTCCCATACATGGAGGTCACCACAGACAGTATCCTTCTGTCACCCACCACCTGTACTGGGTCCAAGGGGCTCCCCAGGACAGAGCTGGCCCTCCTGATCAGCCTGTCAAGTCTATTTCTGTCCCTGGTTGATATACTGCTCCCCCAGCAGGCTACACCGAAAAAGATGGCTGAGGCAACCACAGAGTTGAAGAAGGCCCTAAGAAGTGTCCCCTGGACTCCGAAGGCCCTCAGCCTCCTGAGCAGGTAGAGTCTGCTGTGGCCCTTTCTGTGCAGCGCCTCCAGGTGATCAGCCCAGTCTAGTTTATTATTGAGGAGCACACCCAGATACTTATAGGTCCTGACTATCTCAATGCATGTCCCCTGGATCTCCACCGGGGTCGGAGCACCTCTCCGTTTACTAAAGTCCACCACCATCTCCTTGGTCTTCCCAGCATTAATCCTGAGCTGGTTCTGCTGGCACCATTCAACAAAATCCCGATTTAAGTCTCTGTATTCCCTATCATCCCTATATATAGTTCTAGGAGCCCTGACAGTGTCATACACTATGTATTATAGATATATATATAGCCCTAGGAGCCCTGACAGTGTCATACACTATGTATTATATATATATATACAGTGCCTACAAGTAGTATTCAACCCCCTGCAGATTTAGCAGGTTTGATAAGATGCAAATAAGTTAGAGCCTTCAAACTTCAAACAAGAGCCGGATTTATTAACAGATGCATAAATTTTACAAACCAAAAAGTTATGTTGCTCAGTTAAATTTTAATAAATTTTAAACATAAAAGTGTGGGTCAATTATTATTCAACCCCAGGTTTAATATTTTGTGGAATAACCCTTGTTTGCAATTACAGCTAATAATCATCTTTTATAAGACCTGATCAGGCCGGCACAGGTCTCTGGAGTTATCTTGGCCCACTCCTCCATGCAGATCTTCTCCAAGTTATCTAGGTTCTTTGGGTGTCTCATGTGGACTTTAATCTTGAGCTCCTTCCACAAGTTTTCAATTGGGTTAAGGTCAGGAGACTGACTAGGCCACTGCAACACCTTGATTTTTTCCCTCTTGAACCAGGCCTTGGTTTTCTTGGCTGTGTGCTTTGGGTCGTTGTCTTGTTGGAAGATGAAATGACGACCCATCTTAAGATCCTTGATGGAGGAGCGGAGGTTCTTGGCCAAAATCTCCAGGTAGGCCGTGCTATCCATCTTCCCATGGATGCGGACCAGATGGCCAGGCCCCTTGGCTGAGAAGCAGCCCCACAGCATGATGCTGCCACCACCATGCTTGACTGTAGGGATGGTATTCTTGGGGTTGTATGCAGTGCCATCCAGTCTCCAAATGTCACGTGTGTGGTTGGCACCAAAGATCTCGATCTTGGTCTCATCAGACCAGAGAACCTTGAACCATTCTGTCTCAGAGTCCTCCAAGTGATCATGAGCAAACTGTAGATGAGCCTTGACATTACGCTTTGAAAGTAAAGGTACCTTACGGCTCATCTGGAACGGAGACCATTGTGGTGGAGTACGTTACTTATGGTATTGACTGAAACCAATGTCCCCACTGCCATGAGATCTTCCCGGAGCTCCTTCCTTGTTGTCCTTGGGTTAGCCTTGACTCTTCGGACAAGCCTGGCCTCGGCACGGGAGGAAACTTTCAAAGGCTGTCCAGGCCGTGGAAGGCTAACAGTAGTTCCATAAGCCTTCCACTTCCGGATGATGCTCCCAACAGTGGAGACAGGTAGGCCCAACTCCTTGGAAAGGGTTTTGTACCCCTTGCCAGCATTGTGACCCTCCACGATCTTGTCTCTGATGGCCTTGGAATGCTCCTTTGTCTTTCCCATGTTGACCATGTATGAGTGCTGTTCACAAGTTTGGGGAGGGTCTTAAATAGTCAGAAAAGGCTGGAAAAAGAGATAATTAATCCAAACATGTGAAGCTCATTGTTCTTTGTGCCTGAACTACTTCTTAATACTTTAGGGGAACCAAACAAAATTCTGGTGGTTTGAGGGGTTGAATAATAAATGACCCTCTGAATAAACTTTTCACAATTTAAAAAAAAATTAAACAAAGAAATAACATTCTTTTTTGCTGCAGTGCATTTCACACTTCCAGGCTGATCTACAGTCCAAATGTCACAATGCCAAGTTAATTCCGAATGTGTAAACCTGCTAAATCTGCAGGGGGTTGAATACTACTTGTAGGCACTGTATATATAGTCCTAGGAGTCCTGACAGTGTCATACACTATGTATTATAGATATATATAGTCCTAGGAGCCCTGACAGTGTCATACACTATGTATTATAGAGATATATATTGTGGGGAATCGCTTAGGTAGATGCTTGTGGTATTAGTGCTCTAGTGTAGCATGTCTCCACATTCAAAAAACGCGTTTTACTTATAAAATATTGGATTATTTTGCTCAAAAAAACTGATAGCAAGGGAACCGACGAACAATTTCAGCAATGATGTTGCGAAACGGAGTTTCTCGATGCTGCAGTCTCCACCAGTATTCAGCCAAATGTCCTGGCAACAAATTCGGCAAAGTAAATTCAATAGACAGATCTTTAGTCGACGTTAGTTCACAGAATTCGTAAATATTTGGATCCAAAGCCATGTATTGCGTTGTTACTAAGCCTGATATTTATACCTACTCTGCACTTTCGCGATGTGGAGAATGACAAGGGACCCCCAAAGCAGGCTTGCTTGGGGGACACATGGCGGCATGGTACCCCAAAATGTGTGGTAAATTAATAAAATATACTTTTTCTCCTCAGGCTCACTCAGGGAAGTAAAGATAGTGTAAGCTGTGCATTGTAATTCAAATTTCCCACCTTTTTTCACTTACCTCAGCTGATGTGTAGTTCGGGGTCAAAGGTCATCACTAGGCAGATTTCACTGGTTCTTTTGGAAGATGTGGAGATGAGTCTAAAGTGGAGACATGCTACACTAATACCGATGCTTGTAGCAGTACAAGAAACAGGGACACAGACACTGGATTGCACACAAGTTCAGGCTTTATTCACATGTAGCACATACACTGCTTTTGCAAAGCCACAGGATAAACAAAACAAAATCCTTCTCGGTTGAGAAAACTAACTTACCGTATATATATATATATATATATATATGCCAAATTTTTCTGCACAGTTTTTGTGCTGAAAAAGCCCCCCCTCGGCTTATACTCGAGTCAAGCAAAAAAATTTTTTTTTTTGGGGGGGGGAGGGGGGTCTATGACCAGCCGCAATAGTAATGTATAGAATCTCCCATAAAATAGTGGAAAAAAAAGAAGCTTAAAAAAAAAGTAAATAAAAGTTTTAAATTACTCCTTTCCCTAGAATACATATAAAAGTAGAAAATGACTGTGAAACACATACACATTAGGTATCCCTGTGTCTGAAAGTGCCCGGTCTACTGAATATAGGGTTTCTGCAATGCTTCTCTTCCGTCTGGAAGGGGTTAATAGGAGCACTGCAGATACCCTATATTCAGACAGGCTGAATTCCAAGTGGGGGAAAAAAACCTCAGTCCTCAAGCTCAGGGAAGGGGCAGACAGACAACCAAAACACCCCCTCCCCTTCCCCAGCAACTACTGAACTCAAAAACTCCGACCATTTTAATTTTTGAAATTTTCCAGTAGCTGCTGCATTTCCCTCCTAGGCTTATACTCGAGTCAATAAGATTTCCCAGTTTTTTGTGGTAAAATTAGGGACCTCGGCTTATACTCGAGTATATACGGTTAATGTAAGGAAACTTTTCCCTGACTATACAGGAGACTAGCTACCAGTCTCCCACCTTGGCAACAACAACGGGTGGCACAGTACCTGCTTTGGAGGTCCGGTATGGACAGTTCAACTCTGTCAGTGTGGTGCCACACTGCTAGTCTTCACACTCAGACTGTTATCAGGGCCTGATTAGTCAGCTGACCTCCCTGGTGTGAATCTTTACCAAACAACCTTTAGCTGCCTGGCTAGGACATACCTGTCTTCCCAGACCACACCTTTCACTCTCTCACAATATATATAGTCCTAGGAGTCCTGACAGTGTCATACACTATGTATTATAGATATATATAGTCCTAGGAGTCCTGACAGTGTCATACACTATGTATTGTAGATATATAGTCCTAGGAGCCCTGACAGTGTCATACACTATGTATTGTAGATATATAGTCCTAGGAGCCCTGACAGTGTCCTACACTATTATAAATATAGTCCTAGGATCCCTGACAGCATCATACACTATGTATTATAATTATATAATCCTAGGAGCCCTGACAGTGTCATACACTATGTATTACAGATATATAGTCCTAGGAGCCCTGACAGTGTCATACACTATGTACTATATACATATAGTCCTAGGTGCCCTGACAGTGTCATACTCTATGTATTATATACATATAGTCCTAACAGTGTCATACACTATGTATTATAGATATATATAGTCCTAGGAGTCCTGACAGTGTCATACACTATGTATTATAGATATATAGTCCTAGCAGTCCTGACAGTGTCATACACTATACATTATAGATACATAGTCTTAGGAGTCCTGACAGTGTCCATCAGTCCATCAAGTCCAACCTATAACCCTACAATCCCTACAGTGTTGATCCAGAGGAAGGCAAAAAAAAACATGAGGCTCATGCTAATTGATGCATTTCAGGGGAAAAAATTCCTTCCAGACTCCAATCTGGCATTCAGTATAAAAACCCTGGATCAACGTGTCCTTAAAATCTAGAGTCCATAACCTGTAATATTTTTATTTTCAAGAAAGGCATCCAGGCCCTCTTTGAACTTGTTTAAAGAGGCAGAGAGTTCCATAGCCTTGCTGTTCTTACTGTGAAGAATCTCCTTCTATAGAGTCCGGCCATGTCTATAGAGAATCACCCACTCACATCTATAGAGTCCGGCCATGTCCTATAGAGAATCACCCAGTCACATCTATAGAGTCTGGCCATGTCTATAGAGAATCACCCAGACACATCTATAGAGTCCGGCCATGTCTATAGAGAATCACCCGCTCACATCTATAGAGTCCGGCCATGTCCTATAGAGAATCACCCGCTCACATCTATAGAGTCCGGCCATGTCTATAGAGAATCACCCAGTCACATCTATAGAGTCCGGCCATGTCTATAGAGAATCACCCAGACACATCTATAGAGTCCGGCCATGTCTATAGAGAATCACCCAGTCACATCTATAGAGTCCGGCCATGCCTATAGAGAATCACCCGCTCACATCTATAGAGTCCGGCCATGTCTATAGAGAATCACCCGCTCAAATCTATAGAGTCCGGCCATGTCTATAGAGAATCACCCGCTCAAATCTATAGAGTCCGGCCATGTCTATAGAGAATCACCCAGTCACATTTATAGAGTCCAGCCATGTCCTGTACAGAATCACCCGCTCACATCTATAGAGTCCGGCCATGTCTATAGAGAATCACCCAGTCACATCTATAGAGTCCGGCCATGCCTATAGAGAATCACCCGCTCACATCTATAGAGTCCGGCCATGTCTATAGAGAATCACCCGCTCAAATCTATAGAGTCCGGCCATGTCTATAGAGAATCACCCGCTCAAATCTATAGAGTCCGGCCATGTCTATAGAGAATCACCCAGTCACATTTATAGAGTCCGGCCATGTCCTGTACAGAATCACCCGCTCACATCTATAGAGTCCGGCCATGTCTATAGAGAATCACCCGCTCACATCTATAGAGTCCGGCCATGTCTATAGAGAATCACCCAGTCACATCTATAGAGTCCGGCCATGTCTATAGAGAATCACCCAGACACATCTATAGAGTCCGGCCATGTCTATAGAGAATCACCCAGTCACATCTATAGAGTCCGGCCACGTCTATAGAGAATCACCCGCTCACATCTATAGAGTCCGGCCATGTCTATAGAGAATCACCCGCTCACATCTATAGAGTCCAGCCATGTCTATAGAGAATCACCCGCTCACATCTATAGAGTCCGGCCATGTCTAGAGAGAATCACCCGCTCACATCTATAGAGTCCGGCCATGTCTATAGGGAATCACCCAGTCACATCTATAGAGTCCGGCCATGTTCTGTACAGAATCACCTGCTCACATCTATAGAGTCCGGCCATGTCTATAGAGAATCACCCAGTCACATCTATAGAGTCCGGCCATGTCTATAGAGAATCACCCGCTCACATCTATAGAGTCCGGCCATGCCTATAGAGAATCACCCGCTCACATCTATAGAGTCCGGCCATGTCTATAGAGAATCACCCGCTCACATCTATAGAGTCCGGCCATGTCTATAGAGAATCACCCGCTCACATCTATAGAGTCCGGCCATGTCTATAGAGAATCACCCAGTCACATCTATAGAGTCCGGCCATGTTCTGTACAGAATCACCCGCTCACATCTATAGAGTCCGGCCATGTCTATAGAGAATCACCCAGTCACATCTATAGAGTCCGGCCATGCCTATAGAGAATCACCCGCTCACATCTATAGAGTCCGGCCATGTCTATAGAGAATCACCCGCTCAAATCTATAGAGTCCGGCCATGTCTATAGAGAATCACCCGCTCAAATCTATAGAGTCCGGCCATGTCTATAGAGAATCACCCAGTCACATTTATAGAGTCCGGCCATGTCCTGTACAGAATCACCCGCTCACATCTATAGAGTCCGGCCATGTCTATAGAGAATCACCCGCTCACATCTATAGAGTCCGGCCATGTCTATAGAGAATCACCCAGTCACATCTATAGAGTCCGGCCATGTCTATAGAGAATCACCCAGACACATCTATAGAGTCCGGCCATGTCTATAGAGAATCACCCAGTCACATCTATAGAGTCCGGCCATGTCTATAGAGAATCACTCGCTCAAATCTATAGAGTCCGGCCATGTCTATAGAGAATCACCCGCTCACATCTATAGAGTCCGGCCATGTCTATAGAGAATCACCCGCTCACATCTATAGAGTCCAGCCATGTCTATAGAGAATCACCCGCTCACATCTATAGAGTCCGGCCATGTCTATAGAGAATCACCCAGTCACATCTATAGAGTCCGGCCATGTCTATAGAGAATCACCCAGTCACATCTATAGAGTCCGGCCATGTCTATAGAGAATCACCCAGTCACATCTATAGAGTCCGGCCATGTCTATAGAGAATCACCCGCTCACATCTATAGAGTCCGGCCATGTCTATAGAGAATCACCCAGTCACATCTATAGAGTCCGGCCACGTCTATAGAGAATCACCCGCTCACATCTATAGAGTCCAGCCACGTCTATAGAGAATCACCCGCTCACATCTATAGAGTCCGGCTATGTCTATAGAGAATCACCCGCTCACATCTATAGAGTCCGGCCATGTCTATAGAGAATCACCCGCTCACATCTATAGAGTCCGGCCATGTCTATAGAGAATCACCCGCTCACATCTATAGAGTCCGGCCATGTCTACAGAGAATCACCCGCTCACATCTATAGAGTCCGGCCATGTCTATAGAGAATCACCCGCCTAGAGTCCGGCCATGTCTATAGAGAATCACCCGCTCACATCTATAGAGTCCGGCCATGTCTAGAGAGAATCACCCACTCACATCTATAGAGTCCGGCCATGTCTATAGGGAATCACCCAGTCACATCTATAGAGTCCGGCCATGTTCTGTACAGAATCACCCGCTCACATCTATAGAGTCCGGCCATGTCTATAGAGAATCACCCAGTCACATCTATAGAGTCCGGCCATGTCTATAGAGAATCACCCGCTCACATCTATAGAGTCCGGCCATGCCTATAGAGAATCACCCGCTCACATCTATAGAGTCCGGCCATGTCTATAGAGAATCACCCGCTCACATCTATAGAGTCCGGCCATGTCTATAGAGAATCACCCAGTCACATCTATAGAGTCCGGCCATGTCTATAGAGAATCACCCGCTCACATCTATAGAGTCCGGCCATGTCTATAGAGAATCACCCGCTCACATCTATAGAGTCCGGCCATGTCTATAGAGAATCACCCAGTCACATCTATAGAGTCCGGCCATGTCTAGAGAGAATCACCCGCTCACATCTATAGAGTCCGGCCATGTCTATAGAGAATCACCCGCTCACATCTATAGAGTCCGGCCATGTCTAGAGAGAATCACCCACTCACATCTATAGAGTCCGGCCATGTCTATAGGGAATCACCCAGTCACATCTATAGAGTCCGGCCATGTTCTGTACAGAATCACCCGCTCACATCTATAGAGTCCGGCCATGTCTATAGAGAATCACCCAGTCACATCTATAGAGTCCGGCCATGTCTATAGAGAATCACCCGCTCACATCTATAGAGTCCGGCCATGCCTATAGAGAATCACCCGCTCACATCTATAGAGTCCGGCCATGTCTATAGAGAATCACCCGCTCAAATCTATAGAGTCCGGCCATGTCTATAGAGAATCACCCAGTCACATTTATAGAGTCCGGCCATGTCCTGTACAGAATCACCCGCTCACATCTATAGAGTCCGGCCATGTCTATAGAGAATCACCCGCTCACATCTATAGAGTCCGGCCATGTCTATAGAGAATCACCCAGTCACATCTATAGAGTCCGGCCATGTCTATAGAGAATCACCCAGACACATCTATAGAGTCCGGCCATGTCTATAGAGAATCACCCAGTCACATCTATAGAGTCCGGCCATGTCTATAGAGAATCACTCGCTCAAATCTATAGAGTCCGGCCATGTCTATAGAGAATCACCCGCTCACATCTATAGAGTCCGGCCATGTCTATAGAGAATCACCCGCTCACATCTATAGAGTCCAGCCATGTCTATAGAGAATCACCCGCTCACATCTATAGAGTCCGGCCATGTCTATAGAGAATCACCCAGTCACATCTATAGAGTCCGGCCATGTCTATAGAGAATCACCCAGTCACATCTATAGAGTCCGGCCATGTCTATAGAGAATCACCCAGTCACATCTATAGAGTCCGGCCATGTCTATAGAGAATCACCCGCTCACATCTATAGAGTCCGGCCATGTCTATAGAGAATCACCCAGTCACATCTATAGAGTCCGGCCACGTCTATAGAGAATCACCCGCTCACATCTATAGAGTCCGGCCACGTCTATAGAGAATCACCCGCTCACATCTATAGAGTCCGGCTATGTCTATAGAGAATCACCCGCTCACATCTATAGAGTCCGGCCATGTCTATAGAGAATCACCCGCTCACATCTATAGAGTCCGGCCATGTCTATAGAGAATCACCCGCTCACATCTATAGAGTCCGGCCATGTCTACAGAGAATCACCCGCTCACATCTATAGAGTCCGGCCATGTCTATAGAGAATCACCCGCCTAGAGTCCGGCCATGTCTATAGAGAATCACCCGCTCACATCTATAGAGTCCGGCCATGTCTAGAGAGAATCACCCACTCACATCTATAGAGTCCGGCCATGTCTATAGGGAATCACCCAGTCACATCTATAGAGTCCGGCCATGTTCTGTACAGAATCACCCGCTCACATCTATAGAGTCCGGCCATGTCTATAGAGAATCACCCAGTCACATCTATAGAGTCCGGCCATGTCTATAGAGAATCACCCGCTCACATCTATAGAGTCCGGCCATGCCTATAGAGAATCACCCGCTCACATCTATAGAGTCCGGCCATGTCTATAGAGAATCACCCGCTCACATCTATAGAGTCCGGCCATGTCTATAGAGAATCACCCAGTCACATCTATAGAGTCCGGCCATGTCTATAGAGAATCACCCGCTCACATCTATAGAGTCCGGCCATGTCTATAGAGAATCACCCGCTCACATCTATAGAGTCCGGCCATGTCTATAGAGAATCACCCAGTCACATCTATAGAGTCCGGCCATGTCTAGAGAGAATCACCCGCTCACATCTATAGAGTCCGGCCATGTCTATAGAGAATCACCCGCTCACATCTATAGAGTCCGGCCATGTCTAGAGAGAATCACCCACTCACATCTATAGAGTCCGGCCATGTCTATAGGGAATCACCCAGTCACATCTATAGAGTCCGGCCATGTTCTGTACAGAATCACCCGCTCACATCTATAGAGTCCGGCCATGTCTATAGAGAATCACCCAGTCACATCTATAGAGTCCGGCCATGTCTATAGAGAATCACCCGCTCACATCTATAGAGTCCGGCCATGCCTATAGAGAATCACCCGCTCACATCTATAGAGTCCGGCCATGTCTATAGAGAATCACCCGCTCACATCTATAGAGTCCGGCCATGTCTATAGAGAATCACCCAGTCACATCTATAGAGTCCGGCCATGTCTATAGAGAATCACCCGCTCACATCTATAGAGTCCGGCCATGTCTATAGAGAATCACCCGCTCACATCTATAGAGTCCGGCCATGTCTATAGAGAATCACCCAGTCACATCTATAGAGTCCGGCCATGTCTATAGAGAATCACCCGCTCACATCTATAGAGTCCGGCCATGTCTATAGAGAATCACCCGCTCACATCTATAGAGTCCGGCCATGTCTATAGAGAATCACCCGCTCAAATCTATAGAGTCCGGCCATGTCTATAGAGAATCACCCGCTCACATCTATAGAGTCCGGCCATGATATATTTGTTCTCTACTTGGGGCCACTCTAATAGATAATGTGTCTATAGCCATCTTCCCTTCTTACAAGGGTCTCCCTGCCTTGTACTGCCGCAGGGGCCACTACGCTCAGGTCTCCAGTAGTCCCTGGTCTGAGTCCTCACCACTCAGGGGCCCCTGCTGAGGTGTTACCCTGACAACGCATCCCGGGCCCTTCCTGTCAATCTCCCTGTCCAGGCTCCGCCCCCGGCAGCATCGTGACGTGGACACGTGACTCACCCCCTCCCAGCCCACGCCCGCTTAGTCACTGACAGGCAGCTAGCGGAGGGGGAGGGAGCGGCACGCGCCGTCCGTATCACGCCTCGGGCCGCTGATTGGCTGATAGTACTGGGATCTGGCCAATTGTAGTGCAGGAGGGTGTGGTTATCGTCAGGCAAGGCTCCGGCAGAGCGAGCGGCGCAGCATTCAGTGACAGCTCTGCGGCTGGGGCGGCTGCTGCTAGGGCTCTGGGCGAGGGGGTGGGATGCGACGCTCTGATTGGCTGCTTATCGCCGAAAGGAGGACTCTGATTGGCTGCTGAGCAGCTGGGCAGGTATGTGCGTAGGCGGAGGGAGGGTAATGGCGGCCGCTGGAGCCGAGGGTCTGTGTGTCCGGAGTGTGAGGGGTCTGAGCTGGAGGACTAAGAGCTCGGCCCGGGCATGAGGGGAGGTGTGAGGCGAGCGGAGGCTCCTCAGGACATGGCCGGGCTCTCCTGTACACCCCGGTGCAGCTCCTGGAGCCCCCTCTGAGAATACCTGAGCCCTATCCGAGTCCCCCAGCCCACTATAAGGACCCTGAGGGTCTAGGTTATGGGGGTCCCCACTGCCCATTATAGAGTCTATAGTGTCCCGGAGGTGATTAACCCTCTGCTGTCTGTAGCACCTGAGGCTGCACCAATCATGGCCACGTCCCGGACAGGCTCTTACATATCATTGTGGGGTCCGGACGGGCTCTTCTATATCATTGTGGGGTCCGGACGGGCTCTTATACCTCATTATGGGGTCCGAACGGGCTCTTATATGTCATTGTGGGGTCCGGACGGGCTCTTATATGTCATTGTGGGGTCCGAACAGGCTCTTGTATGTCATTGTGGGGTCCGAACAGGCTCTTGTATGTCATTGTGGGGTCCCTACAGGCTCTTGTATGTCATTGTGGGGTCCCTACAGGCTCTTGTGTCATTGTGGGGTCCGAACAGGCTCTTATGTCATTGTGGGGTCCGGTCGGGCTCATGTATGTGTGTATAAAGACATTTCACAAATCATAAAAGTTGCTCACGAGGGGAAGGAAAACTTTACCGCTTGTCCAATAGGAGTCCAGAATGTAGACGGATCTGCATCGGTCGGGGGTTCTTATATCTCGTATTTATTGGGAGCCCAATCTCTTTTTATGTAACCCTTCCTAGATGAGTATTCACACAGTGTAGGGATGACGTGAAGGTGCGACCACAGGGATGACAAGTGGGGGCTCCGCACAGTATTCTCACCTGTTCACATCTCCAGTCACTTCTATTAGGCCGATCGTATTCGCTTTGTCAACCCCATAGAAGTGAAAGGAGTCACAAACATGCCCCATTACTCCATTCATGTGGACGCACTTGAAGACCCCAGTGGTCGGAACCCCAACAACTAACACTTTATTTTCGAGGGAAAACCCCCTTAAGTCTTGCATCATAATGACTATCGTCCACGTGGCTCGGGGGGCACTTAGTGGATCCGATGGTTTTGGTGCTATATATGCTACTTGTTATGTCTTTCACCACCATAAAGGGAAAGTCCAGTAAAAGGGATGACATTGGTTGACGTGATCTTGGACGGCCGCTGATTACCAGACATTTCCGAGCCGTTCCAAAGGGGTCTGAGCTCTCCAGAGCACCAGGTCTAATGTCACAGACGTCCCCTTACATGTATCTAAGACATATGTGCAGATCACTGTGAGTGGAAATTCCCTTCAAGTCCTCAGCTGACAGGGGAATGATAGAGGATTCTCTTATCTCCTCCTCTTTGTATATTTGGATTGGTCCAGACTACTAGTCCGATGGGCTGTTCTCCCCCTAGGTGGGTGCGAGGCTGCAGTGAATGAGCCGGCCTGTATGTGCTGTGCAGGTTTCTACAGATGAGTAACTAGTAGAGGCAGCGTGCCAGTCCTGGAGTTCAGGGAGGGGGAGCTATTGCCTTCCGACTGATCCTGCGCTGACTACTGGACAGACCTGAAGTCCATGTTTGTCTCTTGTGTTCCTGTGCTGTGTCCTCACTTTACAGCAGCTGCTTGAACTCAAGAAAAGCAAAAATTCTTAAGTGCAGTTTCCTGATTTCCTTCCTACGGAGGTATTAGCGTGGGAGGGCGACATTCAGAAATGGTGTGTGGGTACTAGATGTGAACAAGTAAAGAGTCCAACATAGTCCCTGCCGGTGATCATAGGTTATATAATGTGAACAGTAGGCAAGGTCTGGTGTATGTCGGATGAAGCTAATCTTATAGGACTGAGGTTTCCTCGAGACAAGATTAGTGGACTGAATGTCAGCCAAAAAATACTCAAACAATATAAACATATAGGCGATCAACGTGATGATAGCACGGATGGCAAGTTGTTTACTAGACAGGCTCCTCCTCTGTTGAGGTCATTTGCATAAATATTCACACCTTGATATAGTTATTGACTAGGGAGATGTGCGTTGTAATTATTGGCTTCAGGTTTTTATTGTGCATTGGCAGTTGGGCTGAATTCACACTTTGTGGATTTGCTACTCAAAATTTTACAGTACAAGACAAGTAGTTGAGATTCTACAAATCTCATCCTCCCGTGGCCAGCAATTTCCGCACGGAAAAAATGAGCGTCCCGCAGATTTATCACATTCAGAATGGCAGATGTGAAATCCGTGTCAGTCGCAAGCTCAAATCGCAGCAAATTCTGTTTTACTTACGATACAGAAGATCTATTGCAAGACGACACAATTCACACAAGAGTCACTGCAGCGTCTAGGGTCAGTCATCTTCAAGATATGGAAACTACAAATCCCAGCAGGTTGTGTTGAATAGTCAGAATGACACTGTCAAAAGAATCAAGAACTACAAGTATTGGTTCCCATCACGTAGAGCGGCGGTGCCCATCATGTAGAGCGGAGCCCATCACGTAGAGCAGTGGGCCTAACCTGTGGGGCTAATTGTCAGAGAGGGAGGCACTGCAGAGGGTGGGAGGACTCAGCATGGACCACGGAGTACATAGGTGACGTTCATCTGCACCAGTGACATATAATGTTCAGTTGAGGTTTCCCTTGCCATAACAACTTATTGCCAGTGTCTTAAAGAGGACCTTTCACCACTTTTGGGCACAGGCAGTTCTATATACTGTCAGAAAGCTGACAGTGCGCTGAATTCAGCGCACTGTCGGCTTTCCCGATCTGTGCCCGGTGTGAAGAGCTTACGGCCCGGTACCGTAGCTCTTCTATGGTCAGAAGGGCGTTTCTGACCATTAGCCAGGAACGTCCTTCTGCCTCGCGGCGCCTATCGCGCTGTGCTGTGGAGCCGGGAGGAACGCCCCCTCCCTCTGCTCACACAGCTTGTCCGTAGACTAGCATTATCAGGAGAGGGAGGGGGCGTTCCTTCCGGCTCCACAGCACAGCGCGATTGGCGCCGCGAGGCAGAAGGACGTTCCTGGCTAATGGTCAGAAACGCCCTTCTGACTGTAAAGCGCTACGGTACCGGGACCGATAGCGCTTTACACCGGGCACGGATCGGGAAAGCCGACAGTGCGCTGAATTCAGCGCACTGTCAGCTTTCTGGCAGTATATAACACTGCCTGTGCCCAGATATGGTGAAAGGTCCTCTTTAAAGGGCTTCTTGGCTTATGACTTGATGACTTGTCCTTATTGGCTGCAGTCTTAGAAGACTTTGGTGGTCTCCTTACAGACACCCAAGCACAGCCCCGTACATATTACAGCAGCAGGGTTTGGTATCACAAACATGATGAGTGAACGTGACATCAGATGGCAAACCAAGAGCAGCCCTCATGGCCCCACACTGCCTCGTCAAACAGCTGAATCACAGGGGTACCAGTTGTCAAATCCCCCGCCCCCCAGATCTCTACTTAATAAGCCCAGAAAACTCCTTTACGTCGACATACGCACCTAGATCAGCTCTCTAATGAGTCTTCGTTTAGTGTAGGGGCTGATGCATCTGCTGAAGATGTCTCCTGTGATACCTACAAGACTGTAGAGCGAGTTCTAAGTATATTGTATGGAGACGTATTTCATGGGGTGTTTGGTCTGAAGAGGTTGTTCAGGACTCAGGATCACTGTGTCTGTTCCGTGTGGTCAGATAATTAGATGAGCTCAGGGAATCCACATATATGCCGAGTCATTGTGTGCAGCGATGGCAGCGAGGTCTTGTGTTTTTTTATGCTCGAGTAGACGGCTCTTTTGCAGTCTGTGCTAGAACCCGCTTTGTAACTTGTCCCTAAGTCTCACTTTCTTGTTGCTCTGAAGCTTGTTTTGTTTGCTTCTGACTGTAGCTAAGGCACATACATCTATTTCTTCTTGTTACTCACCCTACAGAAAATGAAAGAATTTAGACTTGTCTTTGGTGACTCACGCTACCAGATGTACTCCCAGGACTGATTTTTCTTGCAGTGTGAAAACCAGATCTCTCGTCTCGTCACCTTAGACAAGGACCATTACATAGTTCCTACGGTTGTAAAAAAGACGTAAAACGAGTTCTACAAGGGTTAACTTTCTGAGTTTAGGATAACCTACTGTTAGCAATTCATTGGAGCTCATAGTAATGTCTTCTTATTTTTGTCTTGTAGACTCATGTTGGCCAAAGGGATCAAACGTAAATTTTCGGAGGTAGAGGAGGAGATGGTAGCTGGTCCCGAAGTAGAGATGGCAGCTCGATGTCAGAGCTCGCTGCCTGCGGTGCAGTCTCATTGCCTGATGAACATATCTCTACTGAAGCTTCACCGTAGTCTGCACCATGTGGAGCCTAACCTGAGGCATCTCGTGCTGGTGGCCAACACCTTGCGACGTCTTCAGGATAATATGCAAACAGAAACAAGTGCCACAGGAGTGTGGAAATCCACGGAGGACAACTCTAGGAAAGACTACTCCCAAACATTTGTCACTGAGAGCAAGAAACCAGCTCTAGACATCCCCGGAGAAGATGCCTTGTTCTCCACCATGGATGCATCTTTATATTCTTCCATTTCTACCATTCTTGAAGATCTAAACAATTTTGAGGGATTGAGCTGTTCTCCACTTCCCCAAACAGATGACGATCAGTTTTGCTCCCCAAAAGACTTAAACAAAGAGGGAAGTCGAGAGGAATCTGGTAAACAGACACCCGCATCCAGCTTCTTAAGTTCTTCGACCTATCTCCTTGGTGACAACCTGGAGGACATTTTTGAGGACATTGACACTTCCATGTATGACAGTGACCCTTGGACGAGCAGCAACCTTTTAAACTTCAAGACGTTTTCTAGCATCAACGAGACAGAAGAGAAGACATTGTCAGATGGACAGGACTCTATGCTGGAACTTAGCGACTTGGACTATCTTATGGACGTTCTTGTGGGAACCCAGAACTGCTGATAATGACTGTAATGGACACCTCGATGTATCTTGTAACAAGACACTATTGTAAATAATGGGAGGACTTTATTTTAATTTATTCTGAGCAGATGAACGTAAATGGTTTTCCTTGAGGGTTTAGTAGAGGGCATTATTCTACGTTTCGACTACCAGAGACAATCTCGTAATAAGTGTTAAACCGCAGAATGCCGAATATCACAGAAAGCAGAATCTAAAGAACAACCAAGAGCTGATAATGACTGCTGACATCTCTGCCTACGTATGCCATAATAAACCCAACGTGCACAGTTTTCAGTAGAAAAGGTTCCATTTTTCTCGAAACCCTTCGTAAAGGTTTCTGCACCAATTGCTAAGTCATTTTGTAAATCTTCGTTTATGGACATTTTTTTTTTTTAATGAAAAGATGAAGCCATTGGGACAATTTGCCCCAGCACATAGTACCTGTATATAAAACCTATATATAGACGTATATACAAATCTCTATTTTTAAGATGATGACTAATTTATGCTTAAATGTTTCAGATTGCCTTAATCGCGCTCCGTTTCTATATCATCCGGTTAATCCCACATATTTTTATCGCCAGAGCGCTGTTGCTGTGAGTATTTTTTATTGGAGTATCCAATGAAAGGAAAGAAATTATTTATTGTAATTTCTATATAGTCTTGGCCGGTAGAAGTCAACGAAGCAATCTGTCCATCGCCATTTTTTAACAAATCGCCGGTTTTTCTTAATGATTGTAGCTTTTCTCTACGAAAGCCGAATTTCAAATGGTAAATAAATGAAGCAATATCCTTTGTATATTTCTATCATTTTGATGAAACTGTTTCAACCTGAAGTGATATTTGGGTGTACAAGCCATAGCCACTCGCCATCACCTAATATTCAGGGCAAACTCCTTCCAAATTCGATGCTCGGTTGGTCGCTGTCGCTTTCCTGAACATCGACCATCTCTTAGTCCGGAGGCCAGTGCTGTTACCTCACCTTTAGTCCGTTTTTTTTTCCTTATTTATTTTTTGTGATCTTCCAGTGTTTTGTGTTAATAACAAGGCATGTTTCACTCAAAAAAATTTAGGGAGAGGGCCTCATCCGCCCACGGTTAAAGAAAGCTGAACGTTCGTGTTATCGTTTCCGCCGTAAAGACGTCTGGTGATGGTATTTATTGACATTATGTGATTTTATTCAGAATTGATTTTCTTAATTTAAGGCTTGGATATCTTTATTTATCCTTTGTGAATATTTATGATTGAAATAAAATGGATTTTTCGTAACTGGACTGGTGGTGGTTTGGTGGATTTATTCATCTTTGAGAAGAATTCCATTGAACCTTTCGATATGAGAGACGAATGGAGGATAAAGTTGGCCCGTTCAGTGACAGTCACACCGTTCATTGGATCGCCCTTAGTTTGGCAGAATTAACCTCTCGGCAGAGATAATCACCAAGACATCCAACGTCCCAATGATACTCCATTTGACTAACTACAGATATTTGAGTTCCAACCATTTCTGTATTTTGCCGTATGAATTCTGGATACATTTTGTACTACGCCATATCTAACTTTATACCTAAAATAAAGAATATAACTGTACAAGACCTGATTTTGAGCAGAATGACCATCGAACCTTGTGCTTCTTGCTGCTGGAGGTTATGTATTAAGCTGTCACAGCTGTCGGTACATAGCCAGCAGGAGTAAATGCTATTTTAAGAACCTCTGCCCAGAAATATTTATGACTGTATTATTTCTACGAGAGGCCAATTCATGCTTCTTTAGAGAGTCCACGCACCACCATCTCCTGTGTAGACCAGTGAGCACCCATCGTGGGCTGTATTTTATCATCATCATTATTATTTTATAGAGTTATACAGCACCAATGTTTCCATCGTCCTCGTACAGAGATTGTCATCACTGTCATTGGTACATATTCACGCTGTAACTCACAATCTCACGTCCAAGTGCAGTAGGTTTTTGGAATGCGTTGGAAACCAATGGAGAGAAGATAAATGCTAGAAGACAACAGAACATGAAGCTGTTGTAGTGTCTAGTAACTATGAACCAAGACAAGAATAAGATTGACCTTAGATTTCAGATAAGTATCATGAAGCCGTCCCATTGGTGATGGGATCATAGCAACTTTACTGCCCGATCAGGAAGAAGCATCGTAAGCTTGTATTAGTTGGCTGAACATGCCAAGAATGGTTATCTTCAGCTATCAATGAGCCAAATATATCCATTATGGCCAATTTGTTTTCAGAAGACTAAAATCTGCTGTCGGCCGGTCATGAATGAAAGTTCACAGCATCTATACATCAGATATCTGGTCGATCATCTGCTGAAGTTTCATTTGACAAAAATCTAATTGGTATAGGTAGCTTAAAGGGAGTCACAAGAACCCCTTAATATCACCCTATGTCCACAAATTGCTAGGTTAGGATCACCACAACCCAATCTCGCAGATAGGTTAATATGACCAGAACCAGCATATCACCCCAGTGCTGCAGATAGGTTACTGTCACCAAAACCAGCATATCACCCCAGTCCTGCAGATAGATAGGTTACTGTCACCAGAACCAGCATATCCCCCCAGCCCTGCAGATAGATAGGTTACTGTCTCCAGAACCAGCATATCACCCCAGTCCTGCAGATAGATAGGTTAGTGTCACTAGAGCCAGCATATCACCCTAGCCCTGCAGATAGATAGGTTACTGTCACCAGAACCAGCATATCCCCCCAGCCCTGCAGATAAGTTACTGTCACCAGAATCTGTGGGGTTGGGTTCCGGCATCAGACTTCCTATAAGTTTGTTTTGCAGCAGCACATGGTCAAGCCTACAGTGATGATATAACTTGTAGGGTCACCAGAAAGATCAGACCTGTGACCTTAGAAGAACTGGAGAAAGGTCAGAAACAGACTCTGCATTGAAAAAAACAACAAATGCTATGTGTTCACTGCTCTCCAGTTGTTGCAGCTACTTACATACTATTTAGGACCTGTATTCAGACTGTCGCTCTTCTTACCTACAACACTACAGCTCAGTACAACAATCTTCTGATCTACTTATAATGACATTATGAGCTGCGAGTCCTCATGACAAATTGGCCCAAGTGCAGAACCAATTCCCAGGCTGTAGTTAGCGACCAAATAACTCCTAGCAGCTATAAAGTAGACGACAGCGAAGACTGTGCGAGGAGCCTCGATAGATGATGTGACTTTAGACATATTATCCTACAGCAAGGGAGTTGCCATATACTGTATCAACAATCACTATAAGCTTATTTATTGTAGTGTGTATACTGACATATACTATAATGCCTTACATTCTGCCAAAGCCATATGGAATTCATCGACATCTGTGAATGGTCCTGCCAAGAAAAGCTTCCAAACTACAAAGCTACTGGCCACCACGTGGTTGGCGCAGGCGTATATGAGTATCTAAGCCTTGTTTATAGGGCTGTTCCTCCTGATTCCCTACACCAGTCTGTGTCTTGTCTGCACCACCATACTAGTTACCATATTCTCAAGGGTAAATTAAGGACTTACTGACAAGCTGTTCTTCAATTATCTCCCCTTTTTGGGACCCAAAGTAGCAGACAGGTCTTCAAGAGTGATGGGTGCCAAATACTCTCCACAGTGGTCGAGAAATGAGAATCCTGAACAAGGACCCCATCTACTAACTCAGACTTCCCTTATGAAATAGTAAGACCCTATAATGGGATTCATTACAGCTCTTGTATCCTGACTGACATGTCAACTTTTGATATCTCCGGAAATAACAGAGATAGAACTGTAGTCTTGATACCATATGTAAGCTGAGGATAGTGTCTGTCAAATGGCACCAGCGGCTTCTATGTTATATCTTGCCTGAGTCTCGGTTTCTTTGTATTGCCCTTGTATTCCCCTGTAGTCTTTATCAGAAGGGGCGTGAGGGAAGATTCTCAAACAGCGTTTTCAGTTTTTGTGCCAGTTTTCCATTACGTTTTATTAACCAAAGTAAGAAAGGGATTCAAAAGTGATGGGAAATATAGAGGAAGAACTTACACGTCTCCAACCTGATGCATCCATTTCTAGCTCGGGCTCAAAAAAAAAAAAAAAAAAGAAAACTGCATCAGAAACTGCAGTGATATCCTGTGTGTGAGTCTACCCGTAAAGCACAGATGGCATTTACTTTTTTTTTTTTTTTTTTTACTGGTTTTGGCTTCAAAAAGTCCTTAAAAACCAGAAGACAGACAACAAGCTCCAACGTGTGGTCAGCTGACTGACAAGGAGACTTCCTTATACTTATCACACTCCCAAGGGTTTTCACCCTGTGTCCGTCTCCAAGAAACCCATTATAAGTTATTGACACGCTGGTACAGAACACCACAATGGTTACACAGAATGAAACTCGCCCCTACTGAATTATGTTGGAGATGCAACGCAGACGTAGGCTCTATCTCCCACATTTGGTGGTCTTGCCCGGCTATCGCAGCTTTCTGGCAAGAAGTGCAGTCGACAATTCGAACACTAACCACTCCCTCATTCACACTCACCCCACAAATGGTTTTATTATCTCTTGGCTCTCCAGACTATCAACCTTCCAAAACTAATCTGATCTCGTTCCTACTATCTGCAGCAAACTCTTTAATCCCTATCAAATGGCTAAACCCTGATCCCCGTCAAAATTGGAATGGATAAGTAAGGTCAACCAGATAGCCCGCTTTGAGGAAATATCCAGTTGGAAAACTCGCACCCATGATAAATTTGTCAAAATATGGTCCCCTTGGAGAAACCTTTTTCACTGACTATGCTCAACAGGAGTTACAAAGTCATGAAGTTGACAGCCTACCAGAATCACTTGCTTTCTGTCCCCCCCTACCCTTCGCTCCTCCTTCCTTTTACACTATACCTACACTCTAATCTCTATCCCTTGCCACTATCTCTTTCTCCTCTCTCACCCAATCCTCTCGCCCCCTCCAGCTATATTCCTCACTCTCAATCATATCTATTACTTGCTTTTCTATCGCGACACTCACCCTTTCTCTATCTTGTCTATTCCACCTACCCTATCCTTCTCCCTACCCTCAGATTGCTCTCAAGATTCTACTCAACATTCTCTGCAGTCCTGTAGCTTGCCTACACATCAAATGAACATTTATATGTTTTTCACACTTGTTCTAGCCTATTCGACGTTATGTCATTACTAGGCCACGGCCTCCCCTTCAATGAGTATTAGTTCCTTATTGTTGTTCAACCAATCTACATTGTTCTTATTTTTTCTTGTACTATCATTCATTGTACAAATTTTGAATACATAATAAAAACTTTGAAAAAAAAAGAAAAAAAAGGAGACTTCCTTATAAAAGGGTTTTTTTGGTCTTGAGACAATGGCTGGAATATTCTTTATTTATATGATTTCAATATAACAAAACACAATTAGAATCGTGTGAAAGAAAAGGAGCAGAACAAAGGCTGAAAAATAATCTCTAAATTTTGTATAGTTGAGGATAATTTCACATCCGTGCTGGAGTCTCCACCGTAGGAACCGGCAAAAATCGGCAGAGACAAAAGTCCTGTACAGAGGACGGTTTCAATATAAAAATGGCGAACACCCAACGGACACCAGATTATAGTGTATGGGGTCCGTCAGGGTCTGTTTTAGCGATTCAGCTTTCAGTTGTTTAGTCTCCTATTGGAGAGCCGTGCACAGATGTGAACCTGGCCTTAGCTGGTAAAGTTGACTTGTAGTGTTGGATGTCCTCGGTAGATATGGCAGAATTTTGAGAAATCTGTTGATACTTTGGTTTACCGCCTTATTAGTCCCTCCTACATCTTTACACATGATGAAAGTGAGACCTCCAAACCTAAACCAGGTCACCAGAATGCCTTGGCCAAAGTATTTCAATACAGGGCTAAGGGCAAAACATGGATAGAAGCTCCAGAGCCAGTCGTCGTTGGTGAGACATCCAGTTATATAGTTTATCTACCATAAGTGAGTGCAATCTATTGATAACTAAAGAGAACAATGAGGGCCATTCATATTAGGAGATTGTCGGCTAAACCTCTCAGTTTTGATGGGGCCATCTGACCATCTAATATGTATGGGGACCTCCTGATAAGGTTTGGGCAATGCCTTTGTTCTTGGGAGATGAAGAGGACTTTTCACCACCTTCACCAACTCCAATTCATAGCATCCTTCTATAGGTATATTACACTGTGTACAGGGGCCACTATAGGGCATTATACTGCTTGGAGGGGCCACTATGGGATATAATACTGTGTGCAGGGGCCACTATGGGACATTATACTGTGTGCAGGGGCCACTAAGGGACATAATACTGTGTGCAGGGTCCACTATGGGGCATAATACTGTGTACAGGGGACACTATGGGACATAATACTGTGTGCAGGGTCCACTATGGGACATAATACTGTGTGCAGGGGCCACTATGGGGCATAATACTATGTGCAGGGGCCACTATGGGGCATTATACTGCTTGGAGGGGCCACTATGGGACATAATACTGTGTGCAGGGGCCACTATGACACATTATACTGGGTGCAGCGGCCACTATGGGATATTATACTGTGTGCAGGGGCCACTATGGGGCATAATAATGTGTACAGGGGCCACTATGGGATATTATACTGTGTGGAGGGGCCACTATGGGGGATAATACTGTGTGCAGGGGCCACTATCTTATCTTATCTTAAATGTGAAAGTTTGTGTGTTTGGATGTTTGTTCCTCAATCACGCTAAAACGGCTGCACGGATTTTTCTGAAATTTCACCCACAGCTCCATATTGGCCAGGAAGGAAACATAGGCTACTTTAAAAGTTGGTCACTCACCCCAAATCGACACCGCACCCGTCCAAAGTTCTCTCCGGCTCCACAGTCGGCCCTGCCATGACGTCACTGCAGTTAGTTGTACGCCACTCCAATTGGTCCGTGGCGGTGTATGGGTGGTACAGGGAGCCAGCACAGCGGCCCCATAGGTGTGCAGAGAAATGTAGGCGTGGCCTGTGAGCGCACACACTTAGGAAAAGATGGCGCCTGCCCTAGAAGCCGGTCAGCTCCATGGCCTAGCAGGCAGCAGCGCCAATACACGTGGGAGAAGAGCCTGGCTGCCCGCATATGCCGACCGGCCACGCATGCCCTGATGGCTAATGGTGCGGCCAGGACCCGCCTCCCCACCATCTGCATGGTAAGTGTCCGCAAGTGTCGGTCTTTTGCTTCTAACGCAGCCTATGATACGTAGCATAGGCTGCAGTAGGAGCAACAGGCCGGGGACCCTCCGCAACACTCCCGGCGGCCATAGCAACGTCACGCCAACCCCACACATACAGTCCTATGAAAAAGTTTGGGCACCCCTATTAATCTTAATCATTTTTAGTTCTAAATATTTTGGTATTTGCAACAGCCATTTCAGTTTGATATATCTAATAACTGATGGACACAGTAATATTTCAGGATTGAAATGAGGTTTATTGTACTAACAGAAAATGTGCAATATGCATTAAACCAAAATTTGACCGGTGCAAAAGTATGGGCACCTCAACAGAAAAGTGACATTAATATTTAGTAGATCCTCCTTTTGCAAAGATAACAGCCTCTAGTCGCTTCCTGTAGCTTTTAATCAGTTCCTGGATCCTGGATAAAGGTATTTTGGACAAACAATTCAAGTTCAGTTAAGTTAGATGGTCGCCGAGCATGGACAGCCCGCTTCAAATCATCCCACAGATGTTCAATGATATTCAGGTCTGGGGACTGGGATGGCCATTCCAGAACATTGTAATTGTTCCTCTGCATGAATGCCTGAGGATTTGGAGCGGTGTTTTGGATCATTGTCTTGCTGAAATATCCATCCCCGGCGTAACTTCAACTTCGTCACTGATTCTTGAACATTATTCTCAAGAGTCTGCTGATACTGAGTGGAATCCATGCGACCCTCAACTTTAACAAGATTCGCGGTGCCGGCATTGGCCACACAGCCCCAAAGCATGATGGAACCTCCACCAAATTTTACAGTGGGTAGCATGTGTTTTTCTTGGAATGCTGTTTCTTTTTGGATGCCATGCATAACGCCTTTTTTTTATAACCAAACAACTCAATTTTTGTTTCCAAAATGAAGCTGCCTTGTCCAAATGTGCTTTTTCATACCTCAGGCAACTCTATTTGTGGCGTACGTGCAGAAACGGCTTCTTTCTCATCACTCTCCCATACAGCTTCTATTTGTGCAAAGTGCGCTGTATAGTTGACCGATGCACAGTGACACCATCTGCAGCAAGATGATGCTGCAGCTCTTTGGAGGTGGTCTGTGGATTGTCCTTGACTGTTCTCACCATTCTTCTTCTCTGCCTTTCTGATATTTTTCTTGGCCTGCCACTTCTGGGCTTAACAAGAACTGTCCCTGTGGTCTTCCATTTCCTTACTATGTTCCTCACAGTGGAAACTGACAGGTTAAATCTCTGAGACAACGTTTTGTATCCTTCCCCTGAACAACTATGTTGAACAATCTTTGTTTTCAGATCATTTGAGAGCGGGCTGTCCATGTTCGGCGACCATCAAACTTAACTGAACTTGAATTGTTTTGTAGAAAGAAATGGTCCAAAATACCTTCATCCAGGATCCAGGAACTGATGAAAAGCTACAGGAAGCGACTAGAGGCTGTTATCTTTGCAAAAGGAGGATCTACTAAATATTAATGTCACTTTTCTGTTGAGGTGCCCATATTTTTGCACCGGTCAAATTTTGGTTTAATGCATATTGCGCATTTTCTGTTAGTACAATAAACCTCATTTCAATCCTGAAATATTACTGTGTCCATCAGTTATTAGATATATCAAACTGAAATGGCTGTTGCAAACACCAAAATATTTAGAACTAAAAATGATTAAGATTAATAGGGGTGCCCAAACTTTTTCATAGGACTGTACATCTTAGGTATCCCTGTGTCCCAACGCCACCATGTTCCTTCTCTTTGCCGCCACCCGCAGTAACCTCCGGGCCCACCATCATTTTACTAGGACAGCCAGGAGCCTTGCCAAGGCTCCCCGGCCTGTCAGATTTTTTGCTTCTATTGCAGGGTAAGCTATGTACACTACAATACAAGTGCCGCTATTATGCTATGTATTGCATAATACCGCCGCTGCTATTGCAGGCTATGCTACGGTGGGGGCAGGTGGGTGGGAGAGGGGGCCGTGGGTGCTTTGTGGTTGGAGTGCTGGGTTGGGGGGGTGGGGGTCTGGAAATTGGTAGTAAGGCCGGCTGTTGGACTTTGCATGTAACTCCCTGGCAGGGGCCGTGGTTGTGTGCCGCCGACGGCTCCGACTGCTATGCATGGCTGCCAGTGGCACCCTTGGCTGCGGCAGGGCGTGGAAAGAGGGAAGGAGGACGGGTGCGCGGGGGAGGCTGGGACCACGTAGGAGGTGATTTGCGCAGGGCTTGGGGGCTGCGCGGACGAAGTCGCGGGTACTGCTAGTGGGACATAATACTGTGTGCAGGGGCCACTGTGGGGCAGAATAATGTGTGCAGGGGCCACTATGGGATATTATACTGTGTGCAGGGGCCACTATAGGGCATAATAATGTGTGCAGGGGCCACTATGGGATATTATACTGTGTGGAGGGGCCACTATAAGACATTATTCTGTCCCAGGAATCTTTGGCATGAAGTGGGAGGTCACACTTTCTGAACAGTCCAGGGCCCATAGTACCATTAATCCACCCCAGTGGTAAATAATACAGATTACCACGTGCGCCTTAAACATCAGTAAATGTGACAGCCATTATATTACATATGGGGCACTAACTTGGTCATTATACTACACGTGGGGGTTTACTAGGGGGTACTTTGTTTAAAAAGAAACGTTGGAACAGGGGATACATTATTGCTTAGTGGGGATCTGACCGCTGATACCCCAATAATCCTGACATCCCCCCTGTTTTACCCCAGACAGATCCTCGCTGTCATTCACTTCTATGAGTGTACTGGAGATTGCTTTGGCTCTCCGTGGTGCCCCCATTGAGGTATACGGGGAGCCTCAGGGGTGCGGCTGCCTTCATAACAAGGGTAAAGTACCCCCTGTTCTCAGACCTGGTGGGGTCTCAGAGGTCCGCACTGATCTATCCTCTGTCCTGTGGTTATTGTGTGGCATAGCCCCTTGGTGTATGTTCTGACCTGACGTCCAGGAAAGTCTTTGCTACTGCGATCACTACTCCAACATGTCCATATGCGCCGTATACACTGTATACACCATATGCACTGTATACACCGTATATACTTTTGGTGCAATTGTACTGGCTTTAGAAATATCTCCTAATCTGGAGACAAATGCGAGCGCTCCTTGTGTATTCAGCCAATCTATCCTCAGTAGACGTTATATACTGTGCAGTGCACCTGAGTATATAGAGGGCAGCGTATGGCAGTCAGGTATAGCGGGGTCAGCGCCCTGTGTAGGGGATCTGTAGGCACTGGCTGCATGTTGCTTCCTGCTGCTAGTTGTGCAATGTGCACAGCAGCCTCCCCCACCCTCGCTGGCTCAGGATGTCACTGCTGCCTTTTATGGGTCCAGATTGCTGGAGCAGAGGCGTGGCTGGGGCCTGGGCGCCCTGACAGAAGCAGACGTGCTTTGCATTCTTCATGGGAGACTTTTTTTTTATATATCCTTTGATGCCTCTGATGTCATCTTTGCCTGATTTTTTTCCTTGCATTGGGGAGTTCTCTCCTCTCTTAAGGACAAGCTGTAAACGTGCAGACAAGGATCAGATCATCTGCTTGTAATAAATCCAGGAGCTGAACTGCACAAGTGCAAGGAATCTGTAAGACGTTTCCACAGTGTGAAGAGAAAGCTTGTACATGACTTGTCCTTAAAGGAGCTCTAAACTCCGAAATCTACAGGACCAGCTGCTGGTATTGTACATGTGCATGGTGGCCTTAAAGTGGGAGTCTGGCTCTAAACTTATAGGATAGGTCATCAGTATGTGATCTGTGCCATATGAGAGCCTGCACCTTCCTGGAACCACAGCTATACAGTATACAGAGTATTACCTGAATAGGAGGGCCTGTACGCACACCCTGTAGAGTTCTCCCACAGATGACCTGTCCTGTGGATGGGCCATTGCTATGAAAGATACAAGCAGTGTTGGACTGGTCCATCAGTAGCAGAGGATCCTCCAGGGAGCCCAGGCTCAGACACAATAATGGGGGCTCAGTGGTTAGAATCTGACCAAAGACAGCATCTGTGTGTAGCTCCTAATAGGGAATGTAGATTGTGAGCCCTTTATGGAACAGTGACTATAAATGTCTGTACAGTGCTGCGGACAATGATGGTGCTATATAAATAAATACAATAAATGGTCCCAGGAGAAGATACTCCAATGTGAAGGTACTAGGGTCTATTTCCCAGGGTTTGTAGGAGGGAGGACTCTGGCATTCATTGAGGAATAGAGACAAGATACATGGCAAGCGCGCTAAGCCGTACCCAGATCCGAGCTGTAAGGGCCGGGCGATTGGTTGTACGCTTCTCCCAATTGTTTAAACAATGGCTAGTCGCAAGGTGACTCCATTCACTACACCGGTGGGGAAGTCGCAGGGTGACACCATTCACTACACTGGTGGGGAAGTCGCAGGGTGACTCCATTCACTTCACTGGTGGAGAAGTCGTAGGGTGACTCCATTCACTACACTGGTGGGGAAGTCGCAGGGTGACTCCATTCACTACACTGGTGGGGAAGTCGCAAGGTGACTCCATTCACTTCACCGGTGGAGAAGTCGTAGGGTGACTCCATTCACTACACTGGTGGGGAAGTCGCAAGGTGACTCCATTCACTTCACTGGTGGAGAAGTCGTAGGGTGACTCCATTCACTACACTGGTGGGGAAGTCGCAAGGTGACTCCATTCACTTCACCGGTGGAGAAGTCGCAGGGTGACTCCATTCACTACACTGATGGAGAAGTCACTGGGTGAATCCATTCACTACACCGGTGGGGAAATCGCAGGGTGAATCCATTCACTACATTGGTGGGGAAGTCGCAGGGTGACTCCATTCACTTCACTGGTGGAGAAGTCGCGGGGTGACTCCATTCACTTCACTGGTGGAGAAGTCGCTGGGTGAATCCATTCACTACACCGGTGGGGAAATCGCAGGGTGAATCCATTCACTACACTGGTGGGGAAGTTGCAGGGTGACTCCATTCACTTCACCGGTGGAGAAGTCGCAGGGTGACTCCATTCACTTCACCGGTGGAGAAGTCGCTGGGTGAATCCATTCACTACACCGGTGGGGAAGTCGCAGGGTGACACCATTCACTACACCAGTGGGGAAGTCGAAGGGTGACTCTATTCACTACACTGGTGGGGAAGTCGCAGGGTGACTCCATTCACTTCACTGGTGGAGAAGTCGCAGGGTGACTACATACTCTTTGGTCACATGACCAGAAAGTCGCTATGTTGTCCTAACCTATCAGACCTCCATCACTCAATGCTCCTGATGTCACTATTATATAAAGCAGACACACTTAAAGCGGTTTTCAATATTAAGGGCCTGTCCATTCATGTAACGATGACTGAGCTGTGATCCGGTATCGGATCGTTACAGAGGCGGCAAAGACTGAAAGCTAATGAGGGCCATGTGTAGGTTTCTTCAGTGCGGCCGGTCACAGATTGTAGTCGCAGTATGTGAATATGGCAGGTTGTCCATCGGTGAATACCGACCTGCTGCGACTGCGCCTAATCTGCCCCTCCCCCATGTTTCTGTAGGTTAGACAGGCTGAGTTTTTTACCCCGCAATGTGTGAATGAGGTCAAATGAAATCTCATTCGCTTTGCTGGACTGTAAGACGCCGCCATTTTTTTCCGCTACATTTCTGCAACGTGTGGCCTCAGCCTTACAGGAAATCACAGAATTCTTCCATACACAGATTTTCAGGTTCTTTGTGATGTTTTTTTCTGACATTTTTTTTATAAGGTTTTCTACCGAACTTAAAACAAAACAGGAGGTAAAAAACTTTGCGTGTGAATAAAAGCAAAACACTGCGAGAACTGCTGCGAGATGCTGTGTGTGATTTCAGCCCTGGGAGATTGTGTTTCGGCTGGAGCTTCACAGTAACCTGATCTTGGTGATGAGAGAACGCAGCGACGTTGCATCTATCACAGCCGTAGCATTGCGTTACACTCGTGTACACACAGGACTGATGCAATGCAATGTGGTCAGAGGCTTCACATGAAGTACTTGGGCCCCAGCACCAGGGCCCCTACCTTACAAGGGCCACTCTGCATTCTGCCATGTGTATGGAGACCTCGGAGTAGGATCTCTCTGCACTTGACTTCATAAGGACTCTGCACTTGACTTCATAAGGAGATGTTGACGTTGCCTTGTACCTGCAGAGGGCCCCAGCAGGAGCGAAGCACTAAGTCTGCAACCCTGCACCAGCTGCTGCCGGAGGCGTAACTGGGGGCTCCAATGTACAGTCTGAAGCAGGGCCCCCCGACTACTGCTTGTGTCACTACTACCCCTGCTTACACTATACCGCACACTATACAGCTATCATCTATGCTGCCTTAGGATTGCACAGGATATTCTTAGGAAAGGGCATCAATATGTGACTGATGAGCTCTGACACCCAGAATCCTCGATGATCAGCTCTAACTCTCTCTTCCTTTTTCTGATGACATCACGTTCATCGGTCACATGGTACAGGAGTAGTTAAGTCCCATTCAAGTGAATGGGGCTGATCTGTGATACCAAGCACAGTCCCTACGACATGTACAGCGCTGTGCTTGGTACTTGGCGCTCAACCAAATGCTGTGGCATCTTAAACAAGCTGATCTCTGGGGTCCTGTGACCTGTCATGATGATAAGCCACAATATAAATTCAGCAGGTATATAGTGGAGTAGACATAAGCAGTGATGACATCATCGGTCAGGGGCTCAGCGCCTGCATAGAGCATGGACTAGGGGGCGCTGTTTGTGGGTTCAAATACAGATCTTCTAGTTGTGCGGATGTTTCTCCTGTTGTTGTTTTCTGCCCTCGCTCCCCTATAGTTCCCGCCTTTTATATATATCTCCATATAGTCGGCTTCATCCATCTGTGACTCCTGAGTGCTGTAGAGATCTCCTCGCCTTGGAGCGCGGCCCTATAATGTATAGACATGTCATCCAGCTGAGTGTGCAGTCCTGGCGCCAGTTGTTCTCGTCAGAGGGTACCTTGTTGTCTCCTTGACTTGTCGGCTCGCTGCACAATGTTTGGGAACGCTCCGTTTTACTTTCTTCAGTCTTATCAGGATAAGACAATCCACCAAAACATTAAGGAATTTCTGTCTAAGATGCAAAAATTCTTTGTAGGTCCCCGTGTCACCACCAATATCCGCCCCATGTAACCGCCAATATCTACCCCCGTGTAACCGCCAATATCTGCCCCTGTGTAACCACCAATATCTGCCCCGTGTCACCGCCAATATCTGCCACGTGTCACCGCCAATATCTGCCACTGTGTAACCACCAATATCTGCCCCGTGTAACTGCCAATATTTGCCCCTGTGTAACCACCAATATCTGCCCTGTGTAACTGCCAATATCTGCCCCTGTGTAACCACCAATATCTGCCCCGTGTAACTGCCAATATCTAACCCGTGTAACCGCCAATATCTGCCCCCGTGTAATCGCCAATATCTGCCCCCATGTAACTGCCAATATCTGACCCTGTGTAACCGCCAATATCTGCCCCCATGTAACCACCAATATCTGCCCTCGTGTAACCGCCAATATCTGCCCCCGTGTAACCGCCAATATCTGCCCCGTGTAACTGCCAATATCTGCCCCGAGTATTACCACTGCTTTAGCCACTTCATTGTTTTAGACCAGAACAACGGAGAGCCAGCGCTAGTGTGAACTAATCCACTAATCCCCTCCTGCCTTTGGTTCTAAAAACTGCAGCAAAATCTGTAACAAAAATAACTGGTTTTCCATAATGTGGGGCCTCAGCCCAAAGGGGTATTATACAAAAAGAATTTTTGAATGAGCGATGATCTGCTCCAAAATGTTCCGATCTGCAGCAGTCACAACGCAGAGGACATGCAGGAGCAATGAAAGTGATTGTTTCCTACGGCATAGATGTTCCCTTGTTTGGCGGTATCACAGCTCTTATTAGGTGGCGCGATGTGCTACCCAGTAGACGGTTTGATGTTCCGCCCATTAGATGGCGCGATGTGCTGCTCAGTAGACGGTTTGATGTTCCGCCCATTAGACAGCGTGATATGCAGCTCAATAGATGGTTTGATGTTCCGCCCATTAGACCATCCAAGTACTGACCATCTACATAATGTAAGGTACACCAAAGTAAGCCAACTGTGTCCTATCAATACGAGTCTGACCTCTTAAACCTCCTCTAATATACAAGGTGGCAGCTGTTCTAGCTAAGTCCTGGCTCTACATTGTCTCCTGTCATCTCCTGTGCTACCTAAGGCCTGGCTCCATTTTGTGTACTGTCATCTCCTGTGTTACCTAAGGCCTGGCTCCACGTTGTCTACTGTCATCTCCTGTGCTACCTAAGGACTGGCTCCACATTGTCTCCTGTGCTACCTAAGGCATGGCTCCACATTGTCTACTGCCATGTCCTGTGCTACTTAAGGCCTGGCTCCGCGTTGTCTACTGTTGACTCCTGTGCTAGCTAAGGCCTGGCTCCACATTGTCTACTGTCATCTCCTGTGCTACCTAAGGCCTGGCTCCACATTGTTTCCTGTCGTCTCCTGTGCTACCTAAGGCCTGGCTCCACATTGTCTACTGCCATGTCCTGTGCTACTTAAGGCCTGGCTCCGCGTTGTCTACTGTTGTCTCCTGTGCTAGCTAAGGCCTGGCTCCACATTGTCTACTGTCATCTCCTGTGCTACCTAAGGCCTGGCTCCACGTTGTCTACTGTCGTCTCCTGTGCTACCTAAGGCCTGGCTCCACATTGTCTAATGTCATCTCCTGTGTTACCTAAGGACTGGCTCCACATTGTCTACTGTCATCTCCTGTGCTACCTAAGGCCTGGCTCCACATTGTCTGCTGTTGTTTCCTGTGCTACCTAAGGCCTGAGCCCATATTGTCTCCTGTCATCTCCTGTACTAGCTAAGACCTGGCTCCATGTTGTCTACTGTCATCTCCTGTTCTACCTAAAGTCTGGCTCCACGTTGTTTCCTGTCGTCTCCTGTGCTACCTAAAGCCTGGCTCCACGTTGTCTCCTGTCATCTCGTGTGCTAGCTAAGGCCTGGCTCCACATTGTCTCCTGTCATCTCCTGTGCTACCTAAGGCCTGGCTCCATATTGTCTCCTGTCATCTCCTCTGCTAGCTAAGGCCTGGCTCCACGTTGTTTCCTGTCATCTCCTGTGCTAGCTAAGGCCTGCCCCCATGTTGTCTCCTGTGCTACCTAAGGCCTGGCTCCATGTTGTCTCCTGTCATCTCCTGTGCTACCTAAAGCCTGGCTCCACGTTGTCTCCTGTCATCTCGTGTGCTAGCTAAGGCCTGGCTCCACATTGTCTCCTGTCATCTCCTGTGCTACCTAAGGCCTGGCTCCACGTTGTCTCCTGTCATCTCCTCTGCTAGCTAAGGCCTGGCTCCACGTTGTTTCCTGTCATCTCCTGTGCTAGCTAAGGCCTGCCCCCATGTTGTCTCCTGTCATCTCCTGTGCTACCTAAGGCCTGGCTCCATGTTGTTTCCTGTCATGTCCTGTGCTACCTAAGGCCTGGCCCCGCATTGTTTCCTGTCATCTCCTGTGCTATTTATGACACCTTTGCACTGGGCCCAAAGGGCAAATATGCACCATGGCCGACCCGTTTTTGCCAGACTACACAGTCTGCTATTGGCCACATTTCTGACAGATGTTTGTTGGAAAAATCATAAAGGTGCAAAACTATGGTAAAACATTCTCGGTATTTAGCTAGGTAACAATACTGCAATGTGTGAACACCGGGCCTACAAGCAGCTAATAATGTGGTGGTTGTCAGGACCCCCCCGGGTCACCCCTACCTGTACATGCATCTAATAGAGGGTATTGTGGGCCAGGCTGCTACGTATTAGGACAGCTGGCTCGGTGAGCAGGTGCACTGTCTGGGGACAAAGGTCTCCTGTCTGTGTGACAGGCCGTACACATGGCTGCTGCACTACTGTAGTATCACCCATGATATTCCCTCCGAGTCTTATTGCTCCAGCCTGTTCCAGCATTCATGTGTCTCTAATATATTCTACATCTTGTGCCAAGGGGCTCCGGCGCGGGGTTCGTGCAGACGCCACAGAATATTACAGTCACTTACATTGGATTAGTGTCTTATATTGGAGTCGCACACCGGGGGTGGGGGGTTTATTAAAGGGGTTGTCGGGGATTTTTTTTTCCCTCAGGATAAATCTATGATCAAAAGGGGGCGACACCCAACTCCCAGACCGATCATCATAGGCCCTAATAAATAAGCCTGGACAACCCCTTTAAGAATAACGTTTCCTAACCAGTCCAGTCCGGTAAAGACCTTTAGACTTCTACCCGGGGTACGGAGACATAAGACATACCACCAATGTTGCCCCAGGTGGTGGGCTGACTAAGGCAGGGGCTACACGGCGACTTTGGCCATGACTCTTTTCCATGTCACTGGGCGACTCCTTCACTAATGGAGTCACATTGTGATTATGGTTATTCCTCCTCTTTCCGTGGATTTCTCCTCTTTCCGTGGGTTTCCTCCCTCACCCCAAAAGTTTGGTCACCAGATAATAAGTCACTTTACGTTTTCTGAAATTGTCCCTACTGGGGCAGCGACTGATGTGACTAGATTGTAAGGATCTGTTTATAACACCGCCATACACTGTACAGTATGAACAGGGCCTATGCTGAGGAACACATTATGGGCTCCATCCTCCTACGTGATGGATCGTCCAGGAATATACGGACCTACATGAGCTGAATATACAGCCGTATAAACGGATGCCAACAAGAAAGCGACAATCATCACCTCACTATCGACACCCTGACATCATGATGTAATGATTATGTCCACACGTGTCATATTTACCTCAGATCACCTCAACATGACACGGATATCCTAAATCTGTATTTTATAGACTGAGCCCGTATAATGTGGTGGCCCCCGACACATGAACACCCTGCACTGGCTCTGTACGGGTTATATACCGTACTGTATATGTGAGCCGGAGAGCCGCCCGCGCTCGCCACATCCCAGACATTTGGGTGTGTTCCTCTTGTGGCCAATTCATTCCCTATGAATGCTGAACCTCGACATACCAAAGTTTGCAGAACAGGTCGGTGAGAGGAGCTGGCGAAGTGCCGGCAGCCGCCACTAGGGGGTGTTATGGAGGGCGCACGCCGCACAGCAGAATATTCACGCCTCCGCACAGATCCTGCTTAACCCTTACACTGCTAACACTGAGATTTGTCAACAAGCTCAATTCTGAGGTAAAAAAGCACAACAGAATAAAAACTAACGCATAAAACAGGCCCGAGTTTAAGGGAAGGTTTAGTTGTCAGGCTCTTACATAGAACAAATGTGAAGCCCAATGTGATATCTACTCGGAGGAGCTCATGTGGTGCGAATGTGAACAGGAAGTCCCGAGGGAATAACCAGAGGTCGTTGTCAGCTGTGCCTTAAAGGAGAACTACATGTAAGGTTGTCAGACGACTCGGCTTATATCATTCACATGTACACTGGATGGCCACTTTACCAGAGACCCCTGCCGTGACCTGATCGGAGCTCTCCGGGATGAACATTAGACCCCTGACCCCAAATACATAAAATAAAGTGGCCCCTGTTGTATGGATCAGTTCTGGTGTGAATCCATATTAAAATTGTGGGCCCCATCGACTTCTACTTTGACTCCACCCATTCCCATCCAATTCTATTTGGGCCCCCACACAGTATAACTCCCCTACAGTCAGCTTAACATGATATACCCCCGTATTATAACACTCCCCTCCATTTGTCCCCACAGATTAATGCCCCTCTCAAGTTGCCCACAGTTTAATGTTCCCCTCAGCTACCCATAGTTTAAAGCCGGACACTACCCAATACCATCCCTACAGTGACCCCGGGAACTACCCAATACCATCCCTACAATGACCCCGGGAACTACCCAATACCATCCCTACAGTTACCCCGGGAACTACCCAATACCATCCCTACAGTGACCCCAGGAACTACCCAATACCATCCCTACAGTTACCCCGGGAACTACCCAATACCATCCCTACAGTTACCCTGGGAACTACCCAATACCATCCCTACAGTTACCCCGGGAACTACCCAATACCATCCCTACAGTTACTGCGGGAACTACCCAATACTATCCCTACAGTGACCCCGGGAACTACCCAATACCATCCCTACATTGACCATGGGAACTACCCAATACCATCCCTACAGTTACCCCGGGAACTACCCAATACCATCCCTACAGTGACCCCGGGAACTACCCAATACCATCCCTACAATGACCCCGGGAACTACCCAATACCATCCCTACAGTTACTCCGGGAACTACCCAATACCATCCCTACAGTGACCCCGGGAACTACCCAATACCATCCCTACATTGACCATGGGAACTACCCAATACATCCCTACAGTGACCCCGGGAACTACCCAATACCATCCCTACAGTGACCCCGGGAACTACCCAATACCATCCCTACAGTGACCCCGGGAACTACCCAATACCATCCCTACAGTGTCTCCGGGAACTACCCATTATCATCCCTACAGTGACGCCGGGCACTGCCCATTACCATCCCTACAGTGACCCCGGGAACTACCCAATACCATCCCTACAGTAACCCCGGGAACTACTGAATACCATCCCTACAGTGACCCCGGGAACTACCCAATACCATCCCTACAGTGACCCCGGGAACTACCCAATACCATCCCTACAGTGACCCCGGGAACTACCCATTACCATCCCTACAGTGACCCCGGGAACTACCCATTACCATCCCTACAGTGACCCCGGGAACTACCCAATACTATCCCTACAGTGTCTCCGGGAACTACCCATTATCATCCCTACAGTGATGCCGGGCACTGCCCATTACCATCCCTACAGTGACCCCGGGAACTACCCATTACCATCCCTACAGTGACCCCGGGAACTACGCATTACCATCCCTACAGTGTCGCCGGGCATTGCCCATTACCATCCCTAAAGTGATGCCGGGCACTGCCCATTACCATCCCTACAGTGACGCCGGGCACTGCCCATTACCATCCCTACAGTGACCCCAGGCAAAGCCTCTCACCTGTCCAGTACATAGGGACTTTCTTTTGGCATCCATCGAGGTAATGGGGCCCCTCAGATAATTGTAGATATGTGAACAAAGCTAAAAGGGTTTTCCACAATTTACAAAACTTTGACTAAGAGCAGTGAATGGGTTAAAATAATAAGAACCCCCACGGTCACCTCTCCAGCCCCCCTAAACATTTAGGGTAACCTTCCTTACATTCTGCAACCCCATCCAGAGCCAGAAAAGTTCTCAACGTTGTTGTTGTCTCCTCTCAATGTTCCATTAGTTCCATTGCTCAGTCGGCGCCACAATCAGCACAACAAAGCTGCTTTAACATGTTTAGAAGGTGTTTTTGGGGCCCCTGGATAATATGACGGGGTGCAACTCTGCCCCTTGCACTTTAGTAAGACTAGAGACAAATTTCAGTAAATGGCGCCTTTTGCTTCTGTCCCCTGTGTAGATGCCGACACCCAGGGGCAGCTGGTACAGCTGATCGGTGCGGGGGCCAGTTGTCAGACCCCAACTGTTTAGGTACTGGTGGTCTATCTTGCTATTTAAAGGCATTTTCCAGGATTTTAAAGGAGTTATGTAGCCCATGTGTTGGTCTCTGGCACTCCCAATGAAGGGGCATCCACCGCTGCATTCATTGGTCTTGGGATCAGCGGGGTCTCAGCGATATCCTATGGATAAAGTCTCTTTACTATTGATGACCTATCCAATATCAAACTGACCTACAGCCGAAGCCTTAAAGGGGCCATGACACTTAGGCAGTGCCACTTCTTCGCAGGCTGTGACATCACCTTTATGAGAGGCGTGGCCTGCTTCAGGCTCAGTCTATTCAATTACACAATACCAGACACATCCGCCTACAGCGTACAACAGTGCACCCGGTGTTCAAGCGCTGTCACCCAGAGCATTTTGGTGTTTTGTTTATCCAGATCTATTCAGCCATTCCAAAGATAAAAGGCCTTTAGTATTCATGTAGATTGTGGTGTACTAGGCAAGTGGGCGGTAACATTGTATGACATACAGCACACAGAGACCCCGCCCCCAGAAAACCCACAATGGTACTGCCCCCTTGACTAATAGACCCTAATATGTATAAACTGTAACAGAGTTTATATCGTTGTAATAGTTGATCAGATTATGGATAAAATAAAAAAACACCAAAATTCTCCGGGTGACAGCGCCGATCAGATAATGGATGTCATTGGGATTATCACACTGGTGACAGCGCCGATCAGATGATCGATGTTATAGGGATTATCCCACTGGTGACAGCGCCGATCAGATGACGGATGTTATAGGGATTATCACACTGGTGACAGCGTCGATCAGATGATGGATGTCATTGAGATTATCACACCCGTTGGCAATGCTGATCAGACCACGGATGTCATTGGGATTATCACACTAGTGACAGCGCCGATCAGATGACGGATGTCATTGGGATTAACACACCTAGTGACAGCGCCGATCAGACGATGGATGTCATTGGGATTATCACACCTGGTGACAGCACCGATCAGATGATGGATATCATTGGGATTATCACACTGGTGACAGCGCTGATCAGATGATGGATGTCATTGGGATTATCACACCTGGTGACAGCACCGATCAGATGATTGATATTATTGGGATTATCACACCTGGTGACAGCGCCGATCAGATGATGGATGTCATTGGGATTATCACACTGGTGACAGCACTGATCAGATGATGGATGTCATTGGGATTATCACACTGGTGACAGCGCTGATCAGATGATGGATGTCATTGGGATTATCACACCTGGTGACAGCGCCGATCAGATGATGGATATTATTGGGTGTTTTGGACCCAGTGACCGGTTTTCTTTAAAATGAATACAAGGTAATTCCTATTTGTACAATCTACAATGATAAGAGAAAGTGATGACAATAAGGACGTATCGGCGGCTTGTACAGAATCACTCGCTCATCACTTGCTTTTATTGTAGAAAATATACTTTTCTGTGACATAAAAATCCTCGGCTCGGTCACCAAATATTACCAAAACTTTGATTTGTGAGTCCAAGAGAAACGTTAGACGAGGAGACTGCGGTTAAAGTCGTAGGCCACCTTCAGTCTAGTCTTCCCGCTGGGCTGCGACCAATGCTGGAAAAGGGTCTGCAGGTGATGGGACGGGCTGAAGCCGGTGACGTGGACGGAGACCGAGGCCATCTAAGGGACCAAATACACAAAGAAGAGGTTATTGCTGCACCTCTTGGGGTCTTAGATAAATCATAAAGGGTCAGTCAATGAATGGTTAATCTAGCTCACCGAATTGCCAGAGAGGCTGCAGTGTTCAGATGATCGCTGCAGCCTCTTCAGTACTTACCAAACACAGCGCCCTACATTGTATAGTGGTCGTGCTTGGTATTGAAGCTCAGTCCATACACTAGAATGGGACTGAGCTGAGATCCGACCATGTGGCCGATGACATGGCTAGTGAATAGGAGCAGGGAGCGCTGCTGATCCCCAAGGGTCCCTGGTGCTGGACCACCAAAGATCTTCAATTGATGATGTGTCAAGAGGAGGAGCTTAAAGGGGATATTATGGACACATCCTTTATGCAAAGAACAGGTGATAGTTGTCCGATCTCCAGGTCCTCCAGTGATCAGGACGCTGGAGGACCGAACGTCTGCCTAAGGTTTCCTTGTAAATGTAGTTCCAGTAGGTTTGTGTCTGGCACTCCATACACTTCCATAGGGCAATTGGGTTTACAATCTCCACAGCCTCATAGAAGTGTATGGAGTGCCGATCATACAAGCACACTGGTGGTCCATTCACAAGGGGGACCTTCAGTCCTCCATCCTCCTGATCACTGGAGGACTTGGCAATCAGACGGGACAACCCCTTTAATGAATCTGCCCCACTGTGTTAGGAGATTTTACATTGGATGTCCAGTAACATTTGGCAAAGTTCACCCAAGACTTACTTGTGCAAATCCACTTGGTTGCTTTGTAGCCCATGTTCAGGGTCCGTGGCTAATGGTGGCCATAAATACCAGATGAGAACATTGGGCCAGCAGATTTGGGCAGATTGGATGACCACATAATGTCTATGGAGGTGTCTCCACATGGGAAGGGGATGGAGAATGTTGGATTTTAACCATTGGTTTTCTCCTCTCCCCACTGATGGTCGCTTGGCCATGTAGGAGGTGGTCAAGAGACATAGTGGTCATTCTATAAGTTTACCATAGTGGTCACTTATAGCTGTGCTGTCTACAAGGGAAAAGGTGAAGTCTGAGCACAACCTCCTATCTCAGCATCATCTAAGGCCCCATGCACACAGGATAATCTGGGCCGGAAAATCTACATAAACCGAATCACTCAGAGTAAGTACAAGGAGCTGAAACCCAAACCTTACACGAAATACTGCAAAAAAATACCAAGAACCTGACCCGTTCACAGTCCTATTCACATTATGCACACATCTATTGAATTCCTGACGTTCTGACCTTCATAAGCTTCAGCTCGGGGTCTCTTGCTAACCCTGTACTCAGCTTGTGGGGCTGTGGCCTCTGTTTCGGGACTGGAGAAGATGCCGAAAATTTAGTCCTGGGAGGCGGAGCCTGTGCAGGGGAAAAAAAGCGACAGTTATAATGATCAGCCCGGCGCGTGTGATGTCATTACGGAATATAAGATGCGAGTGATGTCGGTGGTTTCCTGTGAATGGACAGACGGCGAATTCTATCTGGTCCTCAACACTTTCATAGGCGACACCATCAGATTTATTATCATTTACACCCTAGGATCGCTGCTGCCTGAGGCGATCTATAGAAAGGACCCCCCCCCCCCCCCCCCGAGAAAAGGATACCCAACCCCGCTATCTTTGGTCGTGTGATGGGGTCCCCACATTTGCAGATCAAAAAGTCCCCTTATTTGGACCCCATATAATATAATGCCACCTTTTTGGCCCCCACATGGTACACGTCTCTCTTTTCTTGGCCCCCACGCAGTTCACAACATATTGTTTGTCTCCATACTGTATACAGCCCCATTTTTAGGGTCCCCACACAGTATATGACCCCGTGTTCTTGTCCCCACACAGCGTATGACCTCTTTGTCTTGTCCCCACCCAATATATGACCCCTTTTTTTATTGGCCTCCTCACGGCGATATTGTCGGCCACTACTTATTCTATTATACCAATACCTAGTGGCCAATACTTTACACCCATCCATGACCTGGACTGGAGTGTGGATCGTTAAGTACCGTATTTTTCGGACTATAAGACGCACTGGACTATAAGACGCACCTAGGTTTTAGAGGAGGAAAATAGGGAAAAAAAATTTTGAAGCAAAAAATGGTAAAATATTTAATATATGGGAGTTGTAGTTTTGCAACAGCTGCAAGGCCACATTGACAGGTGACCCTGCAGCTGTACGGGGATGCATAGAGCGTTTTTTTTTTGCGGGGCCAGCTGTACTTTTTAGTTATACCATTTTGGGGGATATCTATTGCTTAGATCACCTTGTATTGAAAAAAAAACAGGAGGTGATTTAGAACTTTTATTTATTTCATTTTTTTAAAGCTTTTTTTTTTTTTTTTTTTAACTATTTTATTCCCCCCCGGGGGCTTGAACCTGCGGTCACTTGATCGCAAGTCCCATAGACGGCAATACAACTGTATTGCCGTCTATGGGACATTCTGTCTATTAGTATTACGGCGGCTGGTCATAGAGATACTAATACAGCAGTGACAGGCTGGGGAGCCTCATTAGGCTCCCGGCTGTCACCCGGACAGGTCGGCTCCTGCGATATCGCCGCGCAGGAGCCGGCCTGCAACTTTACAGGTACGGGGCCGGTGGGAGAAGGGGCCACGGATACTGACCCGGCATCCGCTGTACTAGAGAGGCGGATGCCGGGGAGGGATAGACGCCGGGGCCTGAGACATCGCTACGATCCTCTCCCCTGTATGAAGCCAGCAGCGGGGGGACGGAGGAGCCCCTGCCGCTGCCTGGCTTCATGCAGGGCAGAGGAGCGCAGCGATGTCTCAGGCCCCGGCACCTGTAATGGCGTCTATCACTTGCCGGCTTCCGCCTCTCTATTACAGCGGATGCCAGGCGCCACCTTCAGACTATAAGACGCACCCTTCTTTTCCCCAAAAATTTTTGGGGAAAAAAGTGCGTCTTATAGTCCGAAAAATACGGTAAATTACTGGCCGCTAGCTATTGGGATAATAGGATAGGTAGTGCCTCCCCCCCCCCCCCCATTTATGTCATATACCAGGCTTTATAAATCCCCCTCCGTGTTTACTGCTTTTTTTTTTTTGAACTGTAATTTTTATTGAAAGGATTTTTGTAAAATACAACACAACACAAAAAACATGAACGTGAAGCAATGCACATACCATCAAATAGACTGGGAATGTATACACACCACAAAAACCTGAGAGTGGAAATGAGGGGGTGGGGGAGGAAGGGAAGGGGAAGGAGTCAGAGACCATTCAAAATACAGTATGCGTCCCAAGATGACCATATAGCCTGGAACACCTCAACAGTATGGTTAAGTGTGGCTGTAAAGTTCTCCATGCTACGGACATCCTTAACTCGGGCTACAAGATCAGAGCCAGAGGGAGGAGAGGTACATAGTTTTTCAAAGACAGTCGGTGGGGACACCTTCAGAGAGCCGAACTGGGTAAAAACAAAATGGACAATCTGCTGGTAATGCAACCATTCAGTGGTGGGAAGATGTAGTTCTGACACAAAATACTCAAAGGGCCTAAGCACCAACGTCAGCGGGTCTATTAAGTCAGCGACACGGAAAAGGCCAAGCCTACTCCATGGTCGCACCAAAGCTGACGTAAGTCCCTCCGGTAAGAGGGGGTTGTACAAAAAGGAAATCATGGACGAACATTGGGAGGCCAGGGGAAAGATTTTAGAGCAGGTAATCCAAATGGCCCTTGTGAAGCGAATAGGACCCAAAAGGGGAGTGGACGGAAGGGGAGAGGAACGGGACCACAGAAACGCATTGGGATGCATCAGAGCCAACCACAGTTTCTCTATCTCAACCCACGTGTTTACTGCTTTATACAACAATTCTTAAAGGGATTGTCTCACCCTCCGGTCAGCCCACCAGAAGGGACTACTTATGAAGAGCCACTCTCCATACTGATTGACAAAATTCACGTCAGAGACTCTGCACGAAAAAATCCTGCAAGGCCGATATCTGCTGAAAACCTTCAGATCCCCAACTAACCCCACAAGGTCCCTCGGGATCTATCGCTCTCCAATGGGAATTGTCTTCATGAAACCTCCCATTATAAACACGTATTGGTACAAGGTAGACGCAATGAGATTCCAGGCCTAGATATAGGATTAACCCTTTCTATGTCCAGATGGTATAACCTGAGCACGAACCGTCAGCTATACCAGGCGGGGGAACAGAGGGGAAATCTTTGGGGGAGTCCTACAACTCCATCAGTGACTGGATGTAACACCACGTCTTGGGGGGGAGGTGTTATTCTATAAGGGTCCATGTATAACATTCGGCTCTGACTCAGCAGATGAGTAAAACCTCGGAGGAGTTCTCCTTTATTAATAGATCTCTATACAATCGGGGCTGTGACTAACAGATGTCTTAGGTGGCAACTTATTCATCGTAGTCATTGACATTCTCCAGCGTTACATTTACATCTGCTTTTCATATGAGACTGACTCATGTACATACAGTGATGTGCAAAAGTTTTAGGCATGACGGGGGGGGGGGGGGTAAAAAAACATAACACAAAGAAAGAATGAAATGTAATTCCCCAATATCTGGTGTCAGTACATGGTATATGGAAGTGCCCACACAAGGCCACTAATATTATGTACCCCATGAGGTTAAATTAATTTTAGGAATAATCATTATCATTTCTATTTGTAACATATTTTTAAAGAATTTTTGGTGATGTTGTTTTTAATTTTCCATGTTATTAAAAAAAATCCAAAAAATTCTAACTCTTTCCACTAAACCTAAAATATTTTGTGACTTCCTGTTTCCTGTAGACGGCCTGGGGGCCATAGAAAGAGTGGTCTGGAGCAAACCCTATGGACTGCTATAGGAGAGGTGTCTAGGTCTGCGCTGTGACCTGAGTACATAACTGCTGATTGGTGATTTCTGTATCTTATCACTGTGATCATCAGTGTGCTGTAAGTGAGGTGACTGCTGCAAAGACCTCCTACAGAAAACAGGAAGTCTCAGCATATTCTTTGGCTTCATAGCCAGAGCCAGAAATGCAGGATGTATAGAAAGTTATTAGAATATGAATAATTAGATTGAAATTATTTTTTAAAGAATTTTTGATGAAGTTTTAAAATATGTCTAACATACAACGTGATCAAACAAAACAGGTCATTTATTGGCAATACATTCCCTTTAAGTGTTTTTAATTGATTTATTGTGTCAATAATGTATGTATATTTTATATATCATTTTTTATTTACTGTCACCAGAACCAGCATATCACCCCAGCCCTGCAGGTAGATAGGTTACTGTCACCAGAACCAGAATATCCCCCCAGCCCTGCAGATAGATAGGTTACTGTCACCAGAACCAGCATATCACCCCAGCCCTGCAGATAGATAGGGTACTGTCACCAGAACCAGCATATCACCCCAACCCTCCAGATAGATAGGTTACTGTCACCAGAACCAGCATATCACCCCCAGCCCTGCAGATAGATAGGTTACTGTCACCAGAACCAGCATATCAACCCAGCCCTGCAGATAGGTTACTGTCACCAGAACCAACATATCACCCCAGTCCTGCAGATAGGTTAGTGTCATCAGAACCAGCATATCACCCCAGCCCTGCAGATAGATAAGTTACTGTCACCAGAACCAGCATATCACCCCAGCCCTGCAGATAGATAGGTTACTGTCACCAGAACCAGCATATCACCCCAGCCCTGCAGATAAATAGGATACTGTCACCAGAACCAGCATATCACCCCAGTCCTGCAGATAAATAGGTTAGTGACACCAGAACCAGCATAACACCCCAGTCCTGCAGATAGATAGGTTAGTGTCACCAGAACCAGCATATCACCCCAGTCCTGCAGATAGATAGGTTACTGTCACCAGAACCAGCATATCACCCCAGCCCTGCAGATAGATAGGTTATTGTTACCAGACACATCATATCACCCCAGCCCTGCAGATAGATAGGTTACTGTCACCAGAACCAGCATATCACCCCAGCCCTGCAGATAGATAGGTTACTGTCACCAGACCCAGCATATCACCCCAGCCCTGCAGATAGGTTGGAGAGGGGTCTGATGGCAGTGTGAATAAAGTCTTAGGCAGTAGTCCCACATTTTCATATACACTTGACAGGATGACAAACCACAGATGATAACAGCAATCTGACCTTGTCATTGGGGTTAATATGGAGAGATGAGAGGTAGTTGCTGTGTAGCTGGGATCCTTTCCACTTATAGAGAAGATCGGGATCTCTTGTGTGTTCGGATGTGGCCCTCTGTAGATAGTGTGTGGATCTGAAATGATAAAACACAGAAGAACACGGCATATGTATGAAGCAGGGGGTACGGACAATAACGTGGAGCCGCCACCCAAGTTCTGGTTCTCACCACAACTCTTATCTCAGCCCAAGTGTAAATGAGAAGACATCAGTATAGATATGGGGAGGGGAGGGGGGGGGGGGGGTTCAGTTAGATTCCCAGTACCAGGAAATTGGGGCAATTTTAGAAAGAGACATTACATTTTCAATTTCTTTCTGTCTTCACTAAAGAGAACTCGTTGGATATGAATTTATTATTGGGCTTTAAGAGATTGTCTAACAAGTATTGCTTTTCTTACAAAATACTCAGAATGGGTTAAAAAGAAATAAAAGAAGCAAAACTGACCTTTGCCCTGCTGCTCCCGATCCTGCACAGGTTCCCTGCTGGTCTCTACTTCCTGATCTGTAAATACTGCTTATTCTTGGGGTCTTCTGTGGCCTGGGATTGGCTGAGCAGTCATTTCCTTTGTGCCCCCTTATACCAAGGTAGTCGAGATCAGCAGGGGCGCAGGTAGCCAATATTGCCTCTGTCACCCTACTAAACCATACTGAGCCTTTGTACCTGACGGACAACCCCTTTAAGAACTTGCTGATATACATGCCATGGGCAATTATCTCTGCTAGGACGTAACTAAGCGAACGTAGGGATGGATTATTACCGCCCCTGCCTTCCCCATCGCTGTATGCATAGTTCTCAATCAGCGATGGGCGTAGAGCTATGGAACTCCCTTAAGGTCATGTGATCTTCAGAGGGCCAGAAGCTGCAGGGGCTGCGGAGCGCTAAAGGACCTACAGTATCTCGATAGAGAATACCAGGAGGCTGCGTTCCTCCTATAACTGGGGTCAATGGATCAGGGGGAAAAAAATACAGTAATGTAAAAAAGCCCCCCAAAATAACAAAATATAAAAAGTGGCAACACCATGTCCATGTCACAAGTTCTAGGACTAACCCCCGCAACATCTAAAAAGGTGTCATCCACATAAAATCTCTGCAATGGAAGTTGTTAGTGCCGTGCACAGACAAATAGGCAAGATCTTCTTTCTACATTCATACAGATATATGAATAAATAATAATGATTAGAGATGAGTGAACAGTGAAATATTCGAGATTCGATATTCGTTTTGAGTAGAGCCTCAATATTCGACTACTCGATCCAATATGGAATCCCATTATAGTCTATGGGAAAAAATGCTTGTTTCAGGGGAAACCACTATTCGACTAAAGGTGTTTAGGAGGAGCGCTGTGCAGTTAAAGCCCACGGACCCCATTATAGTCTATGGGGTCCGTGAGCTTTAACTGCACAACGCTAGCAGTTGCGCTAATAAGAAGTAAGCTCCCTCGTAACAGCAAGCTGCCAACTCTCCCGACTAGCAAAGACGAGCCTGCGGCAAATCAACGCTGGTTCTGCAGCAGGCTCATCCTTGCTAGTCGGGAGAGCTGGCAGCTTGCTGTTACGAGGGAGCAGCGCTGCACCTCCCATGAGGCGACCTGAAGCGAGCGCTTCAGGCAGTGCTATGTCAGGGCCCCAGGGAGGGCGGCATTTTTGCTTCCCTAAACCAGTCCAGGACAAGCTGTCCTGGACTGGCTTAGCACCGAGCGGTGGTTTGGGGAGGCCACTGGAGCAATGCTGCTCCAGTAGCCTCCCCTCACGCTCAGGCAGAGAGTAGGTCATCTCCGTGCCTGCTCTCTGCCTGCGAACGCCACTAAGCCCCGCCCCCTCCACTCAGCCATGCCCCCTCCGCTCAGCCACGCCCCCTCCTCCCGTGGGGGGGGGGGCGGCTTTCAGTAATTCACCTCGGGCGGCGAAAGGGGAAGGTTCACCCCTGCGAGGGAGCTTTCTTTTTTGTCATAGGAATGCATTGACCAGCGTTGATTGGCCAGTGTACAGCATTCGGCCAATCAACGCTGGTCCTGCTGGAGGCTCGTCTGTGAGGAGGCGGAGTCTAAGATCGAACCACAATGGAGACTGCTGTGGTCCGAATATTTGAATATTTACTGCGAATAGCTAGTAGTATTCAATCGAGTACGAATATTTCGAATACCGTAGTATTCGATCTAATACCTACTCGACCGAATACTACTTGCTCATCTCTAATAATGATACAATTATAAATCCCTAATTCCGAAATACCACACAACAATTAATGGAATAAATAGGAGGAAAACAATATAATCAGCAAAACCGCAAGTACCAAAAAACTCAAAACCTTGCCCGGTCATGAACCAGGGAAAATGGCCAACTCCGGTAACATCCTTTAGTTGCTCCTCCACTGATTTTTTCCACTAGTCCCCACCATCCCTGAGCAATCAGTCCAGTTATTTCTGGTGCTGAATATGATAATTAGTCTCTCTTCTGTCAGAAGTAGGCAAGTGGGTGTGACTCAGAGCGCCAGTCAAAGGCAGCATCAGAGATCAGAAACACCCCCCCTTCTTGCTCCTGTCTGACCCCGCCTACCTGACAGTAGAGAGACTAATTATTGGGAACCAAAACTAACAGCATTGATTGCTCAGGAACGGTGGGGGCGAGAGAAATAGTTCCAACTATGCCGGAATCAGTGGAGCGGGGCTATTAGATGGTGTTAAGAGCTGGAATTGGTGGAGGTGGTGATAATGTCCTCTCTGACTATATGACTATGATAAAGGAGGTCAGAGATTCCAGGTGTGTTATATATTAACCTGTTCCTACACCACAAACTTCCATTATGTACAATGTGTCCTGACACCAGTGACCCTATACCACCAGTGCCCCACTCTCCGGATCTTCCTCCTACCTTCTCCATGTCTGCTTATGACCTTGTGGTTCCACATTCTGTAATAATGATTCCAGCGGCTGAATTTCTTCTTCTACATTCGGATGTGACACTGGAGGAAAACAGTTCTCAAAGATGTCCAGACTGCTCTGAAGGATAAAGCACCAGAACAGACAATTATATTGCGTACAGGAATGATGTGATATATGAGAGAAGCGGCCTGATTTATTCTCAGCACCTCAGGTATCACTAGGATGGGGCTGAACTGCAATACCAGACATAACCTTTGGACCAGAGTGGCGCTGTTTCAAGAGAAAAAAAGTTGCCCCTCTTGTAATTTCATAAAACCTTTATAACAAGCCGGCTTCGAAACTTGTGCGAAATGTGAACTGGAGTTCTGGCCTATAGTATTAATTGACTTAATTTTAATGTAATTATGATTTAATCATAAGCATTTATGCTATGGGGGGTCTCCTCTGCGAGGCCTCTTACAGCCCCCCCACCCTGACGGGTTCTCACTTTGCACATCGGACATTTATGTAACACAAATGTCTCAAGGTCTTCCTAGTTTTTACCCTCAGGGGCCCCTGCACTCTTCGGGCCCTTAGATTTGCTATCTTGCATTGTGTGAGCGCTGCCTGGACAGTTGTCTTCTGTTCTATCAAGGTCTTCAGGCGCATCTTAGCGAAGTGAAGGCCATGTAAGCAGGATGGAGCTGTAAGACGTAGTATTAAGGATTCTGGTCCATCCCTCCATATATTACACCTGGGCACACGCTCACACGCTACCTCCACATTCTCCTTCTTTCCAGAGCTCAGCAATATTTGGAGGCTTCAGGCTCGACCTTGGAGTTTGCTAGACAAGAAAAACAATCTGGAAGCCAAAACGTCAGCAACAATGTGCGCTGCCCGCTCCGACTCCTGACTATTCCTTATCCGTGTCACCTATGGATTGTCCGTCTTACGCTACTGACCCAACCACATGACAAGGACTGCACTCTAATGCCCAGCTATATATCTCTTATATATCTGTATCCTACTAGCACAGCTGTCCCTTATATGCCATTGATATGTATACAAACGGTTAATATTATTCTGTCTTTATATATTGGGGACAAGGTCACTTTGGGTAACAGACCCTTGGTTGTGTATGGTGGACGGTGTTTTGTATGACCATGTATTGGTGACATAGTGGGGTGGCCACTGTATATACAGTATATAGGCGTGCCTGCTGTACCCCATAAAGGTCTCTGCTGGATATGAGTAATAAACGCCACGTTGTTGCCATCTTGTATCTTTGCTCAAGGCAGGAGATCAGGACAACCTTGTTATATGTGTGTTGATGACGTTAAATGGACTCTAATACTCTCATCCACTTGTGAGAGACCTCAGTATATGATCATAGATGAGTCTACCTGGATATGTCCATCCAACTGTGGAGTCAGCCAAACCACCGACTCCTCTATTTTACCTGCTCCGACTCCTTCATGACTGGCTGACCGCCATGGACAGACAGAAGCAGTAATGACTGACTTCTATGAAAGTAAATACATAACACATGTGCATCAAATTCTCGACTCTATCTCCACCCAAAATTGGGACCAAGCCTGATTTCGACTCCACAACTCCACCTCTGATTCCAGAGCCCTGGTGATAAATATATGACATCGTGTTTTGTGACTAGTAAGAATGTCTGACTACATGGCAGGAGTGGGCTTATGATGACCAAGGGGCTATGCCACAGTACCTGCTATGGGGCCCAACAACTAAGGGGGGCCATTTCCACTGAGATCAAGGGGGGCTTTCATGATAACTACGGATGATGGAGAGAGATGTGGAAAACTGACTGTACCTCCATTACTATCCAGTGACATCATAAGACTTCATGTGACATCATTATAATCAGTCTATGCTGTGGCATCATCATTATAAAACCTCATCTGCCTAGGCCCCAGGGTCTTCCTCAATGGCCGATAGACTACTGATGTCAGACATATGTAGCCCTGGATGGTGATTTAGCTCTAACCATATGGTGCGGCCATTCCCCTTCCCCAGAGTGGTCCCAATGGGCCATTACTAATATTTACAGGTTTCCAGGCTCACTTTGTCTATAGAGTGCTCTCTTGTACACAATGTTGTGCTGTCTTCGCACCACCAGCGCCCGTCATGCTGTGTTGTGTGCACCTCCTCATCTTCTGTCTCTGGTTCTTCACCTTCTGTATCTCTAAAGGCCACCCAGGTGTCTATGAATAGAGAAAATAGATGAATTATTCTCCTAGTATTGGTCCATATTCATACAGTGGTGCAATGACAACCTTTCTATTAGTACTGGAGAATACATTATAGATCTCAATAAGAGAGAATAGTACGGTGAGCTTCTTAGACTATTCAGGATTACCAGGCATGATATATGGACATGTCCAAAGAAACACAAATATAGGCATAAAAGTATAGAAAAGTGACGTCATAGCAACATAACAACATGAGGACGAGCCGGAGGAGGACGAGCTGGTGGAGGCAGACGAGCCGGAGGAGGACGAGCCGGTGGAGGAGGATGAGCCAGGGGAGGACGAGCCAGAGGAAGAAGATCCGGTGGAGGAGCACGAGCTGGAAGAGGACGAGCCGGTGGAGGAGGATGAGTCGGTGGAGGAGGACAAGCTGGAGGAGGAGGACGAGCCGGTGGAGGAGCACGAGCCGGAGGAGGATGAGCTGGTGGAGGAGGACGAGCCGGTGGAGGAGGACGAGCCAGAGGAGGACGATCTGGAGGAGGAGTGATAGCTACCTCTGCAACCCTCCAGCTACACCCCTGGTGGTCAGGACTACAGTAATGTTTGGCCACAGGTAGATGTTTTATATTTTCATGAATAGTGTGAGATGAGACCTCACCCTTGCTTTGAGTTTCTGGACTTTGATCCCAACATGAAGACCCCCAATAGGTCATCTGGTGCTCAGAACCAACAATAACACATTTAGAACATGTTAATGTCCCAGGAATATATATATCACCTTAAATAGTGGGGTCATCATAGATAGTGGAGCCATTATAGATAGTGGGATCACCATAGATAGCGGGTCATCAAATATAGTGGAGTCATCGCAATCTGTACAAAACCTTACAGGGGGTTTCCAGTCCCAAATCGTTTTTTCACACTGAAGACCCATCCACAGGATAGATCAACAGTACATGATCTGTCAGGGTCTGACACCCAGGCCTCACACAGATCAGTGTCACAGCAGTCTCTGGTTGTCGGTAGCGAATGGGCAGCACCGCTCCTATACAAGTAATAGGAACGTCGCAGCAGCCCCATCTACTGCATAGCATTGCCCGTCCAGTACCCAAAGGCTGCTGCAATATTAAGTCTGTGTGGGGTCTGGGTCTCGGACCCTGACACATCACATACCGATGACCTTTCCTTTGGTTAGGTCATCAGTATGAAAAATCGATTTGGGGTCGGAAAACCATTTTAAGGTTTATTTAGCTAATGGTGGTGTCATATAAGGCCTGCATGTTAACCATAGTGGATGGACCCTTGTGGGGTCACATGTCTTAATGGTATCAGCAGAATCGTAACTCCAGGACCACACTGCACACTCTGTGATGGGCCCAACTACCTATAGAGGTATAGTTTATGTAGCAGAGGGACATTTAGGGCTCCCCCAAGGAGCTTTTGCTACTGCTGCAACCCATGTAGCTCTCGGCCTGGGAAATCAGTGAAACAATAAGGCCCAAGATGGAACACTATGGCCAGTGTTATGGTAAGTTATGGTTAGTGTCCTGGCCTCACCACAGGGTAAGCTCTGCAGCACATGGGCAAAGTTTTATGTCCATATTATGGCTGCAAATTCCATACTGACCATGGGTCAAATGATCCATACGGTACTTACAATATCATAGGAATTTAGGACACCCAGTCATAATATGGGTGCAAAATGTCGCCATAACATGTTTGCGTGAACTGGCCTAAAATGGTCTCCAAAGGTCTAGCAGAAGACACTTGGAGGTAACTTTGAAGGCAATGACTTACAGCTTGGGGCTATTAATAGGGGTTAATAACCGATTAGTTTATGACGGGCAGCCCTCAGAATTATTCTCAGAGGACGGAGGACCCATGGGGCCATGGTGATGGGGTATTGTGGTCTCCATGTTATGGGGTCTCCATACTTACATTTGGCTATGTTTCCTTGATGTGTTATTGTAATAAGCATCTCAATGTAATAGAAGCATGGGGTATATGAAGAAACCTTATAGGAACCAAATCCAGAATATCAACGAATAATATTTCATGGGTCAGGGGTCTTCATTCCTTTATTGATCTGAACCTCTCCACAACTCCCAGAACGATGATGCAGATCCATACACTACAGACTTTGTTATTGTATATGCACAATGATGTCAGCGTCATGCCATACAACCATCCACACACATATAGGTTGTCATGTGGACTTGGTCCAAACAACAGAATATCTGCATATACGTTACGGGGGGTGGGGTGGAGGGAGAGGGGATTACACGGTATCCTGCAGGGTCACGGCCACTAATCCCAGATTACTGAATACTTCATGTGATTTATGGTCCAGTATAGATATATGTATCTATGTAAATAGACATATCGTATATCTGCATTACAGAGGTCTCCTATACACGAGGACAAAGCAGCGCTTGCTGTCATATAAACACACAGACGGGTTCTTACCATCAAGCCGACATCTCTGCAGACCCTTGTGGTACCAGTCACTCTCATCTTCCCCCTCCGTCTGCTGTGTCCCTTGAAATTCTCCCCAAAGCACGGGGGTCCCCTCTGTTCTTGTCCAGTCCACCTCTGTCTCCGGATCCTCTTCCTCGATCACGTCTCTCATTCCCAATGGAGACCCCGCCGTGTTGTGAACAATCCCTGCGGCGACTTGATGCTGAGCAGACAATGCCATGGCGTGTCGGATAAATGTGTTTGTTTTCTTGTGCGGGGTCCTATGTGACCCCAAAAACGTCCTCATTCGCCCTGGTTTAGCTGGTGTTATTAGGAGCGAGCAGTAGAGCTCACACTGTACTCAGCCTTCTCCCCCTCCCTCCATTTTCTGCGCTCCCCCTGCCGCTCTTTGCCTCTCCGAGGAGAAAAGCTGTTTTCTCACATTCTTACAAAAGCAGCACTGCCACCTAGCAACCCGGCCAATTAACATCATTATCTGGCAGGCAGGAAACGACTGTATATACGGCATTGTCTACCTATAGACTCCCAATCATTCACTATAATATTCTATAGCAGGAATCACCCTCGTATTTTGCAGCTTTATAGTAACGTATCTAGTGCACGAACACAGTAAAATTGCTATAAGACCTTGTACACACAGGATGCCTACAGGTTGGTTTTATGGACCGAGAGGCAGCGGCGCATATAGAAGAGATGGGGTCATATAGCGACACTGTACATACCTATTATTATGGGGGCACAGAAGGGCCCCTTGTTTGTTTCTGCATCCATGACCCCTCCTGACCTACATCATTGACCTCTCACCTAGCCAACTAGCACCCTGTTCTGTACCAATGAGTGGCCCCATTACAGCTCCTTTTGGATGGGCGCTTTATTATACAGGGGTTTTCTGGGACTTATAATTGATGGCCTATCCTGTGGGGTCTGACACTTGGGACCCCTGTTTGAAGCACTCCTCAGGGACCACCACTTCCACTATACAGGCCATGTGATCTTATGTTCAGTGGTCAAATGAATGGACTGAGCTGTGATACCAAGTACGACCATATACCCAAGTAGGGCGCTGTGCTTGGTAAGCATTAAAGAGGCTGAAGCGATTAAACGAATGTGGCAGTCTCTACAAACAGCTGGTCGGTCAGGGTCCCAGAAAACCCCTTTAATTATGTTATCTGGTTTGGATTATATACTAAGTCATGTCCGAAGGCTGACATATAGGAATCTACCCTCCAACAGGTGGCGCTAAAGACTCAGCTTTCCTTTTTCCTGGGCACCCGCTCACTAAGGCCCGCATAGTGGCCACATAGTTGATTGTTATAGTAGGTGCGCCCTGGCACTTACTATTGTTTATATCAATAAGAACAGGATTTATATCTTTGGAATGGCTGAAAGGATTTGGAATAACAATCAGGTTGATGGAGCCGATCAGATGATCTATGCCATTGGGTTTTGAAAGCTGGTCATCGGTCTCTTTCGCTTGAAGGGAATGTAAAGGAATGCTAAAAAGTGACTGGACTTCACACCCTACTAACACTTTGGTTGTGATGCTCCTAAGTTCAGCTGAGAAAGCACACACAACAATGGGTAACCATGTTCAGACCTTGTGGCTTTCAGGCCCCAGATCTCCCTATCCACTACAGCTTGGAACGTGAGCCCCATCATGTTATAGACAATCATCTCGGCTATCTCATACATACATGTGACTTGTAACTATTTAGCATATGATCAGTTCTGCAGATTCTTCTCGACATAAATGTCAGTGGAGATGGCTCGTAATAGTGAGATCATAAAACGTCCCTGCAAACGAGAAACATTACACAAGTCTGGAATCGTGGCCTGAAAATAGGTGAAGAAGCCTTAACTTCAATATTGTCATAAGAAACGTTGGCTCAAGTCTGCAAAAAAGTACGAATCATGGAGAATAGAAGATTGGAAACGGGTGATTTGGAGCGATGAGATGAAAGTCAATAGACTGGACTGTGATGGGTGCAAATGGGTCTGGAAAAGAGAAGGGAAAAGGAGGCTAAGGGGCTGAGACATTGAAGGAACTGTTAAGTTTGGTGGACGAAGCCTAAGGATATGGAGTTGTGTCACAGCCAAAGGCATTGGATACTTGACCAGGATCGATGATGGACTCAATGATGAGCTAGATGTGAGTATCTGACAAGATGAGTTACTTCGTACACTTAAGTACTATGGGTATGAAAAGGACAACATAGTGTTCCAGTAGGACCTGAAGCATACATAGAGTTTAGCAAAGAAATGGATCAAAAGCAATGAAGTAGAGGTGCTGGATTGTCCCCCACAGTCCCCAGATCCCAACCCAATCCAACACTTTTGGGTGGAGGTGAAGATAAAGCCGTATTCATACCCAAGTGAGGCAACCAGTAGGCACCAACATTGGGAATGTGTAGATGAGGCCTGAGCTCGAGACTTGAATCTGATCGAGAGCCCAGAAGGATTCAGGCAGGGCTGAAAGCAAAAGGTGGATTTACAAAATACTAAAAAGATTTTTAGGAGCAAAACCGTAACAACGTATTTCCATGACAGAATCTCCAGAACTCATCATAAGCTAAATAATTATGTATGTAATTTATGTATGAGATAGCCAAGATGGTTGTTTATAACATGATGGGTCTCACGTTCCAAGCTCTACTGAATGGGGAGATCTGGAGCCTGAAAGTCACAAGGTCAGCACAGATCAGATGGAGGATGTAATTGGGCTTTACAGATGTGGTGGCAGGGCCGATCAGATGGTCAGTGGCATTAGGTTTTTCAGATCTGGAGATAGGGTCAATCAGGTGAGGAATGTGATTGGGCTCTTCAGATCTGGTGACAGGACTGATCAGATGGGGGATGTCATTGGGCTCCTCAGCTCTGGTGACAGGTCCAATCAGATGGGGGATGTCATTGGGCTTTACAGATATGGTAACAGGGCCGATCAGATGGGGGATGTCATTGTGTTTTTCAGATCCGGAAACCGGGTTGATCAGATGACAGATGTGATTGGGCTTTACAGATTTGATGACAGGTCTGATCAGATGGGGGATGTGATTTAGCTTTAAAGATCTGGTGACAGGTCCGATCAGATGGGGGATGTCATTGGGCTCCTCAGATCTAGTGACAGGGCCAATCAGATGGGGGATGTCATTGGGTCCTCAGATCTGGTGACAGGTCCGATCAGATGGGGGATGTGATTGGGTTCTTCAGATCTGGTGACAGGGCCGATCAGATGGAGATGTCATTGGGCTCCTCAGATCTGATGACAGGGCCGATCAGATGGAGATATCATTGGGCTCCTCAGATCTGGTGACAGGTCTGATCAGATGTGGGATGTGATTGGGCTCCTCAGATCTGGTGACACGTCCGATCAGATGGGGGATGTGATTGGGCTCCTCAGATCTAGTGATAGGTCCGATCAGATGGGGGATGTCATTGGGCTCCTCAGATCTGGTGACAAGGCCGATCAGATGGGGGATGTCATTGGGCTCCTCAGATCTAGTGACAGGTCCGATCAGATGGGGGATGTCATTGGGATCCTCACATCTGGTGACAGGTCCAATCAGATGGGGGATGTCGTTGGGCTCCTCAGATCTGGTGAAAGGTCCGATCAGATGGAGATGTCATTGGGCTCCTCACATCTGGTGACAGGTCCGATCAGATGGGGGAAGTCATTGGGCTCCTCAGATCTGGTGACAGGTCTGATCCAATGAGAGATGTGAATGAGCTTTACAGATCTGGTGACAGGTCCGATCAGATGGGGGATGTCATTGGGCTCCTCAGATCTGGTGACAGGTCTGATCCAATGAGAGATGTGAATGAGCTTTACAGATCTGGTAACAGGGCCGATCAGATGGGGGATGTCATTGTGTTTTTCAGATCCGGAAACCGGGTTGATCAGATGACAGATGTGATTGGGCTTTACAGATTTGGTGACAGGTCTGATCAGATGGGGATGTGATTCAGCTTTAAAGATCTGGTGACAGGTCCGATCAGATAGGGGATGTCATTGGGCTCCTCAGATCTAGTGACAGGGCCAATCAGATGGGGGATGTCATTGGGTCCTCAGATCTGGTGACAGGTCCAATCAGATGGGGGATGTGATTGGGTTCTTCAGATCTGGTGACAGGGCCGATCAGATGGAGATGTCATTGGGCTCCTCAGATCTGGTGACAGGGCCGATCAGATGGGGGATGTCATTGGGCTCCTCAGATCTGGTGACAGGTCCGATCAGATGGGGGATGTGATTGGGCTCCTCAGATCTGGTGACAGGTCCGATCAGATGGGGATGTCATTGGGCTCCTCAGATCTGGTGACAGGTCTGATAAGATGGTGATGTCATTGGGCTCCTCAGATCTGTTGACAGGTCCAATCAGATGGGGGATGTCATTGGGCTCCTCAGATCTGGTGACAATCCTCTTTACAGAGTATTTTCTTATCCAGGTTATGGGGTTATGAGAGGCTTATATAACAAACAGATCTTTAGTTGCTATACGTGAAGAACAGTCACCTCGTGAGATACCCCCTCCCCATGACAGCAGTTTTTTCCATACAGGGCACAGCGACAACAATGGACAACAGAGCAGGTAAGTAGGAGAGAAGAGGGAAAGTCACTCAAGCATCTTAATATTCCATCACCTTGCAATCCCCTCCTGCACCTTGTAATTTGTTACCATATTTAATGTAATTCGGCTTCAAAGGAAACATTTGTAGAGGGTATCACATTATAGATGCATGAAAGCACAAGTGTGAAAATCTTAAAAATGAAAGAAAGTGAACGTGTGCCATTCCAGCTCTGACTTGCGTCATGTTGACGCCAATGAGCATAAGACCGTATTGTAAGGCGGTGACTGTGTGCATAGGACGACCTCTAGTGGAGGAAGCAATAATAACCGTATAAAGCTACCGCCACATACTGTACACTGCCCATAAGGCTCCATTCACTATACAATAATATAGTAAAGCACAGCAGAAACCACACAAAAAGTATAGAATGGTATATACCAAGAGTAAGATAAAATAATCCTTTAATAGTCCCACAGTGAGGAAATTTCAGTATGTTACAGCAGCGTAGTAATACAGATACAGGATAATACACAGTAATATATTACAGACGTAGACACACATATGCTGAGAAGAGAAGATATACTAGGAGTCTATAGCAGCTAAGGAACAGAAGAAAGAAGACTTCAGGATCATTTAGTTCTCTGTGCGGGGTGATCTCCGCTTGGCCTGATGTAGATTATACAGCCTGACCGCGGTTGGGAGGAAGGATCTCCGATAGCTCCTTCTCACACTTGGGGTGAAGCAGTCGGTGGGAGTTGTTCTCCAGCATAGAGGTCACCACGGACAGTGTCCTTCTGTCACCCACCACCTGTACTGGGTCAGGGGGGCTCCCCAGGACAGAGCTGGCCCTTCTGATCAGCCTGTCAAGTCTATTCCTGTCCTTGGTTGATATACTGCTCCTCCAGCAGGCCACACCGAAAAAGATGGCTGAAGCAACCACAGAGTTCAAAAAGGCCCTAAGAAGTGGCCCCTGGACTCCGAAGGCCCTTAGCCTCTTCAGCAGGTAGGGTCTGCTGTGGCCCTTACTGTGCAGCGCCTCCAGGTGATCGGCCCAGTCCAGCTTATTATTGGCGAGCGCACCCAGCTACTTATAGGTCCTGACTATCTCACTGCCCGTCCCCTGGATCTCCACCGGGATCGCAGCACTTCTCCATATGTTTTTTTTTCCCCCTTTGGGTCTTATGGTCAATGTGTGCCATTATACAATACTATACAGTACTATACTATACAATAGGCAATCTACCCAACTATACCGCCAGACTAATACTGTGATTCTAAACCCCATCTTTTAGTCCATGTTCACACCTGGAACTGTTACATATTCCATCCCCAATATAAGTCAATGGTGGTGGTGTTCATTATACGACAGGTCCAGCACCGCGCCAGGCTTCCTTTATGAAGACACCTTTTACAGATCTCCATCCCACACATGGGCAGGCATCTGAATTACGGAGAGGCCGTAATGTCTTGATAATTCAGGTGCGTCTCGCATCAGTCGGGTACTTTATTACAACTGGTGTAGGACACAGCAGTCTTAAAAGGGTTGTCCGGGTTTATCTTTTTATGGCCTATCCTAAGGGCTGGAAGCAGAAAGCGCTGTATAGACTGAGCTCTCTGTGGCTTCGTATTGTGCACTGGACGGGTGCTGGAAGTGGCTCCTTACAGTTGGTCGGTCCGAAGGCCTGGTGTTGGTCCCCTACTAATTATGTACAGTATTTATGACTTATCCTGAGGAGAGGCCATAAAAATAATAAACCCGGACAACCCCTTTAATACATTTCCCTCCATTAATTTCAATAGACCCTTCACAAGTCCACGTTTTTAGCTGCCATGTTTCTCTGTTTCTTGACGCTCTACGGAGGTAAAACAACCATTTTTCTAGTACGTTTTTATAGCCTTAGGCTTCGCGCACGCGACCATAGTGGATTTACTGCCTGAAAATACTGATCCGCAATCTACATCAAAACACGTCCACACACCATCTGCAATCGCTGATGTTATATCTTATATGATCCCCTACACTGCTCTCTGCCGCAATATAGGACATGCGTCATAATCTGTGATCAATGCCTATGGCAAACACACGGCTGCAGTCACGTGTCGGGGTCCATAGAAGTGAATCAGATTGTACTTTTATCTGTAATTTTGGATCCACAATTGAGCATAGAAATGACAGTTGTGTTCATGAGGCCTAAGGAAGAGGGAACCGTCTAAGGCCATATCTACACGACCAGACGACTCGTAGCTGTGCTTTTTATGGGTCTGTGGTGTAGCCTTTTTTTTTTCTTAGATCCATTCACCTCAATGGGCAAGGAACTGTCTGGTGTGAATGAGACATAAAGCTTCGGTGCACATGACACCGTCGCCTGGAGCTGCCCACTTCAGACTGACCATGAAGGGGGTGTCCGGCCTTTCACGGTGGTGGTGGGGAGGGGGGGGACAATGTCCTCCATACAGCTCTATTTCCTATGATGACTGTGATGGAGACTTAGGTGAAGATGTGAACTAGGGGATTGACTAAACATGGCCGCTATCCTCCAGAACCAGCGCCACCACCATTCACAGGTCATGTCTGGTACTGCAGGCTACACTGAAGTAAACAGGCCTGAGCTGGAGCGTTTTTCATGAACAACCCCTTTAAGTCATGGCTAGTCCCTTTTAGAGGGAGTTCTGGGGGTTCTCCAGAGGCCTCATTTTGGTACATTGGCCCCATCTCCACCTCATAGACAGGCACTTCACGCACACATATGACGGTTTGGTGAGGTGAATGTTGGCGCATGTTATGTGGCCCTCTACATATAGGCCTTGTAGTGCTGTGAGGAGGGTTGGGCACATCATGGCGGCCTCTCCTAATTCTCAGAATCTATTTATAGCTGCGACCAACAACCACCAGTCTGGGACCGTGCAGGACAAATATAGAGCAGGTGCGCATGCGTGCTGGACCACAGCGGCGGCAGGAATGCAGAGCGTGCGCAGTAGGTGTTGACGCATTGGGCGTGCTCAGTGATGGGCAGGGACAGGTGCAGCAGCTGCACAGATTTTCCTGACGTCACGGCTAGGCCTGGCTTCCTATTGGTGGCGGCTCTTGTCAGTCGCAGAGAACGGGGCGGGACTCGTGCGCGATGTAAAAGATGACAAGGACGAGAAGAAGAAGAAGAAGATGATGAAGATGAAGAAGGTGAAGAAGAAGAAGAAGTCTTGTGAGGAGCTGAACCCTCAGGGCATAGAGGCAGAAGGAGGAGGAGTCGGGGAATGCCCGCCGGCACTGAGGTGATGAACGGGAACCGGGCAGGTGCTGAGGACAAGGGGCAAATGTAGGATAGTGAGGGGTTAGTCTGAGGGTCAGGCAGGGGCAGTCTCAGGGGGGCGGAGGGTATTAATACTGGATCTGAGAACAGCCACAAGACTGCCAAAATGTCCTGAACCACCCAAAAGTGTTGTGACCCCCCCAAGAAGCCCTGAGCCCCTGAAGAGTCCTGACCCCCCTCCCCCCAAGAAGCCCTGAGCCCCTGAAGAGTCCTGACCCCCCTCCCCCCAAGAAGTCCTGAGCCCCTAAAGAGTCCTGCCCGCCCCTCAAGAAGCTCTGAGCCCCCTGAAGAGTCCTGACCCCCCTCCCCCCAAGAAGTCCTGAGCCCCCTGAGAAGTCCTGACCCCCTCCCCCCAAGAAGCACTGAGCCCCTAAAGAGTCCTGCCCCCCCTCAAGAAGTCCTGAGCCCCTGAAGAGTCCTGACCCCCTCCCCCCAAGAAGCCCTGAGCCCCTAAAGAGTCCTGACCCCCTCCCCCAAGAAGCCCTGAGCCCCCTGAGAAGTCCTGACCCCCTCCCCCCAAGAAGCACTGAGCCCCTAAAGAGTCCTGCCTCCCCCCCTCAAGAAGTCCTGAGCCCCTCAAGAGTCCTGACCCCCTCCCCCAAGAAGTCCTGAGCCCTCAAGAAGTCCTGAGCCCCCTGAAGAGCCCTGACCCCCCCCCCCAAGAAGTCCTGAGCCCCCAGAAAAGCTGTGCTACTGGTGTCCTCTGGCTGATCCCAGACCCCTGAGAAATGCCCCCTGGATATCAGAGCAGTCACTGAGACTGAACTGCCTGCAGGGAGCGACATTGTGCCTGTGTGTGCAGGAGCCCTTATATAGAGCGGTATAGTCTCCTATGTAACAGGACTTATACAGAAAGCCCCTGAGTCCTCCCCCCCCCCTTGCTTCCTCTCTTCCTGCCTCCCCCCGCCCACCCCTCTATCCAGGCGGATTCTGATCATGTAACGAATGCAGGAGAACATTTAGTAGATTTAGGGGCAGTTTTGGATATGAGTGTGACTACATAAGATTGGGCTGTAGTCTGTTACCATGGAAACACATAGACCTGCATGGGAGCACAAAACATAAAACAGATTTATCAGCAGGACATCCCTCTGTGATACAGTGTGGTGTGATATATGTCACGTTTTCTTGTAGACATCTTTATGGACCAGATTGATTCTCGGTGTTACTGGTGGATTCCGTATGAAGGAGTTCAGACATTCTCCTGGAGATACGTTCCTTCATTATGTCACCTCAAGACAGTCTGTGCCGGGTGAGGCTTTGCTTTATATAAAGTGTCAGGAATACAATATTGATGCCCTATACGTATTGTGATTGGTGGGGGTTCTGCATCCTGACCCAGCACCCTTACTGATCAGCTGTTGGAGGAGAACACGTGAGCTGTGTGGCCTCATCATACGCTGAATAGTGACTGTGCTTGGTATTATAGTCCAGCCCATTCACTTGGGGCTGAGCTGTCATGGTAATATCCAGTTCTCTTCTGCCACATTATCACCTCATGGGAATGTATTTTACAGGTTACCATACACGTGTTAGCTGAACATGCGGTAAAATCCTACATGCTTGAACCCTCCCTGCGAGGCATCAGAGGAGTTTTTAGTTGGTCCCTAAACACATGACATGGCTGTGAGGGTGGGTTTACGTTCATGTAATGTATATGTTTGCTTCTACACTGTGTATACATGACCACTAGGTGGCAGCACTGTCATACAGTTAATGTACAGATTACCTCGAGGTCCTACAGATACATAGAAGTATCACATTATGTCATACATATGCATAGAAGTATCATATCATGTCCTACACATACATAGAAGTATCACATCATGTAATACACATACATAGAAGTATCATATCGTGTCCTACAGATACATAGAAGTATCGTATCGTGTCATACAGATGCATAGAAGTATCATATCATGTCCTACAGATACATAGAAGTATCATATCGTGTCCTACAGATACATAGAAGTATCACATCGTGTCCTACAGATACATAGAAGTATCATATCCTGTCATACAGATACATAGAAGTATCATATCATGTCCTACAGATACATAGAAGTATCACATTGTGTCCTACAGATACATAGAAGTATCACATTGTGTCCTACAGATACATAGAAGTATCACATCGTGTCCTACAGATACATAGAAGTATCACATCGTGTCCTACAGATACATAGAAGTATCACATCGTGTCCTAAAGATACATAGAAGTATCATATCCTGTCATACAGATACATAGAAGTATCATATCATGTCCTACAGATACATAGAAGTATCACATCGTGTCCTACAGATACATAGAAGTATCATATCATGTCCTACAGATACATAGAAGTATCATATCATGTCCTACAGATACATAGAAGTATCACATCGTGTCCTACAGATACATAGAAGTATCATATCATGTCCTACAGATACATAGAAGTATCACATCGTGTCCTACAGATACGTAGAAGTATCACATTATGTCATACAGATGCATGGAAGTATCACATCGTGTCCTACAGATACATAGAAGTATCACATCGTGTCCTACAGATACATAGAAGTATCATATCATGTCCTACAGATACATAGAAGTATCACATTGTGTCCTACAGATACATAGAAGTATCATATCATGTCCTACAGACACATAGAAGTATCACATCATGTCCTACAGATACATAGAAGTATCACATCGTGTCCTACAGATACATAGAAGTATCACATCGTGTCCTACAGATACATAGAAGTAACACATTGTGTCCTACAGATACATAGAAGTATCACATCGTGTCCAACAGATACATAGAAGTATCATATCATGTCCTACAGATACATAGAAGTATCACATCGTGTCCTACAGATACATAGAAGTATCACATCGTGTCCTACAGATACATAGAAGTATCATATCATGTCCTACAGATACATAGAAGTATCACATTGTGTCCTACAGATACATAGAAGTATCATATCATGTCCTACAGATACATAGAAGTATCACATTGTGTCCTACAGACACATAGAAGTATCACATCGTGTCCTACAGATACATAGAAGTATCATATCATGTCCTACAGATACATAGAAGTATCACATCGTGTCCTACAGATACATAGAAGTATCACATCATGTCCTACAGATACATAGAAGTATCACATCGTGTCCTACAGATACATAGAAGTATCACATCATGTCCTACAGATACATAGAAGTATCACATCATGTCCTACAGATACATAGAAGTATCACATCGTGTCCTACAGATACATAGAAGTATCACATCATGTCCTACAGACACATAGAAGTATCATATCACACAGTCTACATGTAAAGCTTCTATGACTTGTAATGGAGACGCTCTGAATCTCCTACAGCGCCATCTTAGGTATCTTATTCATTTTGAAGAATCTCTCAAGGGTTCCATCTTACTTATCTTGGTCATGTTAGGGCCAGTATTCCGATTTTTCACAGATCTAGCAGTGGGAACAAATTTAGGGTCCATGTCCTCATATTGGGCCTGTATGATTAAATACACAGATGCTTCTTTTGTCTGAATCCATGGAGGGGACATATCTGTCACATGACCAAAAATTGCCATGTCACCCAGCAACTAGTGTAAGTGAAATCCCACAATCACCTCCTAGGGAATGTCGTCGTCACCACTACTGGCAAGGAAACTGAGCAGTGTGCGATTATAGTTTTTGTGTGACTTGGGGTCGCTGGTGCACCAGCCAGTAGATTACTGTATACATATATCTGGCCCTGGTCTGTAATGCCAGTAGATCACTATATACATATATCTGGCCCTGGTCTGTAATGCCAGTAGAACACTATATACATATATCTGGCTCCGGTCTGTAATGCCAGTAGATTACTATATACATATATCTGGCTCCGGTCTGTAATGCCAGTAGATTACTATATACATATATCCGGCCCTGGTCTGTAATGCCAGTAGATCACTATATACATATACCCAGCCCCGGTCTGTAATGCCAGTAGATCACTATATACATATATCTGGCTCCGGTCTGTAATGCCAGTAGATTACTATATACATATAACTGGCTCCGGTCTGTAATGCCAGTAGATTACTATATACATATATCCGGCCCTGGTCTGTAATGCCAGTAGATTACTATATACATATATCCGGCCCTGGTCTGTAATGCCAGTAGATCACTATATACATATATCTGGCTCCGGTCTGTAATGCCAGTAGAACACTATATACATATATCTGGCTCCGGTCTGTAATGCCAGTAGATCACTATATACATATATCTGGCTCCGGTCTGTAATGCCAGTAGAACACTATATACATATATCTGGCTCCGGTCTGTAATGCCAGTAGATTACTATATACATATATCCGGCCCTGGTCTGTAATGCCAGTAGATCACTATATACATATATCTGGCTCCAGTCTGTAATGCCAGTAGATTACTATATACATATATCCGGCCCTGGTCTGTAATGCCAGTAGATCACTATATACATATACCCAGCCCCGGTCTGTAATGCCAGTAGATCACTATATACATATATCTGGCTCCGGTCTGTAATGCCAGTAGATTACTATATACATATATCCGGCCCCGGTCTGTAATGCCAGTAGATTACTATATACATATATCCGGCCCCGGTCTGTAATGCCAGTAGATCACTATATACATATATCTGGCTCCGGTCTGTAATGCCAGTAGATCACTATATACATATATCCGGCCCTGGTCTGTAATGCCAGTAGATTACTATATACATATATCTGGCTCCAGTCTGTAATGCCAGTAGATCACTATATACATATACCCAGCCCCGGTCTGTAATGCCAGTAGATGTTGTGGTTTTGCAGCGGTCACTTTGCTTCTTGCTGAGCCTTGCACAATCCTGCCCTGCACACTTGTACATTTGTACCCGGCTGCCTACTCTGCCCTTCACAGAGCCCACACTGAATTCCTGAGATCTCGGCTGTTGATAGCCCCTTGTCATTTGTGCCACGTGACCCCGAATTCCAGCGTCTTGTCCCCTGTTACCCTTCTGTCCAGTGTTTGTTTACAATATTTATAGGAATGGTTTTGGCACATTTCTGTTGTTACTGCACCCCCCTTTCCCCACCCAGTGACCCCTGATTAGTCAGTGCACACATGATGTCACTGTGATGGAAGAATATGTGTGCGCTACTAGGACTCCATTCACACTGCACTTCTGCTACATATATTAACCTTCCATAGGCCAATCATTCCTTAATGTACACCCCAGGTTGTGGAAAAGATTGCTGCCTTGTACAATCCCAGCAAAGTGAAGGTGTTTTCATGTAATTTTAACCCCACATTGCATAGTCACCCAGGCCTATCTCCAACCTCCAAAGGAAGGCAGCAGCACAGTCTGAACAGCGTCCACAGGGCTATGGTTATACAATACTCCGACTGCTCAGACCATCGCACAACACAACTATAGATCTGCAGGAACTTACATTTGTCATTCTCTTTAGTATACAGGGTTGTTTATGTGTCCAGGTCAGTGATATCTGCAGCTCGGTGAAGAGGATATCCTGCAGCCAGTAGTAATGCACCCCCTTCCTGATACCTGCACCACTAAATATAGTGCAAGGACCTCATTAATGTGTAAACATGGCTGGGCTTATTATAGGTCTAATATATACAGCCAGAGGGTTTCACTAGATTCATGTATCCTTGTTGACCACTGTTCACATCTGTACATTGGAAGGATTCTCCTCATACATATTCACAATGGAAGGCTATGAGGTATCTAAGTGTGCAGGAGGTTAGATACATCACTCATCTGCTACTATTGTAAAGAAGGGATAATGAGTTGTAAACCTTGGTATAGAATAGAGGAACTACTACTTCTACTCCTAATACCACTCCTATTCCTCCTACTACTAATACTCCTCCTGCTACTACTAATACTATCACTACTAGTACTCATACTATTACTACTAATACTACTCCTATCCCTACTACTAATAATACTACTCCTATTCCTCCTACTACTAATACTACTCCTATTCCTCCTACTCCTAATACTACTCTTATTCCTTCTACTACTAATACTACTCCTATTCCTCCTAATACTACTCCTATTCCTACTCCTACTCCTAATACCACTCCTATTCCTCCTCCTATTAATACTCCTACTAATACTACCACTACTAGTACTCATACTATTACTACTAATACTCCTCCTACTCCTATCCCTACTGCTACTATTCCTATTCCTCCTACTCCTAATACTACTCCTATTCCTCCTACTCCTAATACTACTCCTATTCCTCCTACTCCTAATACTACTCTTATTCCTTCTACTACTAATACTACTCCTATTCCTAATACTACTCCTATTCCTTCTACTCCTAATACTACTCCTATTTCTCCTACTCCTAATACTACTCCTATTCCTTCTACTCCTAATGCTACTCTTATTCCTTCTACTCCTAATACTTCTCCTATTCCTCCTACTCCTAATACTACTCCTATTCCTCCTACTCCTAATACTTCTCCTATTCCTCCTATTCCTAATACTACTCCTATTCCTCCTACTACTAATACTACTCCTATTCCTTCTACTCCTAATACTACTCCTATTCCTTCTACTCCTAATACTACTCTTATTCCTTCTACTACTACTACTCCTATTCCTTCTACTCCTAATACTACTCCTATTCCTCCTACTCCTAATACTACTCCTATTCCTTCTACTCCTAATGCTACTCTTATTCCTTCTACTCCTAATACTTCTCCTATTCCTCCTACTCCTAATACTACTATTCCTCCTACTCCTAATACTACTCCTATTCCTCCTACTACTAATACTACTCCTATTCCTTCTACTCCTAATACTACTCCTATTCCTTCTACTCCTAATACTTCTCCTATTCCTCCTACTCCTAATACTACTCCTATTCCTCCTACTCCTAATACTTCTCCTATTACTCCTACTCCTAATACTACTCCTATTCCTCCTACTACTAATACTACTCCTATTTCTTCTACTCCTAATACTACTCCTATTCCTCCTATTCCTAATACTACTCCTATTCCTCCTACTACTAATACTACTCCTATTCCTTCTACTCCTAATACTACTCTTATTCCTTCTACTACTACTACTCCTATTCCTAATACTACTCCTATTCCTTCTACTCCTAATACTACTCCTATTCCTCCTACTCCTAATACTTCTCCTATTCCTCCTACTCCTAATACTACTCCTATTCCTCCTACTACTAATACTACTCCTATTTCTTCTACTCCTAATACTACTCCTATTCCTTCTACTCCTAATACTACTCTTATTCCTTCTACTACTACTACTCCTATTCCTAATACTACTCCTATTCCTTCTAACCTAATACTACTCCTATTCCTCCTACTCCTAATACTACTCCTATTCCTTCTACTCCTAATGCTACTCTTATTCCTTCTACTCCTAATACTTCTCCTATTCCTCCTACTCCTAATACTTCTCCTATTCCTCCTACTCCTAATACTACTCCTATTCCTCCTACTCCTAATACTACTCCTATTTCTTCTACTCCTAATACTACTCCTATTCCTTCTACTCCTAATACTACTCCTATTCCTCCTACTACTAATACTACTCCTATTCCTCCTACTACTAATACTACTCCTATTACTACTAGTACTATTACTACTACCACTAATACTCCTATTCCTAGTCCTGCTAATACTACTACTACTCTTACTACTCCTTCTCCTATTATTACCCCTCCTGTTCCTTTATACCGCTTCTTGTCTTGCTTTTATAGAAGACATTTCCTCTTTCCTGACTTTTTTAGAAGATACTTGGATTCCCTTAAATAAATATCCATATATTAGATTGTCTTTCCTTTGTGCGGTTTTGTTCCTCTGTTATACCTCCTGGAAATACAAGACTAATTTGAAGGTCTGAGTCCTATATACCAGCTCCATGCCCATTTGGGGCTGGGATTTCGGGTTCTGTACCTAGTAACCTTTACCCATCTGTGTCTTAGCTTCACAGTTTCATAACTTTTATTGTGTAGGCTCCACACTAGACTTGGGGCCCCTGTTTTAGTGATCAGTGGGGCCCCCATCCATCTGCACATTTCATGACCAACCCCCCTTGTGAGGGCCCATTGGAGCGTCGTATCTGATGGGATGTAGCAGATCCCCTATATCCTATGTGTCAGGTCTTAGGTATAAGGAGATCTGATGCGCCCACTTCTGTCCTCTCATTGTTCTTCCTGGTGTATTACAAGACGTTCCCCGTTTTCTGTCTCCTTTATAGTCCCGTCTTCTCCATGGCTGTGACATAAAAGGCCGAGGCTGCATGAAGAGGACCCCATGTGAGCCTGGAGTCGCCCCAAGGGATGGAGGTGAGTGACTTGTGCCAGCCATTGTGTAGCCCACGCAGAATCTTCTCTTGCATCTTAATTACCATCTTGTGAGCTTGACCTTGCAGGGAGGTGACGAGGGTGCAGACAAGAATTGGGGTCTTTACACTGCTGGCCGGCAAGAGAATGCTGGATATGGCTGATAAAAGCCCCATACAGTTGCCTTAGTGCGTGTCTATGTGTGTGAGATGATAATACTATGATGCCACGTATCTCCGGGTCTCTTCTGACAGACGTGGCTATATACCTGGGGTCAGCCATCTCTTCTCATGTATATGGGCAGGTGCTTCTGACCCTAGACAATTTAGTTAAGAATAAAATAATAAAATAAAGTGTACTTGCCTATTCTAGGCCCGGCTGTCCAAGACACAGCTCCTTAGTAAATCGTATCCTGTTATGACACTTTAGCAATGATGTACATCGGCCCCTGACTAGTCCCTGCAGCTGGTTGGGTTGGTCCTTACAGGTTCTGGTTCTGCACCATTGACCTACCCAGTCGCCTATTGAGTCCAGTGATGGGCTTCAGGGATGACATGGGTCCAGTGCAGGTCATTGCTGGATGGCGCGGTCTACGTCAGGTGAGACCAGAAAACCCTTCTAAATATCTGAGACCTTTTTGTGAGGTTCAGACTTGTATAACGTCTTTACCACCTCTCAGCCAGACAGATGAAGATGATGTCCAGTCTGGTCGATGTTCACACCAGTGACAAGGTCTTGGTATTGAGGCAAGATGTGAAGCTCTGCGGCCCTGCAGGATGGTAAGTGTGCGGCTGGTTTATACGCCGGTGTTCACATCAGACGGGATTCCCTGGAGCCGCTTACGGCTTATGTTTTGTTTCTGACTTTATCCGCAGAGCTGAAGATTTGTGAGGTCCGACCACGTTATTATGCTGAGACGTACTTTGGATCAGGCGGATTCATTGGACCGGGATTACCATAGTCAGTGACTACCCTGGATATGATTACATTCATAGTTGGACAGCGTGTATCTATATATACCGTATATATATATATATTAGCACTGGGCAGTTATGACATAAATCGGGCGTTTTACCTCCAGCTCTTAAGATCCCAGCGTGTAATCAGCTGAGGCCCAGCGGAGGCGATCCGTCATTATAAGCATGATCTGTCAGCAGTGATGTCATCGATGTGACACGTATATGATGGAGATTCCAGATACAGATTCATTTATTCTATTTAATAAAAAATAGTTTCTTAGTTTAATTTTTTGTGTGTAATTTCCTTTATAATATAATTATTGTATTACATGTGAATCGTTTCTATATTACGGTCTATATTGCACATGTATTGGCTGTCAATGACTTTAACATATACTGTTAGGCTGCCATGTCGGGGGCGCAGTGTATCGGGGGTGCAGTGAGCCTGTGATTGGGGGGCACATTAGAAATATGGAGTTTGTACAAGCAGCAGCTTTGGCTCTGGCAGACGTGGGAAGGCTGTTTATGTGAACAGGGCTGTATAGTCAGGTCCTGCAGTCATGTCCTTCTCCTTCGGTCTCCTCCTCTCCTTCAGTCTCCTCCTCCTTTGGTTTCCTCCTCCTTTGGTCTCCTCCTTCAGACTCCTCCACCGGACTCCTCCTCCTTCGGTCATCTCCTCCTCCTTCGGTCTCCTCCACCTTCAGTCTCCTCCTCCTTCTTCGGTCTCCTCCTCCTTTGGTCTCCTCCTTCAGACTCCTCCTCCCCCAGTCTCCTCTTCCTCCTCCCCCAACTGCAAAAAAACTTTTAATAACCACCTGTTGCAAAGTTGTCCTCAGGTCCTGCAGTGTTTGGGGGCCACAATACACCTCTGTCCCCTAAGAAGACTTCATTGTCATAAGTGGTAGGTGGGGGCAATATGATAGATTAGGGTCTGCTGGCTTCTAGTTGCACCCCTACACACAGAAGGTATATGCTATAGGTATTGGAATAGAATATCAGATTATATATGGAATTGCAATAGCAGAAAACTCATCAGATACCTGCAGCGCAGATACGGTTCCCGCAGTCACCTTAAGCAATGATTATGGTGAAATCTGCAGCAAAAATGTCAAGATCTGGTGCTGGAAAATCTGAGGCCGTGTACAGAGGCCGAGTTATCTGAACTTGTGCAATTGGAGGAATATGCAAATCTGTCTTCCATTATGTTAATATAGGGAGAAAGCGCCTCAGTCATGCACCCGACCTTCCCAGAGGCCTTTGCTGCATGATGTTAAAGGGAGCGCCCCCTAGTGGGCTGCATGACTGAGGCACTGTCTCCCTATATTAACATCATGGGAGACAGATTTGCATATTCTTCCCATGATCCCTCACAGTGGAGTGCAAATGGCTTGTAGGTCTCCACACCACTGTATGGTGGTCTCTCCCTAAGGAGTGACACTATCCCCTTAACCTTGTGCAATTGGTGAAACTTCTGCAGCAATGCTGTATCTTATATGTAGATATCTCCTGTACTGCCAAGTCTGTCCTGAAATAACCGTTACAGCGCGTTGCAATCAGTCTAAGAATAACCATTTGTGTTGCAGGGTGGGAGCCTAATGCACAAGTTTAGCAGCACATTCCAGTACATGGTGAAAGAATAGCTCGGAGCCCGGCACTGTGGGGGAGGGGCAGTGATGGGTCCAGGATTTATAGGGCTCCCGCTGCAGTCCGTGCCTATAGATTACCTCTACGCATACAGGCCCCATCCCAACCATATAAGGTTTGTGACGGGTCGGCTGCGATGAGAAAAAGGATTTACTCTATTACATCAACTTTATTTCTTTTTCCAGCTTGTGATCCAATGTTGTTCAGTGTTTGTGCCGTTATAATTAGAGACTCCTTAATCCTTGTGGGTTACTCTAGAGCGGCGGAGATCATACAGATATGTCAGCCTTCATGGCCTCTTCCACATTGCCGATCCTTTAGTAACAGGAAGTAGCTGTCAGGTGCCTGTCAGTGTCGGCCATATTGGCTGCCTTGTATGTAAACAGATCATCCAGATGGTCCTCCCTCTTCATATCTACCAACAGTCCTCAGTATGCCCTCAAATATTCCCGCACGCAGGGGCCACCGTCTTTCCTTTATGGATCAGTCCAATAGGTAACGGTAAGTATTAACCCCTTCCTGACACCTGACATATTAGTGTTGGGTCATCACTGCTTTATATATCAGACCTGTCACACTTGTATAGAGATAACAGATTACAGTCTATGGTGTTAGGGACGGAGGGACAAGAAGAAAGTGAAAAATGGGACAAGTTTTTGAAATATTTGAAAATAAAAAAATTATGTAAATCCCTAAAACTGCATCTAAAATACACAAAGAAAAATAATCAGATTTCGCTGATGCCAAAACCATAAAAATATTTACCTGAAATGGTGAAAATAGTAAAAAATCTAAATAGCTGAATCACAGTCCAGGAGTGCGCGGGCCCGGCAGTGAGGGGGTCCAGGGGTGCACAATCCAGCCCATGTGATCGGGTTGCACAGACGTGAAGGATTCCCTGAAACTACAAGCAATATAAAGTATAGAGCACCATGGGATTATCCTACTAATATTATCCTACTAATGATGAAAGTTTGTGTGTTTGGATGTTTGTTCCTCAATCACACAAAAACCGCTCAACTGATTCGCGTGAAATTTTCCACAAACATAGTTCATAGGCAGGATTGAAAGATAGGCTACTTTTCGTCACAATCACGGACATACATTCTTGCCAGGAGCCGCAGAAAACCAGAACTCATAGCAGCAGGTCTGTAATCCCACACACTTCTTAGCATAGCAAGCCACAAACTCCCTATTGCTGCCTCCGGGGTAGCCCCTAACCCCAGGCACTAACATTTACACACTTCCCCGCTCACGTTATGGTTACTCCAGTGGCCTACCTCTTCCACGCTTTGGAAGCGGCATCTTTGCCGAACACCAGAGCAATCGAGATCCGCGACACCGCCCGGCCTGCCACAGCAACTACACTGTATTTGCAGGAGCATGCGCACATTGCCGACGTACACAACATCTTCTGCGACGTCACCACTTTGCAGCTGTAGCCTAGGCCGCAGCGCCGGAAGTCCTCGGCAGCCCGCGATAGTCCCCGACGCTGCACTCAACTTACTGGTCTTGCGCCTTCCCGACCCTCTAGCTTAGCTCTGCTGAGTACGCTGTGTCATTTGGCAGTGGGACAGTGCATGTGACGGCAGGGGAGTTAGGGGATTTTGCGGAGGGGGCCCTACTAAAGGTGGGGGGGGGGGGTGCCCGACAGGTGGGGGCTATAGGAGGGGGGGTCTTCAGGAAAAAGGGGGTGGGGAGTTTGACCCGGCGTGCCGTGGGAGGGAGGGGGGTCAGGGGTGCGGGGACGAGGGCAGCTGCGGGGAGCCAGGAGCAGCTGGTAGGTAAAGAGCCCGTGGGACAGGCGAGGAGCAAATGGGACAGGGGCGCGCAGGAGTGGACATGGCAGCACACGGCGGATCATAACCAACAGCGAATGCCTAAATTTCAGCGGCTCAGTGCCAACTCCAACCCACAGACGAAGTCGCGGGCAGATGCTAGTATTCCTATAATGTACAACCTTCTTCTTTTCCCGGGCACTTCCATAGACTAATATTCACCCAAGTCCTCAGTGTTTTGTGTCCGCCATGTCTGACTACCTGTGGGATCTGACTACCCAGTATGGGTGTGGTCTGTTCTAAGTTTGGCAAAGCTTTGTGACTCACCTGCTGTACATTAGGGGCATCTAATAATGGGCTTAATGGCAATAATATTTGCAGCATACCTAGTGCGCCCCTATACATTGACATCATATACTGACATCCCTCCTGCAAAATGGCCACACCCCCAAATGACCCCCCACGCCCATCGCCCCTTCCCGCTAACACCTGATTCCCTCCCCCCAGATAAAGTTCTTGGGTGCACCCCTGGTTATAAGGGACCCCGTTGTTATGATCAGTTGGGCTCCTATCGCTCTGAGCCTCCCCCTGTGAAGATCTAGGATCTGGACACCCGGAATATTTATTATAAAATCTCCGCACCTCACAGGTACAGTGAGACATTGTACCCCATCCCTGGACGCTGTGTGGTTTACCTGCCCCCAATCTGTGCACCTCTTCCCATAGACGTGTCTGCCACCCCTGACCTGTCCCCACATATGACCAGTGATCCGCGCTGGATAGACTAGCTCGGCACTTTTGCCCAGATGCCTGGCCCTTCTCCCTCACCCCATAAAGGGATTTTGTCTTTGCTTCATTACCCCCGGCCCGGGCTGGACAATGGTGGATGTTTGTGAGCAGCTTTTCTGAACTGCTGACGGGGCCGCTGTGCTAATCTACAGGGGTTATATGCCATTCTGTGTGTGCACCCCGGCTTACGTGGTGCCCGCTGGTGAGTCTGCGCTGGGATATACAGCAACTGGGGAACTGTCCCACATAGGGGAAGGAAAAGCACAAACATGTGTGACTGTTTTCGTCAGATATTTGGGGTGACCTGGTCTCCGGCTTCCTCCTATGGTAAGTGAGCGCCCCTCTATTGTGTGGGGTATCCATTTATCGATATGGGATTTGGGGCGACTGCTCTGCTGTTATCCTAGAGCCTGATGGTGGGGGGATACAACTTATCTTCTATATGTCGCATTGTATATAGACGTCACAGTATATACCGAGACGTTGGATGTGATGTCTGGAGGTGATTGGAAAGGGGCTCCAAACATGGAAAACCTGAAGATTTTAGTATTTGTTCGCCCTATATCATACGGCTACCTATAGCTTTACACCACCATATACTGGCCACATGGACACCAGGACTCTCTTGGCATACCGTACACTGGTTTCCTTCCTGTTGCTGTAAAGTGGTACTCCGACCACTAGTATATAGGGGAATGAGATAAACCTGAAATATATTGGGGGTCCTCTAGTGACTGAGGATATGAGGGAGTCCAATGCTCTCCACCAAATATTCACAGCAGTGAAACCATAGTCCTATGGAGCAGGTGACAATAACGGCTGGAGTACCCCCTTAACCCCTTAAACTCCAAAATATGGCTGCCTGTATAAAAACTGAAATTAGTCTTATTAACCCATTAAGCAACCAGACAATTGTGTCCTGGAAAATGTAAAAAAAGAAAAAATCTAGATTTTATATTTTTGGTATTTCATCTATTTTTTCTTTAATTATTCTGATATTTTTGTTTCCTTGGTTTTAAATTTTTCAAAACCTCAGAAAAAAAAATTCACTTATAATTTATATGGTTGTATTTGTTTTGTGAAAGAAAAATGAAAGGTATAAAAAATAAATAAATAAATAATAATAAATAACTAAATAAATAATAATTGTTATCCATTTTTGTTTATTTATGTATTTATTGTATAGATTGTTTTATGGTCCGAGGGTGAGTAGCCTCCCTTATATCTATGTAGATTCCCTTATATCTATGTAGCCCTCCTATAACTGTATAGCCCCCCTTATATCTATGTAGCCCCCCTTATATCTGTATAGTCCCCCTTATATCTATGTAGCCCCCCTTATATCTGCATAGGCCCCCTTACATCTATGTAGCCCATCTTACGGTATATCTGTATAGCCCCCTTATATCTATGTAGCCTCCCCTTATATCTGTGTAGGCGCCCCCCCCCCCCTTATATCTGTGTAGCCCCCTTATATCTGTGTAGCCCCCTTATAGCTATGTAGCCTCCCCCTTATATCTGTGTAGCCCCCTTATATCTGTGTAGCCCCCTTATAGCTATGTAGCCTCCCCCTTATATCTGTATAGCCTCCTTATATCTGTGTAGCCCCCTTATAGCTGTATAGCCCCCTTATATCTGTATAGCCCCCACTCCCTTGCATGGTGCTCGCCTCTGACTCCCGTGGGTGGGATGATGATGTCACTGTTACATATTTGCAATGCGATTACAGCAGAGCCTGTGAAACCTCCTCGGTGCAGACACAAGTGTTGCTGTAGCTTTTGGACTTGTGTCAAGAACAATCCATGTGCTGATATTCATCTTACTCCATGTCCGCCTTTTGTTCCCAGTCCAGAGATTAGCACATATGGGGGGCTCGTAGCACATCCGCACGGGCACACAAGGGCTCTCATTTCTACCAATGTCAGATTGTTGTGCAATGCATAATATGATGCAATGCATCCCGGCTGCACATATTGTATCCCCGTGTAAGGTGCGCGGACACACACCAGAAGTATTTGGCCACTTTCCCAAGCATAGACAGGCAGATGAGGCCGCTGGTCATGGACTTGGCTGTAGGGGCTTAGGTTGTATTACAGTATACTGTATATTGGGCTTACATTACACTTGCACTGTGTGATAAACTGATTAAAGGGATTAGAACAAAGTCAGGGGCAGTCAGGAGGTTGAAAAACAAGTGTTTGAGATGGATGTGCCCCTTTAAGAGTGATGATGGCAGCAATGCTAAGGAGGGTTCCTTCATATCCAGGATGACACTGCAGGGTGTGAAGGAAAATTCCGATTTGAGCCAGAATAGGACGTATTGTGGGAAATCGGGATCCTGTTAATTCATGGAAAAAAAAACCCATTTACTTCACTAAGTGACGGGCACAAAGAAATGTCAAAAACAAATCCCAATCACTGTATATTGATGTATTTCTTATAGACTTGCTGCTTCAATTCTCCACCATGTTCAAGATCTTTGTACAAGCGACAAATTTTTGATATGAGCGACATTGAAATTCACCAGAATCACCGTTATGTAGTGGACAAGAGCAATAGAAGAGAAGAGTATAAGAGGGGAGTATAAGAGGGGAGTATATAGAGGAGAGAATAAGAGAAGAGTATAAGAGGGGAGTATAAGAGAGGAGTATAAGAGGGGAGTATAAGAGGGGAGTATAAGAGAGGAGTATAAGAGAGGAGTATAAGAGAGGAGTATAAGAGGGGAGTATAAGAGAGGAGTATAAGAGGGGAGTATAATAGGGGAGTATAAGAGGACTATAAGAGAGGAGTATAAGAGAGGAGTATAAGAGGGGAGTATAAGAGAGGAGTATAAGAGAGGAGTATAAGAGAGGAGTATAAGAGGGGAGTATAAGAGGGGAGTATAAGAGAGGAGTATAATAGGGGAGTATAAGAGGACTATAAGAGAGGAGTATAAGAGAGGAGTATAAGAGGGGAGTATAAGAGAGGAGTATAAGAGAGGAGTATAAGAGGGGGGTATAAGAGAGGAGTATAAGAGGGGAGTATAAGAGGGGAGTATAAGAGAGGAGTATAAGAGGGGGGTATAAGAGAGGAGTATAAGAGGGGAGTATAAGAGGGGAGTATAAGAGAGGAGTATAAGAGGGGGGTATAAGAGAGGAGTATAAGAGGGGAGAATAAGAGAAGAGTATAAGAGGGGAGTATAAGAGGGGAGAATAAGAGAAGAGTATAAGAGGGGAGTATAAGAGAGGAGTATAAGAGGGGAGTATAAGAGGGGAGTATAAGAGGGGAGTATAAGAGGGGAGTATAAGAGAGGAGTATAATAGGGGAGTATAAGAGGACTATAAGAGAGGAGTATAAGAGGGGAGTATAAGAGGGGAGTATAAGAGGGGAGTATAAGAGAGGAGTATAAGAGGGGAGTATAAGAGGGGAGTATAAGAGAGGAGTATAAGAGGGGGGTATAAGAGAGGAGTATAAGAGGGGAGTATAAGAGGGGAGTATAAGAGGGGAGTATAAGAGAGGAGTATAAGAGGGGGGTATAAGAGAGGAGTATAAGAGAGGAGTATAAGAGCGGAGTATAAGACATATGTATAAGAGGGGAGTATAAGAGAAGGAGTATAAGAGGTGAGTATAAGAGAGGAGTATAAGAGGGGAGTATAAGAGAGGAGTATAAGAGGGGAGTATAAGAGAGGAGAAAAAGAGGGGAGTATAAGAGAAGGAGTATAAGAGGGGAGTATAAGAGAGGAGTATAAGAGGGGAGTATAAGAGAGGAGTATAAGGAGTATAAGAGAAGGAATATAAGAGGGGAGTATAAGAGAAGGAGTATAAGAGAGGAGTATAAGAGGGGAGTATAAGAGAGGAGTATAAGAGGGGAGTATAAGAGAGGTGTATGAGAGGGGAGTATAAGAGAGGAGCATAAGAGGGGAGTATGAGAGGGGAGTATAAGAGAGGAGTATAAGAGGGGAGTATAAGAGAGGAGTATTAGAGAGGAGTATAAGGAGTATAAGAGAAGGAGTATAAGAGAGGAGTATAAGAGAGGAGTATAAGAGAGGAGTATAAGAGGGGAGTATAAGAGAGGAGTATAAGAGGGGAGTATAAGAGGGGAGTATAAGAGGGAAGTATAAGAGGGGAGTATAAGAGAGGAGTATAAGAGAGGAGTATAAGAGAGGAGTATAAGAGCGGAGTATAAGAGATATGTATAAGAGAGGAGTATAAGAGAAGGAGTATAAGAGAGGAGTATAAGAGGGGAGTATAAGAGAGGAGAAAAAGAGGGGAGTATAAGAGAAGGAGTATAAGAGGGGAGTATAAGAGAGGAGTATAAGAGGGGAGTATAAGAGGGGAGTATAAGAGAGGAGTATAAGAGAGGGGTATAAGAGGGGAGTATAATAGAGGAATATAAGAGAGGAGTATAAGGAGTATAAGAGAAGGAGTATAAGAGAGGAGTATAAGAGGGGAGTATAAGAGAGGAGTATTAGAGAGGAGTATAAGGAGTATAAGAGAAGGAGTATAAGAGAGGAGTATAAGAGAGGAGTATAAGAGGGGAGTATAAGAGGGGAGTATAAGAGGGGAGTATAAGAGGGGAGTATAAGAGCGGAGTATAAGAGGGATGTATAAGAGAGGAGTATAAGAGAAGGAGTATAAGAGGGGAGTTTAAGAGCGGAGTATAAGAGAGGAGTATAAGAGAGGAGTTTAATAGGGGAGTATAAGAGGACTATAAGAGGGGAGTATAAGAGGAGTATAAGAGAGGAGTATAATAGGGGAGTATAAGAGAGGAGTATAAGAGGGGAGTATAAGAGGGGAGTATAAGAGAGGAGTATTAGAGAGGAGTATAAGGAGTATAAGAGAAGGAGTATAAGAGAGGAGTATAAGAGGGGAGTATAAGAGAGGAGTATAAGGAGTATAAGAGAGGAGTATAAGAGAGGAGTATAAGAGGGGAGTATAAGAGAGGAGTATAAGAGAGGAGTATAAGAGGGGAGTATAAGAGGGGAGTATAAGAGGGGAGTATAAGAGAGATGTATAAGAGAGGAGTATAAGAGAAGGAGTATAAGAGGGGAGTATAAGAGAGATGTATAAGAGAGGAGTATAAGAGAGGAGTATAAGAGAAGGAGTATAAGAGGGGAGTATAAGAGGGGAGTATAAGAGGGGAGTATGAGAGGAGTATAATAGGGGAGTATAAGAGGACTATAAGAGAGGAGTATAAGAGAGGAGTATAAGAGGGGAGTATAAGAGGGGAGTATAAGAGAGGAGTATAAGAGGGGAGTATAAGAGGGGAGTATAAGAGAGGAGTATAAGAGGGGGGTATAAGAGAGGAGTATAAGAGGGGAGTATAAGAGGGGAGTATAAGAGAGGAGTATAAGAGGGGGGGTATAAGAGAGGAGTATAAGAGGGGAGAATAAGAGAAGAGTATAAGAGGGGAGTATAAGAGAGGAGTATAAGAGGGGAGTATAAGAGAGGAGTATAAGAGGGGAGTATAAGAGGGAAGTATAAGAGGGGAGTATAAGAGAGGAGTATAAGAGAGGAGTATAAGAGAGGAGTATAAGAGCGGAGTATAAGAGATATGTATAAGAGAGGAGTATAAGAGAAGGAGTATAAGAGAGGAGTATAAAACGGGAGTATAAGAGAGGAGAAAAAGAGGGGAGTATAAGAGAAGGAGTATAAGAGGGGAGTATAAGAGAGGAGTATAAGAGGGGAGTATAAGAGGGGAGTATAAGAGAGGAGTATAAGAGAGGGGTATAAGAGGGGAGTATAATAGAGGAATATAAGAGAGGAGTATAAGGAGTATAAGAGAAGGAGTATAAGAGAGGAGTATAAGAGGGGAGTATAAGAGGGGAGTATAAGAGGGGAGTATAAGAGGAGAGTATAAGAGAGGAGTATAAGAGGGGAGTATAAGAGAGGAGTATTAGAGAGGAGTATAAGGAGTATAGAGAAGGAGTATAAGAGAGGAGTATAAGAGAGGAGTATAAGAGGGGAGTATAAGAGAGGAGTATAAGAGGGGAGTATAAGAGGGGAGTATAAGAGGGGAGTATAAGAGCGGAGTATAAGAGGGATGTATAAGAGAGGAGTATAAGAGAGGAGTTTAATAGGGGAGTATAAGAGGACTATAAGAGGGGAGTATAAGAGGAGTATAAGAGAGGAGTATAATAGGGGAGTATAAGAGAGGAGTATAAGAGGGGAGTATAAGAGAGGAGTATTAGAGAGGAGTATAAGGAGTTATAAGAGAAGGAGTATAAGAGAGGAGTATAAGAGAGGAGTATAAGAGGGGAGTATAAGAGAGATGTATAAGAGAGGAGTATAAGAGAAGGAGTATAAGAGGGGAGTATAAGAGGGGAGTATAAGAGGGGAGTATAAGAGGAGAGTATAAGAGAGGAGTATAAGAGGGGAGTATAAGAGAGGAGTATTAGAGAGGAGTATAAGGAGTATAAGAGAGGAGTATAAGAGAGGAGTATAAGAGGGGAGTATAAGAGAGGAGTATAAGAGAGGAGTATAAGAGGGGAGTATAAGAGGGGAGTATAAGAGGGGAGTATAAGAGAGATGTATAAGAGAGGAGTATAAGAGAAGGAGTATAAGAGGGGAGTATAAGAGAGATGTATAAGAGAGGAGTATAAGAGAGGAGTATAAGAGAAGGAGTATAAGAGGGGAGTATAAGAGGGGAGTATAAGAGGGGAGTATGAGAGGAGTATAATAGGGGAGTATAAGAGGACTATAAGAGAGGAGTATAAGAGAGGAGTATAAGAGGGGAGTATAAGAGGGGAGTATAAGAGAGGAGTATAAGAGGGGAGTATAAGAGGGGAGTATAAGAGAGGAGTATAAGAGGGGGGTATAAGAGAGGAGTATAAGAGGGGAGTATAAGAGGGGAGTATAAGAGAGGAGTATAAGAGGGGGGTATAAGAGAGGAGTATAAGAGGGGAGAATAAGAGAAGAGTATAAGAGGGGAGTATAAGAGAGGAGTATAAGAGGGGAGTATAAGAGAGGAGTATAAGAGGGGAGTATAAGAGGGAAGTATAAGAGGGGAGTATAAGAGAGGAGTATAAGAGAGGAGTATAAGAGAGGAGTATAAGAGCGGAGTATAAGAGATATGTATAAGAGAGGAGTATAAGAGAAGGAGTATAAGAGAGGAGTATAAAACGGGAGTATAAGAGAGGAGAAAAAGAGGGGAGTATAAGAGAAGGAGTATAAGAGGGGAGTATAAGAGAGGAGTATAAGAGGGGAGTATAAGAGGGGAGTATAAGAGAGGAGTATAAGAGAGGGGTATAAGAGGGGAGTATAATAGAGGAATATAAGAGAGGAGTATAAGGAGTATAAGAGAAGGAGTATAAGAGAGGAGTATAAGAGGGGAGTATAAGAGGGGAGTATAAGAGGGGAGTATAAGAGGAGAGTATAAGAGAGGAGTATAAGAGGGGAGTATAAGAGAGGAGTATTAGAGAGGAGTATAAGGAGTATAAGAGAAGGAGTATAAGAGAGGAGTATAAGAGAGGAGTATAAGAGGGGAGTATAAGAGAGGAGTATAAGAGGGGAGTATAAGAGGGGAGTATAAGAGGGGAGTATAAGAGCGGAGTATAAGAGGGATGTATAAGAGAGGAGTATAAGAGAGGAGTTTAATAGGGGAGTATAAGAGGACTATAAGAGGGGAGTATAAGAGGAGTATAAGAGAGGAGTATAATAGGGGAGTATAAGAGAGGAGTATAAGAGGGGAGTATAAGAGAGGAGTATTAGAGAGGAGTATAAGGAGTATAAGAGAAGGAGTATAAGAGAGGAGAATAAGAGAGGAGTATAAGAGGGGAGTATAAGAGAGATGTATAAGAGAGGAGTATAAGAGAAGGAGTATAAGAGGGGAGTATAAGAGAGATGTATAAGAGAGGAGTATAAGAGAGGAGTATAAGAGAAGGAGTATAAGAGGGGAGTATAAGAGGGGAGTATAAGAGAGGAGTTTAATAGGGGAGTATAAGAGAGGAGTATAAGAGGGGAGTATAAGAGAGGAGTATAAGAGAGGAGTATAAGAGGGGAGTATAAGAGGGAGTATAAGAGGGGAGTATAAGAGAGATGTATAAGAGAGGAGTATAAGAGAAGGAGTATAAGAGGGGAGTATAAGAGAGATGTATAAGAGAGGAGTATAAGAGAGGAGTATAAGAGAAGGAGTATAAGAGGGGAGTATAAGAGGGGAGTATAAGAGGGGAGTATAAGAGAGGAGTATAATAGGGAGTATAAGAGAGGAGTATAAGAGGGGAGTATAAGAGAGGAGTATTAGAGAGGAGTATAAGGAGTATAAGAGAAGGAGTATAAGAGAGTAGTATAAGAGAGGAGTATAAGAGGGGAGTATAAGAGAGGAGTATAAGGAGTATAAGAGAGGAGTATAAGAGGGGAGTATAAGAGGGGAGTATAAGAGGGGAGTATAAGAGAGGAGTATAAGAGGGGAGTATAAGAGGGGAGTATAAGAGAGGAGTATAAGAGGGGAGTATAAGAGCGGAGTATAAGAGAGATGTATAAGAGAGGAGTATAAGAGAGGAGTATAAGAGGGGAGTATAAGAGGGGAGTATAAGAGGGGAGTATAGAGAGGAGTATAACAGGGGAGTATAAGAGGACTATAAGAGGAGTATAATAGGGGAGTATAAGAGGACTATAAGAGGGGAGTATAAGAGGAGTATAAGAGAGGAGTATAATAGGGGAGTATAAGAGAGGGAGTATAAGAGGGGAGTATAAGAGGGGAGTATAAGAGAGGAGTATAAGGAATATAAGAGAAGAAGTATAAGAGAGGAGTATAGGAGAGGAGTATAAGAGAGGAGTATAAGAGGGGAGTATAAGAGGAGAGTATAAGAGAGGAGTATAAGGAGTATAAGAGAGGAGTATAAGAGGGGAGTATAAGAGAGGAGTATAAGAGGGGAGTATAAGAGAGAAGTATAAGAGAGGAGTATAAGAGAGGAGTATAAGAGGGGAGTATAAGAGGAGAGTATATGAGGAGATTATAAGAGGGGAGTATAATAGGGGGTATAAGAGAGGAGTATAAGAGGGGAGTATAAGAGAGGAGTATAAGAGGGGAGTATAAGAGGAGAGTATATGAGGAGAGTATAAGAGGGGAGTATAAGAGGGGGGTATGAGACAGGAGTATAAGAGGGGAGTATAAGAAAGGAGTATAAGAGAGGAGTATAAGAGGGGAGTATAAGAGAGGAGTATAAGAGAGATGTGTAAGAGAGGAGTATAAGAGAAGGAGTATAAGAGGGGAGTATAAGAAAAGGAGTATAAGAGGGGAGTATAAGAGAGGAGTTTAAGAGGGGAGTATAAGAGATGAGTATAAGAGGGGAGTATAAGAGGGGAGTATAAGAGAGGAGTATAAGAGGGGAGTATAAGAGGGGAGTATAAGAGAGGAGTATAAGGAGTAAAAGAGAGGAGTATAAGAGGGGAGTATAAGAGAGGAGTATAAGAGGGGAGTATAACAGGGGTGTATAAGAGGGGAGTATAAGAGAGGAGCATAACAGGGGAGTATGAGAGGGGAGTATAAGAGGAGAGTATAAGAGAGGAGTATAAGAGGGGAGTATAAGAGAGATGTATAAGAGAGGAGTATAAGAGAGGAGTATAAGAGAAGGAGTATAAGAGGGGAGTATAAGAAGAGAGTATAAGAGAGGAGTATAAGAGGGGAGTATAAGAGGGGAGTATAAGAGAGGAGTATAAGAGGGGAGTATAAGAGGGGAGCAGAAGAGAGATGTATAAGAGAGGAGTATAAGAGAAGGAGTATAAGAGGCGAGTATAAGAGGGGAGTATAAGAGGGGAGTATAAGAGAGGAGTATTAGAGAGGAGTATAAGGAGTATAAGAGGGGAGTATAAGAGAGGAGTAGTAGAGGGGAGTATAAGAGGGGAGTATGAGAGAGGAGTATAAGGAGTATAAGAGAGGAGAATAAGAGGGGAGTATAAGAGGGAGTATAAGAGCGATGTATAAGATAGGAGTATAAGAGAGGAGTATAAGAGAAGGAGTATAAGAGGGGAGTATAAGAGGGGAGTATAAGAGAGGAGTATAATAGGGGAGTATAAGAGGACTGTAAGAGGGGAGTATAAGAGGAGTATAAGAGATAAGTATAATAGGGGAGTATAAGAGGACTATAAGAGGGGAGTATAAGAGGAGTATAAGAGAGGAGTATAATAGGGGAGTATAAGAGGAGAGTATAAGAGAGGAGTATAAGAGAGGAGTATAAGAGAGGAGTATAAGAGCGGAGTATAAGAGAGGAGTATAAGAGAGGAGTATAAGAGGGGGGTATAAGAGAGGAGTATAAGAGGGGAGAATAAGAGAAGAGTATAAGAGGGGAGTATAAGAGGGGAGAATAAGAGAAGAGTATAAGAGGGGAGTATAAGAGAGGAGTATAAGAGGGGAGTATAAGAGGGGAGTATAAGAGGGGAGTATAAGAGGGGAGTATAAGAGAGGAGTATAATAGGGGAGTATAAGAGGACTATAAGAGAGGAGTATAAGAGGGGAGTATAAGAGGGGAGTATAAGAGGGGAGTATAAGAGAGGAGTATAAGAGGGGAGTATAAGAGGGGAGTATAAGAGAGGAGTATAAGAGGGGGGTATAAGAGAGGAGTATAAGAGGGGAGTATAAGAGGGGAGTATAAGAGGGGAGTATAGAGGGGGGTATAAGAGAGGAGTATAAGAGAGGAGTATAAGAGCGGAGTATAAGACATATGTATAAGAGGGGAGTATAAGAGAAGGAGTATAAGAGGTGAGTATAAGAGAGGAGTATAAGAGGGGAGTATAAGAGAGGAGTATAAGAGGGGAGTATAAGAGAGGAGAAAAGAGGGGAGTATAAGAGAAGGAGTATAAGAGGGGAGTATAAGAGAGGAGTATAAGAGGGGAGTATAAGAGAGGAGTATAAGGAGTATAAGAGAAGGATATAAGAGGGGAGTATAAGAGAAGGAGTATTAGAGAGGAGTATAAGAGGGGAGTATAAGAGAGGAGTATAAGAGGGGAGTATAGAGAGGTGTATGAGAGGGGAGTATAAGAGAGGAGCATAAGAGGGGAGTATGAGAGGGGGGAGTATAAGAGAGGAGTATAAGAGGGGAGTATAAGAGAGGAGTATTAGAGAGGAGTATAAGGAGTATAAGAGAAGGAGTATAAGAGAGGAGTATAAGAGAGGAGTATAAGAGAGGAGTATAAGAGAGGAGTATAAGAGAGGGAGTATAAGAGGGGAGTATAAGAGGGAAGTATAGAGGGGAGTATAAGAGAGGAGTATAGAGGAGTATAAGAGAGGAGTTATAGAGCGGAGTATAGAGATATGTATAAGAGAGGAGTATAAGAGAAGGAGTATAAGAGAGGAGTATAAGAGGGGAGTATAAGAGAGGAGAAAAAGAGGGGAGTATAAGAGAAGGGAGTATAAGAGGGAGTATAGAGAGGAGTATAAGAGGGGGAGTATAAGAGGGGAGTATAAGAGAGGAGTATAAGAGAGGGGTATAAGAGGGGAGTATAAGTATAATAGAGGAATATAAGAGAGGAGTATAAGGAGTATAAGAGAAGGAGTATAAGAGAGGAGTATAAGAGGGGAGTATAAGAGAGGAGTATTAGAGAGGAGTATAAGGAGTATAAGAGAAGGAGTATAAGAGAGGAGTATAAGAGAGGAGTATAAGAGGGGAGTATAAGAGGGGAGTATAAGAGGGGAGTATAAGAGGGGAGTATAAGAGCGGAGTATAAGAGGGATGTATAAGAGAGGAGTATAAGAGAAGGAGTATAAGAGGGGAGTTTAAGAGCGGAGTATAAGAGAGGAGTATAAGAGAGGAGTTTAATAGGGGAGTATAAGAGGACTATAAGAGGGGAGTATAAGAGGAGTATAAGAGAGGAGTATAATAGGGGAGTATAAGAGAGGAGTATAAGAGGGGAGTATAAGAGGGGAGTATAAGAGAGGAGTATTAGAGAGGAGTATAAGGAGTATAAGAGAAGGAGTATAAGAGAGGAGTATAAGAGGGGAGTATAAGAGAGGAGTATAAGGAGTATAAGAGAGGAGTATAAGAGAGGAGTATAAGAGGGGAGTATAAGAGAGGAGTATAAGAGAGGAGTATAAGAGGGGAGTATAAGAGGGGAGTATAAGAGGGGAGTATAAGAGAGATGTATAAGAGAGGAGTATAAGAGAAGGAGTATAAGAGGGGAGTATAAGAGAGATGTATAAGAGAGGAGTATAAGAGAGGAGTATAAGAGAAGGAGTATAAGAGGGGAGTATAAGAGGGGAGTATAAGAGGGGAGTATGAGAGGAGTATAATAGGGGAGTATAAGAGGACTATAAGAGAGGAGTATAAGAGGGGAGTATAAGAGGGGAGTATAAGAGAGGAGTATAAGAGGGGAGTATAAGAGGGGAGTATAAGAGAGGAGTATAAGAGGGGGGTATAAGAGAGGAGTATAAGAGGGGAGTATAAGAGGGGAGTATAAGAGAGGAGTATAAGAGGGGGGTATAAGAGAGGAGTATAAGAGGGGAGAATAAGAGAAGAGTATAAGAGGGGAGTATAAGAGAGGAGTATAAGAGGGGAGTATAAGAGAGGAGTATAAGAGGGGAGTATAAGAGGGGAGTATAAGAGGGAAGTATAAGAGGGGAGTATAAGAGAGGAGTATAAGAGAGGAGTATAAGAGAGGAGTATAAGAGCGGAGTATAAGAGATATGTATAAGAGAGGAGTATAAGAGAAGGAGTATAAGAGAGGAGTATAAAACGGGAGTAAAAGAGAGGAGAAAAAGAGGGGAGTATAAGGGAAGGAGTATAAGAGGGGAGTATAAGAGAGGAGTATAAGAGGGGAGTATAAGAGGGGAGTATAAGAGAGGAGTATAAGAGAGGGGTATAAGAGGGGAGTATAATAGAGGAATATAAGAGAGGAGTATAAGGAGTATAAGAGAAGGAGTATAAGAGAGGAGTATAAGAGGGGAGTATAAGAGGGGAGTATAAGAGGGGAGTATAAGAGGAGAGTATAAGAGAGGAGTATAAGAGGGGAGTATAAGAGAGGAGTATTAGAGAGGAGTATAAGGAGTATAAGAGAAGGAGTATAAGAGAGGAGTATAAGAGGGGAGTATAAGAGGGGAGTATAAGAGAGGAGTATAAGAGGGGAGTATAAGAGGGGAGTATAAGAGGGGAGTATAAGAGCGGAGTATAAGAGGGATGTATAAGAGAGGAGTATAAGAGAGGAGTTTAATAGGGGAGTATAAGAGGGGAGTATAAGAGAGGAGTATAAGAGGGGAGTATAAGAGCGGAGTATAAGAGAGATGTATAAGAGAGGAGTATAAGAGAGGAGTATAAGAGGGGAGTATGAGAGGGGAGTATAAGAGGGGAGTATAAGAGAGGAGTATAACAGGGGAGTATAAGAGGACTATAAGAGGAGTATAATAGGGGAGTATAAGAGGACTATAAGAGGGGAGTATAAGAGGAGTATAAGAGAGGAGTATAATAGGGGAGTATAAGAGAGGAGTATAAGAGGGGAGTATAAGAGGGGAGTATAAGAGAGGAGTATAAGGAATATAAGAGAAGAAGTATAAGAGAGGAGTATAGGAGAGGAGTATAAGAGAGGAGTATAAGAGGGGAGTATAAGAGGAGAGTATAAGAGAGGAGTATAAGGAGTATAAGAGAGGAGTATAAGAGGGGAGTATAAGAGAGGAGTATAAGAGGGGAGTATAAGAGAGGAGTATAAGAGAGGAGTATAAGAGAGGAGTATAAGAGGGGAGTATAAGAGGAGAGTATATGAGGAGATTATAAGAGGGGAGTATAATAGGGGGGTATAAGAGAGGAGTATAAGAGGGGAGTATAAGAGAGGAGTATAAGAGGGGAGTATAAGAGGAGAGTATATGAGGAGAGTATAAGTGGGGAGTATAAGAGGGGGGTATGAGACAGGAGTATAAGAGGGGAGTATAAGAAAGGAGTATAAGAGAGGAGTATAAGAGGGGAGTATAAGAGAGGAGTATAAGAGAGATGTGTAAGAGAGGAGTATAAGAGAAGGAGTATAAGAGGGGAGTATAAGAAAAGGAGTATAAGAGGGGAGTATAAGAGAGGAGTTTAAGAGGGGAGTATAAGAGAGGAGTATAAGAGGGGAGTATAAGAGATGAGTATAAGAGGGGAGTATAAGAGGGGAGTATAAGAGAGGAGTATAAGAGGGGAGTATAAGAGGGGAGTATAAGAGAGGAGTATAAGGAGTATAAGAGAGGAGTATAAGAGGGGAGTATAAGAGAGGAGTATAAGAGGGGAGTATAACAGGGGTGTATAAGAGGGGAGTATAAGAGAGGAGCATAACAGGGGAGTATGAGAGGGGAGTATAAGAGGAGAGTATAAGAGAGGAGTATAAGAGGGGAGTATAAGAGAGATGTATAAGAGAGGAGTATAAGAGAGGAGTATAAGAGAAGGAGTATAAGAGGGGAGTATAAGAAGAGAGTATAAGAGAGGAGTATAAGAGGGGAGTATAAGAGGGGAGTATAAGAGAGGAGTATAAGAGGGGAGTATAAGAGGGGAGCAGAAGAGAGATGTATAAGAGAGGAGTATAAGAGAAGGAGTATAAGAGGCGAGTATAAGAGGGGAGTATAAGAGGGGAGTATAAGAGAGGAGTATTAGAGAGGAGTATAAGGAGTATAAGAGGGGAGTATAAGAGAGGAGTAGTAGAGGGGAGTATAAGAGGGGAGTATGAGAGAGGAGTATAAGGAGTATAAGAGAGGAGAATAAGAGGGGAGTATAAGAGGGGAGTATAAGAGCGATGTATAAGATAGGAGTATAAGAGAGGAGTATAAGAGAAGGAGTATAAGAGGGGAGTATAAGAGGGGAGTATAAGAGAGGAGTATAATAGGGGAGTATAAGAGGACTGTAAGAGGGGAGTATAAGAGGAGTATAAGAGATAAGTATAATAGGGGAGTATAAGAGGACTATAAGAGGGGAGTATAAGAGGAGTATAAGAGAGGAGTATAATAGGGGAGTATAAGAGGAGAGTATAAGAGAGGAGTATAAGAGAGGAGTATAAGAGAGGAGTATAAGAGCGGAGTATAAGAGAGGAGTATAAGAGAGGAGTATAAGAGGGGAGTATAAGAGAGGAGTATAAGAGGGGAGTATAAGAGAGGAGTATAAGAGGGGAGTATAAAAGAGGAGTATAAGGAGTATAAGAGAAGGAATATAAGAGTGGAGTATAAGAGGGGAGTATAAGAGGGGAGTATAAGAGAGGAGTATAAGAGAGGAGTATAAGAGAGGAGTATAAGAGGGGAGTATAAGAGAGGAGTATAACAGGGGAGTATAAGAGGGGAGTATAAGAGAGGAGTATAAGGAGTATAAGAGAAGGAATATAAGAGTGGAGTATAAGAGAGGAGTATAAGAGGGGAGTATAAGAGAGGAGTATAAGAGGGGAATATAAGAGAGGAGTATAAGAGAAGGAGTATAAGAGAGGAGTATAAGAGAGGAGTATAAGAGGACTATAAGAGGGGAGTATTAGAGGAGTATAAGAGAGGAGTATAATAGGGGAGTATAAGACGGGTGTATAAGAGGAGAGTATAAGAGAGGAGTATAAGAGAGATGTATAAGAGAGGAGTACAAGAGAGGAGTATAAGAGGGGAGTATAAGAGAAGGAGTATAAGAGGGGAGTATAAGAGAAGGAGTATAAGAGGGGAGTATAAGAGGCGAGTATAAGAGAGGAGTATAAGAGGGGAGTATAAGAGAAGGAGTATAAGAGGGGAGTATAAGAGGGGAGTATAAGAGGGGAGTATAAGAAGAGAATATAAGAGAGGAGTATAAGAGGGGTGTATAAGAGAGGAGTATAAGAGGGGAGTATAAGAGAGGAGTATAAGAGGGGAGTATAAGAGGGGAGTATAAGAGAGATGTATAAGAGAGGAGTATAAGAGAAGGAGTATAAGAGGTGAGTATAAGAGGGGAGTATAAGAGAAGGAGTATAAGAGAAGGAATTTAAGAGGGGAGTATAGGAGGGGAGTATAAGAAAAGAGTATAAGAGAGGAGTATAAGAGAGGAGTATAAGAGGGGAGTTTAAGAGAAGGAGTATAAGAGGGGAATATACGAGAGGAATATAAGAGGGGAGTATAAGAGAGGAGTATGAGAGAGGAGTATAAGGAGTATAAGAGAGGAGAATAAGAGGGGAGTATAAGAGAGGATTATAAGAGGGGAGTACAAGAGGGGAGTATAAGAGGGGAGTATAAGAGGGGAGTATAAGAGCGATGTATAAGATAGGAGTATAAGAGAGGAGTATAAGAGAAGGAGTATAAGAGGGGAGTATAAGAGAGGAGTATAAGAGAGGAGTATAATAGGGGAGTATAAGAGGACTATAAGAGGGGAGTATAAGAGGAGTATAAGAGATAAGTATAATAGGGGAGTATAAGAGGACTATAAGAGGGGAGTATAAGAGGAGTATAAGAGAGGAGTATAAGAGGGGAGTATAAGAGAGGAGTATAAGGTGTATAAGAGAAGGAATATAAGAGTGGAGTATAAGAGAGGAGTATAAGAGGGGAGTATAAGAGAGGAGTATAAGAGAGGAGTATAAGAGAGGAGTATAAGAGGGGAGTATAAGAGAGGAGTATAAGAGGGGAGTATAAGAGAGGAGTATAAGGAGTATAAGAGAAGGAATATAAGAGTGGAGTATAAGAGAGGAGTATAAGAGGGGAGTATAAGAGAGGAGTATAAGAGGGGAGTATAAGAGAGGAGTATAAGAGGGGAGTATAAAAGGGGTGTATAAGAGGGGAGTATAAGAGAGGAGTATAAGAGGGGAGTATGAGAGGGGAGTATAAGAGGGGAGTATAAGAGAGGAGTATAACAGGGGAGTATAAGAGGGGAGTATAAGAGAGGAGTATAAGGAGTATAAGAGAAGGAATATAAGAGTGGAGTATAAGAGAGGAGTATAAGAGGGGAGTATAAGAGAGGAGTATAAGAGGGGAATATAAGAGAGGAGTATAAGAGAAGGAGTATAAGAGAGGAGTATAAGAGAGGAGTATAAGAGGACTATAAGAGGGGAGTATTAGAGGAGTATAAGAGAGGAGTATAATAGGGGAGTATAAGACGGGTGTATAAGAGGAGAGTATAAGAGAGGAGTATAAGAGAGATGTATAAGAGAGGAGTACAAGAGAGGAGTATAAGAGGGGAGTATAAGAGAAGGAGTATAAGAGGGGAGTATAAGAGAAGGAGTATAAGAGGGGAGTATAAGAGGCGAGTATAAGAGAGGAGTATAAGAGGGGAGTATAAGAGAAGGAGTATAAGAGGGGAGTATAAGAGGGGAGTATAAGAGGGGAGTATAAGAAGAGAATATAAGAGAGGAGTATAAGAGGGGTGTATAAGAGAGGAGTATAAGAGGGGAGTATAAGAGAGGAGTATAAGAGGGGAGTATAAGAGGGGAGTATAAGAGAGATGTATAAGAGAGGAGTATAAGAGAAGGAGTATAAGAGGTGAGTATAAGAGGGGAGTATAAGAGAAGGAGTATAAGAGAAGGAATTTAAGAGGGGAGTATAGGAGGGGAGTATAAGAAAAGAGTATAAGAGAGGAGTATAAGAGAGGAGTATAAGAGGGGAGTTTAAGAGAAGGAGTATAAGAGGGGAATATACGAGAGGAATATAAGAGGGGAGTATAAGAGAGGAGTATGAGAGAGGAGTATAAGGAGTATAAGAGAGGAGAATAAGAGGGGAGTATAAGAGAGGATTATAAGAGGGGAGTACAAGAGGGGAGTATAAGAGGGGAGTATAAGAGGGGAGTATAAGAGCGATGTATAAGATAGGAGTATAAGAGAGGAGTATAAGAGAAGGAGTATAAGAGGGGAGTATAAGAGAGGAGTATAAGAGAGGAGTATAATAGGGGAGTATAAGAGGACTATAAGAGGGGAGTATAAGAGGAGTATAAGAGATAAGTATAATAGGGGAGTATAAGAGGACTATAAGAGGGGAGTATAAGAGGAGTATAAGAGAGGAGTATAAGAGGGGAGTATAAGAGAGGAGTATAAGGTGTATAAGAGAAGGAATATAAGAGTGGAGTATAAGAGAGGAGTATAAGAGGGGAGTATAAGAGAGGAGTATAAGAGAGGAGTATAAGAGAGGAGTATAAGAGGGGAGTATAAGAGAGGAGTATAAGAGGGGAGTATAAGAGAGGAGTATAAGGAGTATAAGAGAAGGAATATAAGAGTGGAGTATAAGAGAGGAGTATAAGAGGGGAGTATAAGAGAGGAGTATAAGAGGGGAGTATAAGAGAGGAGTATAAGAGGGGAGTATAAAAGGGGTGTATAAGAGGGGAGTATAAGAGAGGAGTATAAGAGGGGAGTATGAGAGGGGAGTATAAGAGAGGAGTATAAGAGGGGAGTATAAGAGGACTATAAGAGGGGTGTATAAGAGGAAAGTATAAGAGAGGAGTATAAGAGGGGAGTATAAGAGAGATGTATAAGAGAGGAGTATAAGAGAGGAGTATAAGAGGGGAGTATAAGAGAAGGAGTATAAGAGGGGAGTATAAGAGAAGGAGTATAAGAGGGGAGTATAAGAGGCGAGTATAAGAGAGGAGTATAAGAGGGGAGTATAAGAGAAGGAGTATAAGAGGGGAGTATAAGAGGGGAGTATAAGAAGAGAATATAAGAGAGGAGTATAAGAGGGGTGTATAAGAGAGGAGTATAAGAGGGGAGTATAAGAGAGATGTATAAGAGAGGAGTATAAGAGGAGGAGTATAAGAGGCGAGTATAAGAGGGGAGTATAAGAGGGGAGTATAAGAGAAGGAGTATAAGAGAAGGAATTTAAGAGGGGAGTATAGGAGGGGAGTATAAGAAAAGAGTATAAGAGAGGAGTATAAGAGAGGAGTATAAGAGAGGAGTATAAGAGGGGAGTTTAAGAGAAGGAGTATAAGAGGGGAATATACGAGAGGAATATAAGAGGGGAGTATAAGAGAGGAGTATAAGAGGGGAGTATAAGAGAGGAGTATAAGGGAGGAGTATATGAGAGGAGTATAAGAGGGGAGTATAAGAGAAGGAGTATAAGAGGGGAATATAAGAGAGGAGTATAAGAGGGGAGTATAAGAGAGGATTATAAGAGGGGAGTATAAGAGGGGAGTATAAGAGGGGAGTATGAGAGAGGAGTATAAGGAGTATAAGAGAGGAGAATAAGAGGGGAGTATAAGAGAGGATTATAAGAGGGGAGTATAAGAGGGGAGTATAAGAGCGATGTATAAGATAGGAGTATAAGAGAGGAGTATAAGAGAAGGAGTATAAGAGGGGAGTATAAGAGAGGAGTATAATAGGGGAGTATAAGAGGACTATAAGAGGGGAGTATAAGAGGAGTATAAGAGATAAGTATAATAGGGGAGTATAAGAGGACTATAAGAGGGGAGTATAAGAGAGGAGTATAATAGGGGAGTATAAGAGGGGAGTATAAGAGGAGAGTATAAGAGAGGAGTATAAGAGAGGAGTATAAGAGCGGAGTATAAGAGAGGAGTATAAGAGAGGAGTATAAGAGGGGAGTATAAGAGGGGAGTATAAGAGGGGAGTATAAGAGAGGAGTATAAGAGGGGAGTATAAGAGAGGAGTATAAGGAGTATAAGAGAAGGAATATAAGAGTGGAGTATAAGAGAGGAGTATAAGAGAGGAGTATAAGAGGGGAGTATAAGAGAGGAGTATAAGAGGGGAGTATAAGAGAGGAGTATAAGGAGTATAAGAGAAGGAATATAAGAGTGGAGTATAAGAGAGGAGTATAAGAGGGGAGTATAAGAGAGGAGTATAAGAGGGGAATATAAGAGAGGAGTATAAGAGGGGAATATAAGAGAGGAGTATAAGAGAAGGAGTATAAGAGAGGAGTATAAGAGAGGAGTATAAGAGGGGAGTATAAAAGGGGTGTATAAGAGGGGAGTATAAGAGAGGAGCATAAGAGGGGAGTATAAGAGAGGAGTATAAGAGGGGAGTATAAGAGGACTATAAGAGGGGAGTATTAGAGGAGTATAAGAGAGGAGTATAATAGGGGAGTATAAGACGGGTGTATAAGAGGAGAGTATAAGAGAGGAGTATAAGAGGGGAGTTAAGAGAAGGAGTATAAGAGGGGAGTATAAGAGAAGGAGTATAAGAGGGGAGTATAAGAGGCGAGTATAAGAGAGGAGTATAAGAGGGGAGTATAAGAGAAGGAGTATAAGAGGGGAGTATAAGAGGGGAGTATAAGAAGAGAATATAAGAGAGGAGTATAAGAGAGGAATATGAGAGGGGAGTATAAGAGAGGAGTATAAGAAGGGAGTATAAGAGGGGAGTATAAGAGAGATGTATAAGAGAGGAGTATAAGAGAAGGAGTATAAGAGGCGAGTATAAGAGGGGAGTATAAGAGAAGGAGTATAAGAGGGGAGTATAAGAGAAGGAATTTAGGAGGGGAGTATAGGTGGGGAGTATAAGAAAAGAGTATAAGAGAGGAGTATAAGAGAGGAGTATAAGAGGGGAGTTTAAGAGAAGGAGTATAAGAGGGGAATATACGAGAGGAATATAAGAGGGGAGTATAAGAGAGGAGTATAAGAGGGGAATATACGAGAGGAGTATAAGAGGGGAGTATAAGAGGGGAGTATAAGAGGAGAGTATAAGAGAGGAGTATAAGAGGGGAGTATAAGAGGGGAATATCAGAGGGGAGTATAAGAGGAGAGTATAAGAGAGGAGTATAAGAGGAGAGTATAAGAGAGGAGTATAAGAGAGGAGTATAAGAGGGGAGTATAAGAGAGTTGTATAAGAGAGGAGTATAAGAGGGGAGTATAAGAGAGGAGAATAAGAGGAGTATAAGAGGGGAGTATAAGAGGGGGATATATATCACGGTATAGGGTTTTTATTAACTATGACTATTGATAATGTGCCACAAAGATCACAGTATATAAAAATGTACTTATGATGTCACATGTAGGCATTATGATATAGTAATGGTTGTGCAGTCAGATTTTCACGACTCCTTCCATCATCAATAATCAATAGTTGACCCCTAAGTTTCTGTGGAATAGCCCCCCATCCTTTGATGTTGAGCCCCATTCACAGCAGCTATACCCCCTATGCCCTGGTAGTTATACCCATAGTTGGAAGGACTAAACAATAGAGACCTTTACATGACACACAATATATCCTACTACGGTGTTGGAGGTTCCAACCTGGGGCTATGATAGAACTTGATGGTCCTCTACAGGGGAGGATTGGAGATAACCTTTTGACACCACACAATCCTCCATAGTTTAGCGATGGCTGGGACTGTTGTCACTGACAGTAATGTTCGGAGTTGTCAGCTTAGGTCTGACATGTGCGATGTCCTCATAATCTCATGAGGTTTGCTCAGATTTCAGCATTTGTATTTGTAATGATGGGCTGGGTCATAACAAACTGCTGATGTGATTTTTGTTTAGGAAGGAAAGGGTGGAGGACCCCAATAAGGAGGAAGTCAAGCCTAAAAAATGTGACCTTTCTACTCATCTAATATTCCTCGAATTCTAGAGCAGGTCCTTTCTGTGTCACTTCGGGATCTGGGGAATAAAAGCAGGAAGTGAATTCAGTAACGGAGAAGAATCTCAGAGCTGGCGTCACTGACGGAGCAGATTATTGAGGGATGGGTGGAGGACGCTGGTCTCATCTGAGGAATTCATCCTGTGGAGATGCCACCAATCCCCCTGCCCGCCCCATCACTTCTATACAATAAACCAGCTCTGCAAATAGCATCACATCTTCACGTTTCTCCATTTTCCGGCCTAAATTCCACATAGCAGAGGATGTGTGACATCACAATATGTGTCTCTGACCGCTCTCCATGAGCTCCATGTGTAGGCGATGGACAACCTTCACACGGATATTTTTTATTTTTCATATATTTCTTAATTGCAAAAATAAGAAACTTTCTAATATGTGAAGATATGATCGTGTTGATGTTGTAGAGCCCATGTAATGTCTTCTCCTAGCTGGTTGTCCTGTTGCCTCTGACATTCCTCAGGCCTCAGCCTGCTCCTGACCGTGTTGTCCCTCTCTGGTCTCCACGTCTTCTCTCTGAGTAACAGCAGCAAGGAGGGAGGAAGAAGCATCCAAGTTATCGGGGAGGGCTGATCACAGAGACTGTCGGTAGGGAGGATAGCACACATAAGCTAGAGAGAGGGATCACATACTCCTCAGCATCAGTGTCCATCAGCTAAAGCCACTAGAGATCCCTCATGGATGGAAGGAGAAAGCAGTACAAGAATAATGCTGGAGGCTTCTGAAGGTGGCAGCCTCCTCGACACGCAGACACCTTAAATCCAGTATGTATTACCTGGGGGAAGAAGACACCAGAAAAAGTGGAGAACTAGGAAGAGGTTCAAACTGTATATCAGGAGGTCTGAAAATGGGTGAAGGGATGAACTTTTATAACTTGAAGACCCTGTCACATGTTTTAGAGCCCCTAACCTCATACTGCTGGGGCTTAGAGCCCCTCACCTCATACTGCTGGGGCTTAGGGCCCCTAAACTCATACTGCTGGGGCTTAGAGCCCCTAACCTCATACTGCTGGGGCTTAGAGCCCCTAACCTCATACTGCTGGGGCTTAGAGCCCCTAACCTCATACTGCTGGGGTTTAGGGCCCCTAACCTTATACTGCTGGGGTTTAGGGCCCCTAACCTCATACTGCTGGGGTTTAGAGCCCCTCACCTCTTAATGCTGGTGCTTAGAGCCCCTCACCTCATACTGCTGGGGTTTAGGGCCCCAACCTCGGTAATCTCAGTCCCGTCTCTGGTGCCGTTCAGCAGGTTTTATTAACTTCAAATCACTTGCACAGACAAAATGAAATAACAAAATTCTGTCTGTCTATGGCCGACACTTAAGCGAGCTTTATACAGTTTAATGTATATACCGTATGCTGCAGGCTCCTACACTCCATCACATGGTGGTTGTAGACAGAACTGTGTGATAAATCTATCATCTATGTATATACAAGGAATGTGGATCTGGATGAGATAAAACGGCCCATGAATGGTGGACATACAGATACAGCCTGAACCCACCAGCACAGGAGCGGCCCGTACTCAACCCTTCTCCCTTCTGGCTCATACTGGACATCTGGGAGGTCTCACGAACCTTGAGCATTGCTCCTATATGGGCCGGGCTCTCTCATCTTATAGCTGACGTGGGCACTTTATGTACCACATCACAAGAAAGCCGTGTGATGTGCCCAAAAGGGGGGGTTAATACCCAAAGCCCATGATAATAGGGGTGCTGCCTCACCCAAAAACATTTTGCAGAAAGTCCTGTGCACCGTTCTCCTATATCGCACTTTCTTAATGTTGTCGGATATGTTCATGATATCCAAATACCCCAATAGGACATATGGACAGAGTTTCCTTCATGAGTCTAATCCAGTTTCATCTGCACATTCACCGAACCCTTCTTTAGTGATAAATCAAATATGATTTATTTCCAAATTCAAGACATAGGTATATGTTTTTTTACTGGTACACAAAATGAGCCGTACATAGGGACTAGGGTTCGATCGAACCCTGGTTAAGAATCACTGGTCTAATCTATAGGTATGAACATTGTGGGTGAAGGTCTGCCCATGGGCAGTTGGAGCCTCCCTGTAGTCATGGCGGTGGTCGGTTGGGACATTGTAGGCCTCAGGTTCGGCCATCTTGCTGCTCCTATTGTCAGTTAATCTGTCAGTTGGTAACTGAAGGCATCATAGGAGAGCCCAGAATTGTGTCCCTGCCGCCTTCGTCATGTCTGCTGTCCCATCCGACCTGACAACAATAGGACATGAAGCCATACGCAGATTATAGGAAGGGAGCCTGAGGTGCGTCTCTCTATAGGTGATGTGAATACGGACTCGACGCTTCCTTTACACTCCACATCACAGCGGGGGCTGACAGGAAATATAGAGCAATAATCTAGACTGAAGACATATGGTGGCTACGATGACAATGATATAGGGGGGACAACTTCATCCACCAATTATTAGCAGCTATGTGTGCCTGCTGTCACTACCAGGCCCTGAGCCCTGAAGGGGACCCAGCGGAGGCCGCCTCAGGTTAGATCTGAAAACCGGATAGCCGTGACTGAAAGCCAGTGCACTGCACCGGCATCCAGCCGCGCACTCTGCTCTGGATTAGGCCCAATGAATGGGCCTAGTCCGGAGGAGGGAAATGCCTTAAGGCCGAATCATGAGGCGACTTGGCCTGAATAATGAGCATCTCGCTTCTCTTTCCAGGAGCCGGAAGAAACGGCTTCCGAAAAAAAGACCTGAGCGGCTCCAATTAATTTCAAAGGGAGCCGTCTTTTTAGTCAGGATTTTGAGGCAAATATGGCCTCAAAATCCTGACCAAAAAACCCCATGTGGACTTACCCTAAAAGTCCGGGAGTCGGGGTTATAGGCCAGACAGGGGGGAGCCTCTGTGAGTGTAACATGGAGGACATTGCTATTGGGCCTTCTTTGGGGGTTGCTGGTATTACGTGCTTGTACAGTAGTTGACTCCCTTCTCAATTGCAGGGCTGGGAACCACACACACACACACACACATATATATATATTTCCAGAGCGTATACATCCTGGCGGGAAATCAGCCCTGGTTCCCTGTGTAGATAAGGCGGCAGGAAGGGGCTGCGTCCCTTTGATAGAGCTCATAGTTTGTGTAGTGCAGAGTTCAGACCCCCCCGTACACACGCGCTCCACGGCTTCCTGACAATCATCACATAGTCACATAGTCACCGAATGACACCCTGAAGATGCCTCTGCTGGAGACTGTGCCGCCGGTGCTGTCCTTATAGTGTGCTGTATATACAGTCATGGCCAAAAGTTTTGAGAATGATACAAATATTAATTTTTTACAAAGTCTACTGCTTCAGTTGTTCTAATGGCAATTTGCATATACTCCAGAATGTTATAAAGAGTGATCAGCTTAACAGCAATTACTTGCAAAGTCAATATTTGCCTAGAAAATGAACTTTATCCCCCCAAAAAAATTTCAACATCATTGCAGCCCTGCCTTAAAAGGGCCAGCTAACATCGTTTCAGTGATTGCTCCATTAACACAGGTGTGGGTGTTGATGAGGACAGGCCTGGAGATCAATCTGTCATGATTAAGTAAGAATGACACCACTGGACACTTTAAAAGGAGGCTGGTGCTTGGCATCATTGTTTCTCTTCTGTTAACCATGGTTATCTCTAAAGAAACACATGCAGTCATCATTGCACTGCACAAAAATGGCCTAACAGGGAAGAGTATCGCAGCTAGAAAGATTGCACCTCAGTCAACAATCTATCGCATCATCAAGAACTTCAAGGAGAGAGGTTCCATTGTTGGCAAAAAGGCTCCAGGGCACCCAAGAAAGACCAGCAAGCGCCAGGATCGTCTCTTAAAAGTGTTTCAGCTGCGGGATCGGGCTACCAGCAGTGCAGAGCTTGCTCAGGAATGGCAGCAGGCAGGTGTGAGTGCATCTGCACGCACTGTGAGGCGGAGACTCTTGGAGCAAGGCCTGGTCTCAAGGAGGGCAGCAAAGAAACCACTTCTCTCCAGAAAAAACATCAGGGACAGACTGATATTCTGCAAAAGGTACAGGGAGTGGACTGCTGAGGACTGGGGTAAAGTCATTTTCTCTGATGAATCCCCTTTTCGATTGTTTGGGACATCTGGAAAACAGCTTATTCGGAGAAGACGAGGTGAGCGCTACCACCAGTCTTGTCTCATGCCAATTGTAAAGCATCCTGAAACCATTCATGTGTGGGGTTGCTTCTCAGCCAAGGGAATCGGCTCTCTCACAGTCTTGCCTAAAAACACAGCCATGAATAAAGAATGGTACCAGAATGTCCTCCAAGATCAACTTCTCCCAACTGTCCAAGAGAAGTTTGGAGATCAACAATGCCTTTTCCAGCATGATGGAGCACCTTGCCATAAAGCAAAGGTGATAACTAAATGGCTCAGGGAACAAAACATAGAGATTTTGGGTCCATGGCCTGGAAACTCCCCAGATCTTAATCCCATTGAGAACTTGTGGTCAATCATCAAGAGACGGGTGGACAAACAAAAACCTACAAATTCTGACAAAATGCAAGCATTGATTGTGCAAGAATGGACTGCTATCAGTCAGGATTTGGTCCAGAAGTTGATTGAGAGCATGCCAGGGAGAATTGCAGAGGTCCTGAAGAAGAAGGGTCAACACTGCAAATATTGACTTGCATAATATGATTGCAATTATATTTCTGTATGTGATAAAAACATCTGACAAACACACATAAAAACCAGAGGGCAGCAGATCATGTGAGAATATAAGAATTTTTTCATTCTCAAAACTTTTGGCCATGACTGTACATAGTGCCGCCGGTGCTGTCCTTATAGTATGCTGTATATACATAGTGCCGCTGGTGCTGTCCTTATAGTGTGCTGTATATACATAGTGCCGCTGGTGCTGTCCTTATAGTGTGCGGTATATACATAGTGCCGTCGGTGCTGTCCTTATAGTGTGCTGTATATACATAGTGCCACCAGTGCTGTCCTTATAGTGTGCTGTATATACATAGTGCCGCCGGTGCTGTCCTTATAGTGTGCTGTATATACATAGTGCCGCCGGTGCTGTCCTTATAGTGTGCTGTATATACATAGTGTCGCTGGTGCTGTCCTTATAGTGTGCGGTATATACATAGTGCCGTCGGTGCTGTCCTTATAGTGTGCTGTATATACATAGTGCCGTCGGTGCTGTCTTTATAGTGTGCTGTATATACATAGTGCCGCCACCACCACATTACACTGATATATAATAAACCTCTCTTATGTATGTCAGGTTTGTAGATTTGGAGAAAACAACTTTGAAGCAAATAAGGCAGTTGGTGCACTGTGGGCGGGGCTACAGCCCTGGGAGCACTGCTCTTACAGATTAGGTAGGATGGGTGATGTCACAGCAGTGGGAGGAGCAACTCATACTGTACAGGGTGGCATCGGCAGGATATGGTAGGGGCCTGAGTGGCAGCAGCAGTGCTCTAGAGAGCTGAAGCCCCGCCCCCAGTGCATCAGCTGCCTCATTTGCATAAAACTTCAAAGTTGTTTTCCCCAAATCTACAAAAGTGACATAAATGTCCTAAATATGGATCCGTATAATAAAGATTTGCTCAGTGACCAGTAAGAATAAAAATCTCCTGTACATTTGGGTCTGCAAAGCAAACAAGGACATTTGGTATGTGCGCAGGGTGAAAGTATAGGATGGAGTTGCCTTTAGGGCGCAGTTACAAACTGTATTGGAAAAAATGCAGGAAAACTCTGATGGGATTTTTACGATTTTACAAGTTGAAAAATATAAATTATTTGGAGGGTGCCCCAATGAAAACTAGTATTCCAGTATGTGAAAAGGTTGGGTGTATATCCTGTGCACATAATGTACGGACTGTTTACTGGGGTTTTTTGCCTTCCCCTGGATAAACACTGTAGGGATTGTAGGGTTATAGGTTGGACTTGATGGACTAATGTCTTTATCCAATCTACTATGTGACTATGTGACTATATAAGGGAGGTGTTATGTGTATTACTCTATTGTGCTCTGCAATGTGGTGGTGAGCCGATGAATAGGCCTGGGGGACAGTGTCGGACTGGGCCACCCCATTACCAGAGGGTCCTCCGGAGGGCCCAATAATGGTCCAGCAGAAGACACACAAATTTGAAGGCTATTGGGGTCTGTTTTTTCTAGGCCCCCAGAATCATTGGTGGTAGAGGTTGGTAGGAGGTGGTAGGTAGAGGGTGGTAGGTAGAGGGTGGTAGGTACAGGGTGGTAATTATGCTCACACATGAAGCCCCATAAAACAGTTGACACATTCCTTATATTAAGGAATTCTTAGATAAAATAGTGGGGTCCCCAGGTGAGGGTCCTGGTGAAGAGGGGCTGTAAGGAGGCCTGTAGGTGGTGCATAGTGCAGGTACATCATGGCAACTGGACACACTGTCTGAGAGCACCCTTAACAGTGGGTTTTGGGGACCCCAGAAGATCACAAAAATAGAGTCCCTCCTTATCCCTCCCTTGCACCTCTATGGGACTGCCTGATACATCTTCTCTTCAGCAATCAAATCCGGCTCCATTTAGACAGGGGGTACAAGAGAACTCTGTTCTTGTGATGGGTGAGGCCCCGGCAGTCGGACCCCTATAATATATCCTTGGGCTCGGTGGTTAGATGTAATCTTCTGCTCCATTACATGACATATAGGGCTGATATACTCACATGCACAGACTCTGCATTACAGGGGTATTGAGGATTTCGGAGGATTACAGGGGGCTTGTTATATCCTAATCATTTTTTGCAGTGCTCTAATAAACGGATAAATGACCCCAAACCTGTCGTGTAGAAGCCAAGGGTCATGTGCAGCTGCAGTGGGGGGCCGGGGTGCAGCCGGTCACTCAGGAGCGCAGTCTGCTGACATTGTGTACTGGATGTCAAAACTTGGAAGTGCTTCGGTGATGTCAGAATCCTGCAGCCAATGGCAAGCTGGACAGAGAGTTTTTGGGAAGCCTCAGCCCTCTCCCCTTGTTTGTAGCCTCTCCCTCTGGCATTGAGTGTCAGAGTTACAGTGACAGCTCAGACACTTAGTGGACGGTGCAGGACGAGCAGGCTGGGGGGCTCTGCAGAGGGCACTGACTGGGGCGCTGCGACTACAGCCTGACAACCCGGTAAGAACATCTGACAATACTAATATTTATATAGCACCGGCATATTATGCAGCGCTGTACACAGATTGTGACACAAGTATCAGGCGACAGCTCGATGACCACACCGGGGACATAGAAGTCAATGATGTATATTTAATACCGTAGGCAGCTGTTTTGGACGCAGTCACGGTTGTAGGGCGACCGCCATGTCTCCAATGGTAAAATCCGAGCCAATAGATTGGTCGCCTGGACTGTCACAGGTTATCACATTCCGCATCCAGACCATTCATCTGAACTGCGAGCTATGGAGGGTGTAGGATGGATATTACATTGTATGGACCTGTTCACTCTCTTGTCTGATAATCTGTTCCGTCATAAGAGCAGAAAACCAAAAATGACAAAGTGCTTGGACGTCATATCCGAAACCAATGATGTGAAATGGGGCTCACTGGGGCCAAGGTGTGCGCCGTTACACCGAAAACATGAGCAATCTGTGAGACCGAGTCCAGCAAATGGTCGGATTGTTTTCTGGTTTATTTGTAGTTATTACATAGAAAGAACATAGAGAATGACTAACATTATAGAAATCCCATCCAAGAGGTTGTGAAGGTCTGGGTATATATATATATATATATATATATATATATATACCTGTGTGTGACTATCTTTGTATATTTATCTGTATGTGACTGTCTGTGTATGTAGATAGATAGATAGATAGATAGATAGATAGATAGACCTGTGTGTGACTGTCTGTATACATATATACCTGTGTGACTGTCTGTATACATATATACCTGTGTGTGGATATCTGGAGTATATATTTTCCGTTTCATGCTACACTTTCCATTAGTTATGTTACTCGTCTTCTGAGAAAGCTGGATGCTTTGCGAGCATTGCCGCTCATAGACCCCCAATGTTGTCATTGTGCTTCTGATCTCTCTGCCCAGGACTGTTGATATAATACGAGGGTCCGCGTCACCGCGTCTCATGTGCTGGGTCAGACTGAGCTGTTCACATTAGTGTCTATGATACTCTTGTGGGTCTGTGTTATGTCGAACTCTTTGACTCCTTTGGGCTCAGACAGACGGAGGGGTCTCCGTGTGTAACTTTGGTCCCCATTCACACCACAATAGATGAGGACATATCTGATTAGAGGAGGCCCTTCTGCTTTCTCAGCCCCACTCCCAACCCTATATAAGTTCCCGGGGTCACTGACCTCCATAACACAAAGTTAAAGGGGTCTCCCATGTACATAACTATTTTTTAAATTTGTAGATAATTAAAAGTTAAACATTTTTACAAATAGAAGTAATTAAATATTTTGCAGAGTTTTAAAGATTTTCTCTAAATATCTTGTGGTCACAGTTTTGTTGTCTTGATCGGTTGCCAGTGGATACGACCATGAATGCAGGAACTTTGTAAGGTCAGAAAACCCATCATAATGTCCTTATTGTGTCCGGGTTATCTTCTCATACATGTAGTGTCCCCTCCTGATAACCAGCCATGATGTCCTTATTGTGGTCGAGTTATCTTCTCATACATGTAGTGTCCCCTCCTGATAACCAGCCATGATGTCCTTACTGTGGTCAGGTTATCTTCTCATACATGTAGTGTCCTCCTGATAACCAGTCATGGTGTCCTTATTGTGGTCAGGTTATCTTCTCATACATGCAGTGTCCTCCTGATAACCAGCCATGATGTCCTTATTGTGGCCGGGTTACCTTCTCATACATGTAGTGTCCTCCTGATAACCAGCCATGATGTCCTTATTGTGGTCGGGATATCTTCTCATACATGTAGTGTCCTCTCCTGATAACCAGCCATGATGTCCTTATTGTGGTCGGGTTATCTTCTCATACATGTAGTGTCCTCCTGACAACCAGCCATGATGTCCTTATTGTGGTCGGGATATCTTCTCATACATGTAGTGTCCTCCTGATAACCAGCCATGATGTCCTTATTGTGGTCGGGTTATCTTCTCATACATGTAGTGTCCCCTCCTGATAACCAGCCATGATGTCCTTATTGTGGTCGGGATATCTTCTCATACATGTAGTGTCCTCCTGATAACCAGTCATGATGTCCTTATTGTGGTCGGGTTATCTTCTCATACATGTAGTGTCCTCCTGATAACCAGCCATGATGTCCTTATTGTGGTCGGGATATCTTCTCATACATGTAGTGTCCCTGTCTGATAACCAGCCATGATGTCCTTATTGTGCTCAGGTTATCTTCTCATACATGTAGTGTCCTCCTGACAACCAGCCATGATGTCCTTATTGTGGTCGGGATATCTTCTCATACATGTAGTGTCCTCCTGATAACCAGCCATGATGTCCTTATTGTGGTCGGGTTATCTTCTCATACATGTAGTGTCCCCTCCTGATAACCAGCCATGATGTCCTTATTGTGGTCGGGATATCTTCTCATACATGTAGTGTCCTCCTGATAACCAGCCATGATGTCCTTATTGTGGTCGGGATATCTTCTCATACATGTAGTGTCCCTGTCTGATAACCAGCCATGATGTCCTTATTGTGGTCGGGATATCTTCTCATACATGTAGTGTCCCTGTCTGATAACCAGCCATGATGTCCTTATTGTGGTCGGGATATCTTCTCATACATGTAGTGTCCCTGATAACACAGCTACAATAAGGACATCATAGCTGACTCCTGACAAGTTCCAGACCATAGAAAGTTTCTGCATTAGTGGTCGTATCCATTGTCAACTGATCAAGACAACAGACTGTCACTACTACGATAGATAGAGGAAATCTTTAAAACTCTGCAGAATTTTTAACTACTTACGAGTATTTGCAAAAATGTTTAACTTTTAATTCTCTACAAAAATAGATGTGATTATGTGCATGGGAATACTCCTTTAACCCCTTAAGTCCATCAATCACTGGTAAGACACATATAATAAGAAGATATAACAAGAATAACGGATCCAACAACAGCAGCCGAGCAGTAGATTCCTAGATGTAATGATGAAGCTTCTTATATAGAGGGAGGGGCCGATCTCCAGGGTTACTATCTCCCTTATTATTATTCTCAGCCTTCACTTCGGGGGTTTCTTAGACTTTCCCTGCCATTGTTTTCTTGTCCCTTGTAGCGTTGTCCTTGTAATCTGCTACAGTTATATATACTGTATCCCGTCCCATCAACAAATTCTGCTGCACCTGCGCTGGCCCTGAAGTCTATAATAGAAGGATTTGTTTTCTCAGGGGCAGAACAGAACTGGGGTATTGTTGGGCTGTATGATACTGTATCCCATCTATCTATATATACTGTATCCCTTCCCTCTATATATATACTGTATCCCATCCCTATATATATACTGTATCCCATCTATCTATATATATACTATATCCCATCCCTCTATATATATACTGTATCCCATCCCTCTATATATACTGTATCCCGTCCCTCTATATATACAGTATCCCATCCCTCTATATATACTATATCCCGTTCCTCTATATATACAGTATCCCATCCCTCTATACAGTGTTGGCCAAAAGTATTGACACCCCGGCAATTCTGTCAGATAATACTCAGTTTCTTCCAGAAAATGATTACAAGCACAAACTCTTTGGTATTAATATCTTCATTTATTTTTCTTGCAATGAAAAAAACACAAAAGAGAATGAAAAAAAAGTCAAATCATTGATCATTTTACACAAAACTCCAGAAATGGGCCGGAAAGAAGTATTGGCGCCCTCAGCCTAATACTTGGTAGCACAACCTTTAGACACAATAACTGCGCACAACCGCTTCCGGTAACCAGCAATGAGTTTCTTACAAGGCTCTGCTGGAATTTTAGACCATTCTTCTTTGGCAAACTGCTCCAGGTCCCCCCTGAGATGTGAAGGGGGCCTTCTCCAAACTGCCATCAAGAGATCTCTCCTCCACAGGTGATCTATGGGATTCAGGGCTGGACTCATTGCTGCCACTTTACAAGTCTCCGGGGCTTTCTCTCAAACCATTTTCTAGTGCTGACCTGAAGTGTGTTTTGGGTCATTGTCCTGCTGGAAGACCCATAAGCTCTGAGGGAGACCCAGCTTTCTCACACTGGGCCCTACATTATGCTGCACAATGTGTTGGTAGTCTTCAGACTTCATAATGCCATGCACACGGTCAAGCAGTCCAGTGCCAGAGGCAGCAAAGCAACCCCAAAACATCAGGGAACCTCCGCCATGTCTGACTGTAGGGACCGTGTTCTTTTCTTTGAAGGCCTCTTTTTTTTCCTGTAAACTCTATGTTGATGCCTTTTCCTACTTTTGTCCCATCTGACCAGAGAACATTCTTCCAAAACGTTTTTGGCTTTCTCAGGTAAGTTTTGGCAAACTCCAGCCTGGCTTCTTTATGTCTCTGGGTAAGAAGTGGGGTCTTCCTGGGTCTCCTACCATACAGTCCCTTCTCATTCAGACGCCGATGGATAGTACAGGGTGACACAGTTGTGCCCTCGGACTGAAGGGCAGCTTGAACTTGTTTGGATGTTAGTCGGGGTTCTTTATCCGCCATCCGCACAATCTTGCGTTGAAATCTCTCGTCAATTTTTCTTTTCCGTCCACATCTAGGGAGGTTAGCCACAGTGCCATGGGCTTTACACTTCTTGATGACACTGCGCACGGTAGACACAGGAACATTGAGGTCTTTGGAGATGGCCTTGTAGCCTTGAGATTGCTCATGCTTCCTCACAGTTTTGCTCCTCAAGTCCTCAGACAGTTCTTTGGTCTTCTTTCTTTTCTCCATGCTCAATGTGGTACACACAAGGACACAGGACAGAGGTTGAGTCAACTTTAATCCATTTCAACTGGCTGCAAGTGTGATTTAGTTGTTGCCACCACCTGTTATGTGCCTCAGGTAAGTAACAGGTGCTGTTAATTACACAGATTTGGGGTATAACAATCCATGGAGTCTCATCTCCCTCTTAGTTGGTGACCGCTATATGGGGAGGTGGGGTGGGTGGTTTGGGGTATAACAGTCCGTGGAGTCTCATCTTCCTCTTAGTTGGTTACCGCTATATGGGGAGGTGGGGCGGGTGGTTCCGGGTATAACAGTCCGTGGAGTCTCATCTTCCTCTGGTTTGGTGACAGCTGGACAGCGATCTCCACAGTGGCCTCTTCTTCTCCCAGTAGGATGTAGAGTTTCCTCTTCTCATCTGCAGATGTGAAGTCTGGGATGTGGGCAGAGAGTCTTTGGTAGTAGACGGCCCTCACAGCTGAGTATTTGGTGCAGTGTAGCAGGAAGTGGGTCTCGTCTTCTAGGCCCCCCTGGTCACAGTGCTGGCAGTCCCTCTATATATACTGTATCCCGTCCCTCTATATATACTGTATCCCGTCCCTCTATATATACTGTATCCTGTCCCTCTATATATACTGTATCCCATACCTCTCTATATATATACTGTATCCCATCCCTCTATATATACTGTATCCCGTCCCTCTTTATATATCCCATCCCTCTATATATACTGCATCCCGTCCCTCTATATATACTGTATCCCGTCCCTCTATATATACTGTATCCCATCCCTCTATATATACTGTATCCCATACCTCTATATATATACTGTATCCCATCCCTCTATATATACTGTATCCCATCCCTCTATATATACTGTATCCCATCCCTCTATATATACTGTATCCCATCCCTCTATATATACTGTATCCCATCCCTCTCTCTCTATATATATATACTGTATCCCGTCCCTCTATATATACTGTATCCCATCCCTCTATATATACTGTATCCCGTCTCTCTCTATATACTGTACCACATACCTCTATATATATACTGTACCCCATACCTCTATATATATACTGTATCCCATACCTCTATTTATATACTGTATCCCATCCCTCTATATATATACTGTATCCCGTCTCTCTCTATATACTGTATACCATACCTCTATTTATATACTGTATCCCATCCCTCTATATATATCCCTCTGTCTGCGGAGCATCTTTATGGGGTGTCCCAGGAATATCAGCGGGTGCCATGACAAGTGTGCTAGACCTGACCTGTGGCTTCTGTCTTCTTACTGTCGGCTCATTGATGGCCAAATTTATCATTCCTGGGTCACATTAGTCATAATAAAATTACCGCACAATCGAGTAAATTCTCAAGGTTTGTTTAGCAAGAAAAAAGTTACAACTAAGTTGCAATGATAAAAATTCTAAACATCTTGGAAGCCATTGGGGTCCTATATAACCCCGTGTGTCCGGCTCATACAGTAGATCTAATATGACTACGACAAGACAGTAGCCAAATGACCAACAATCTCATGTACAGATTAGTGTAGATTGTCCTTCATGTTATGGACCAAGTATCCCCTACATTATGTGCAGAGACCCTGCTTATACGTCTGATACTTACAATACATTGGTTTTGTGAACGTCCCATTTATTGCGATATTTAATCATTTCTGCTTTTCACCTTCTTTGTTCCTATTTGTCTATAAAACTGGTGAACTAAAGAGAAAAATGGCTAAAAGGTTATTGAAAGAAATTCAATGTGTCTCCATGTGATAGAGAAGTTACTGTACTGCCCACTAGAGAGAGCCTGTGAGTCCTGCTCCCCCCACTCATATAGAAAGCCTGTGAGTCCTGCTCCCCTCCCCCACTCATATAGAAAGCCTGTGAGTCCTACTCCCCCCCCACTCAAATAGAAAGCCTGTGAGTCCTGCTCCCCCCCCCACTCATATAGAGCCTGTGAGTCCTGCTCCCCCCACCACTCATATAGAGCCTGTGAGTCCTGCTCCCCCCACCACTCATATAGAGCCTGTGAGTCCTGCTCCCCTCACCACTCATATAGAAAGCCTGTGAGTCCTGCTCCCCCCACTCATATAGAGCCTGTGAGTCCTGCTCCCCCCACTCATATAGAGCCTGTGAGTCCTGCTCCCCCCCACCACTCATATAGAGCCTGTGAGTCCTGCTCCCCCCCACCACTCATATAGAAAGCCTGTGAGTACTGTTCCCCCATCACTCATATAGAAAGCCTGTGAGTCCTGCTCCCCTCCCCACTCATATAGAAAGCCTGTGAGTCCTGCTCCCCCACTACTCATATAGAGCCTTTGAGTCCTGCTCCCCCCACCACTCATATAGAGCCTGTGAGTCCTGCTCCCCCCACCACTCATATAGAGCCTGTGAGTCCTGCTCCCCCCACCACTCATATAGAGCCTGTGAGTCCTGCTCCCCACCACTCATATAGAGCCTGTGAGTCCTGCTCCCCCCACCACTTACATAGAGCCTGTGAGTCCTGCTCCCCTCACCACTCATATAGAAAGCCTGTGAGTCCTGCTCCCCACCACCACTCATATAGAGCCTGTGAGTACTGCTCCCCCACCACTCATATAGAGCCTGTGAGTCCTGTTCCCCCATCACTCATTTAGAAAGCCTGCGAGTCCTGCCCCCCCCCCACTCATATAGAGCCTGTGAGTCCTGCTCCCCCACCACTCATATAGAGCCTGTGAGTCCTGCTCCCCTCACCACTCATATTGAAAGCCTGTGAGTCCTGCTCCCCCCCACTCATATAGAGCCTGTGAGTCCTGCTCCCCCCCCACTCATATAGAGCCTGTGAGTCCTGCTCCCCCCCACCACTCATATAGAGCCTGTGAGTCCTGCTCCCCCCCACCACTCATATAGAAAGCCTGTGAGTACTGTTCCCCCATCACTCATATAGAAAGCCTGTGAGTCCTGCTCCCCTCCCCACTCATATAGAAAGCCTGTGAGTCCTGCTCCCCCACTACTCATATAGAGCCTTTGAGTCCTGCTCCCCCCACCACTCATATAGAGCCTGTGAGTCCTGCTCCCCCCACCACTCATATAGAGCCTGTGAGTCCTGCTCCCCCCACCACTCATATAGAGCCTGTGAGTCCTGCTCCCCCACCACTCATATAGAGCCTGTGAGTCCTGCTCTCCCCACCACTTACATAGAGCCTGTGAGTCCTGCTCCCCTCACCACTCATATAGAAAGCCTGTGAGTCCTGCTCCCCACCACCACTCATATAGAGCCTGTGAGTCCTGCTCCCCCACCACTCATATAGAGCCTGTGAGTCCTGTTCCCCCATCACTCATTTAGAAAGCCTGCGAGTCCTGCCCCCCCCACTCATATAGAGCCTGTGAGTCCTGCTCCCCCACCACTCATATAGAGACTGTGAGTCCTGCTCCCCCCCACCACTCATATAGAGCCTGTGAGTCCTGCTCCCCCACCACTCATATAGAGCCTGTGAGTCCTGCTCCCCCACCACTCATATAGAAAGCCTGTGAGTCCTGCTCCCCCCCCACTCATATAGAGCCTGTGAGTCCTGCTCCCCCCACCACTCATATAGAGCCTGTGAGTCCTGCTCCCCCCACCACTCATATAGAGCCTGTGAGTCCTGCTCCCCCCCACCACTCATATAGAGCCTGTGAGTCCTGCTCCCCCCACCACTCATATAGAAAGCCTGTGAGTCCTGCTCCCCCCCACCAGTCATATAGAGCCTGTGAGTCCTGCTCCCCTACCACTCATATAGAAAGCCTGTGAGTCCTGTTCCCCCATCACTCATATTGAAAGCGTGTGAGTCCTGCTCCCCCACTACTCATATAGAGCCTTTGAGTCCTGCTCCCCCCACCACTCATATAGAGCCTGTGAGTCCTGCTCCCCCCACCACTCATATAAAGCCTGTGAGTCCTGCTCCCCCACCACTTACATAGAGCCTGTGAGTCTTGCTCCCCCCACCATTCATATAGAGCCTGTGAGTCCTGCTCCCCCCACCACTCATATAGAGCCTGTGAGTCCTGCTCCCCCCCACCATTCATATAGAGCCTGTGAGTCCTGCTCCCCCCCCCACTCATATAGAGCCTGTGAGTCCTGCTCCCCCACCACTCATATAGAGCCTGTGAGTCCTGCTCCCCCACCACTCATATAGAGCCTGTGAGTCCTGCTCCCCCCCACCACTCATATAGAGCCTGTGAGTCCTGCTCCCCCACCACTCATATAGAGCCTGTGAGTCCTGCTCCCCCACCACTCATATAGAGCCTGTGAGTCCTGCTCCCCCTACCACTCATATAGAAAGCCTGCGAGTCCTGCTCCCCCCCCCCACTCATATAGAGCCTGTGAGTCCTGCTCCTCCACCACTCATATAGAAAGCCTGTGAGTCCTGTTCCCCCATCACTCATATAGAAAGGTAGAAATGGGTGGGCACTCACCAATCATTCTCCAAAGGACGACATTTGTCTTCTCTTTTCTTTAAAACATATCCTTTATTAGGTACATAAATAAAAGTAATCCAGAGGGAGGGAGTGATAGCACTATTGGCAAAAAGAGGCAACAGCCGTTTCGTGTTCACAGTCACGCTTCTTCAAGCCTAAAATGCAATCCCCCCACCACTCATATAGAGCCTGTGAGTCCTGCTCCCCCCACCACTCATATAGAGCCTGTGAGTCCTGCTCCCCCACCACTCATCTAGAGCCAGTGAGTCCTGCTCCCCCCACTCATATAGAGCCTGTGAGTCCTGCTCCCCCCCACTCATATAGAGCCTGTGAGTCCTGCTCCCCCCCACTCATATAGAGCCTGTGAGTCCTGCTCCCCCCACCACTCATATAGAGCCTGAGTCCTGCTCCCCCCACCACTCATATAGAGCCTGTGAGTCCTGCTCCCCCCCACTCATATAGAGCCTGTGAGTCCTGCTCCCCCCACCACTCATCTAGATCCTGCGAGTCCTACTCCCCCCCACCACTCATCTAGATCCTGCGAGTCCTACTCCCCCCCACCACTCATCTAGAGCCTGTGAGTCCTACTCCCCCCCACCACTCATCTAGAGCCTGTGAGTCCTGCTCCCCCCACTCATATAGAGCCTGTGAGTCCTGCTCCCCCCACCACTCATCTAGAGCCTGTGAGTCCTGCTCCCCCACCACTCATATAGAGCCTGTGAGTCCTGCTCCCCCACCACTCATATAGAGCCTGTGAGTCCTGCTCCCCCCACCACTCATCTAGAGCCTGTGAGTCCTGCTCCCCCCACCACTCATCTAGAGCCTGTGAGTCCTGCTCCCCCCACCACTCATCTAGAGCCTGTGAGTCCTGCTCCCCCCACTCATATAGAGCCTGTGAGTTCTGCTTATTTGACAGCCTTTTGACCTGGAGTTTCTCCACCAAGACATAGAGAATATTTAAGTCATATTTTGGTGAAAGATATTTTATCACTCACAAAACCAGCTAGGAAAGAAAGTAGAATATTTTTGAAGAGGCAGAACAGACATCATTGGGGGCCACAGGCTCTAAAATTCCTTTATATTAAACCCCAGGTCCCAGAAAGACGATGTCCATATTGGATGAGTAATTTCCGTAGACATAACCGGCATAGCTTTGGATTAACCCTTACTGGTGCCAATCCATTATGGTGGTGACGTGAGTCGTTGCGTTCTTGTATAGTTACTATGTCATTGAGCTGGTCTGGACGTCCAGGCATGACAGGGCCGGAAGGATGTGAGCAGATTATCTGAGACATTAATAGAATATGAAGCCAATGGCCAGGCCCCGGAAGTTGAGGTATGATGCGTTAGTGGGAGAGGCAGGAGAAGACGCCCTTGTGTCTGTAGACTGGTGGAGACCACGGATGGCAGGAAAACGCTTTTCCTTCCTTGTCATGGAGTTAAAAATATACAAAGATTCTTTAAATATTTCTTTTTTGGCCTCGTGTCAAAGCTAAAGTAAATGTTTGATAAGAGTTTACATAACCAAGGAACCCAAGATGACTGCTAACGGACCCAACAATAGAAGAAAACCAAACCAGGTTGGCCCCAATGGGAATGGTCCAAGGGTTCCTCTCCACTAGCGAAAGGGGGGTGGTAGCCTATGGGCCGAAAATCCATAGAGGATTGGATCATGAGGATGGCGAGGTGATGTGAACCAGGTCGCGGGGCTCAGCTTCTTCTTCTTTTTGCTCTCGGCCATTCTCCTCTTTGACCTTATTTGACAGAACTGAAAATTCTTGATATTTGATCAGTTCTTGAAGAAACCTCCTGAACTTTAGTAGACGGGACTTAGATTAAGGTTTTTATTAAGTAAAACTTTGATAATATATCACTTATAGGATTCTTACATGGAGTTGTTTGGCCGTTCTAGCTCCTCCCTTATGTCCATGTCTTAGAGTCAGAGGCCGTGAGGCACCTTCACATCTACCCCAGACCGAGCCCAGTTGTGGCCACAGACTAGAGCCCACAGATGTGATGTAGACGGACATGTGAGTAGTTAAAGGCGTTGTCCCATCTCAAGGATCCTATCTATACTGCTAGCTTATGTGGATTTAAGACTTTTCCAAAATACATTGCTTCATCAAAACTGCTTTGTTTGGCCGCTATCTTAATTTATTCACTTCATTGTTTACACTGCATTTCCATAACCACGGACCTGGGGATGATCTTATCTCTTCGCCCAGGACAAGTGACATAGTTCCCTGCTCTCAGGAGGGGAGGGGGGCTGAGTGTTCGGAGCGAGCTTGTATTTCTGAGCTGTTTATCTCCTGCTCTTCCAGTTATCAGCTCTGCTATTTGAATTTTGCTGATAAGGGAGCACCAGGCATGCAAGGCCAGCGGCATAGAAGCCATTCACCGCTGGCTTTACATGTGAGACAGCAAGTGAAACCCTGCCCACCAATTTACGGAGAAAACCAGGAAGTGAACAGTTTACAGCCTGCAAGTTGGTGACCGGTCCACTTGGGAACACCCCTTTAATGGGTCTGATGTATTTTTGAGGACATTAGTGAGATTTTGGTCTTGGTGACTATACAAACCACCGGCATACGGTATATTTATTGATCACTATGTGACGCTATAATATCATCCACATTGTCATGTTTGGTGGCCAGGATATGTCTGCAGTTATATAAACCTCCAGCGCAGGACTCTGGGAGCCGGGTCACATAACCAGCGCCCTAGTACACAATGCCAGGAGATCTCCAGCCTCTCTGAAGCTACATATCACCAGGCTGTATATAGCTATGACATATTCAACATATATAGACATGACATCGCCAGGCTGTATATAACATACTCAATACATACAGACATGACATCATCAGACTGTATATGACATGACAAGGCTCAGCAGGCGGAGGGGAATCCGCGCCATAAATAGCTCCTTGTTTATGTTGTAGATTCCTGGCTGTAGCTGCAGCCTCCCCCCAATCGGTAACACATGGTGTCACCTCTGCCCAAATTATTACCCCTGCCCTCAGCAGCTCCAGAGCGCCGGCTGTGACATCATAGAACAGCTCAGATATTTCTACTATCCTATAGAGGGGTAGAGGTGGCGCCCCCTGCTGTGTGTGAATGAGACCATAAAAGGAATCGGTCACCCATTTATTTTATTTATTTGTAAATCTGTTTTTATTTTTTCTTTGCACATTTATTTTCTGACCCTGCCTTTGGGGCGGCCATGTTACCTAAGCAGCATTTAGTGATCTGCTTTACAGCAGTCTCATGGCTATAGGCAGTAACAGTCTGGAGCGACTCATTGAGGTCTATGGGAGAGTTTCCTGAAAATGCCCTGTGCAGTGAGGGGGAGGAGCTAAGCTGTCACATCATCTATTGTGAGTGGTGATGTAATGCTGCATCAGTGGTGTTATCTATAAAGGTGTTATCTGTTCTTGTAATCCTATCTGTGATGTAAATGAGGTGATTGCTGCAAAGAAAACTTCTACAGAGCTGGCAGTCTATTATTAGGCTTAGTAGTCAGAGTCACAATTACACGATAAAGTCATTGAAATAGAGATAATAGAAAAAAATAAAAAATTCCTAAAAAATCTTCTTAACACGAAACCGTTTCGGTGACAAACTCCCTTCTTCTGGTTTGTAGAGTTTTTGTATTGTCTTTCCGTCAGACTTATACAGTATGATCGGGTGGGGGGGTGGGGGTCTGGGGGTTGCCGCAGCAGTGATGGGGGGGGGCATTGTTTGTTTACGTGTCTGCCCCTTTTAACAAGAGTAACCATTGATGTGCGGAGTCTTTCCGTTGCTCTCGCCTACTTGTCATCATCTCTCCGTATGATTGTGAATTTATACGCGGCATTCCTAGTAATACTTCATGTAGGGTAGTCTATATGGCGGCGCACACAATCCTTATAGATCCATATAGTGGCCTATTGAATCAGATTTCTCATTGTGAACATGTCCTAGGATGTCTGGCGGTTCAGGGAGTCCTGAGGCGTCTCGAGGGCCCGGCTGATGGGCAACACTATAATATCTGGTAGATGAGGGGCCCTGTTATTGATATTGGGCCCCGGGAACATCTCTGGAGACGCCTTTATCTCTGATCTCTACAACCTTGTACTTTATGTCTCTTGATCTTATCCTGGTAGATTTCAGATACCAATGATTTCTCTTTGGCCCCTTTGTGGACACATACTGTCCAGCACTGATAGGGTTAATCAGCATGGCGTCGCGCCCTGCTATTAAGGAAGCCATTGTTCGGCTCTGTCAGACGTCTTTGGTATGTGTGTAATGCCTTTTCGAGGGAGTCTGAGTGTGGCCCCCTATTGTCCCCAGAGGGGCAGAGAATTTCGTCTATGAAGCATTGACCTTTATGAGAATCAGCCTGCGTGGGCAGTGCAGTGCCAGGCGTGGGATTTAGGAATGGGGCCCCAGCGCGTCTCTGAGTCATCACATGGTGTGCGCAAATTTACCAACAAATATTACCGTAATGATTCACGTCATGGAGGATAAACGTGCACAATATGTCCGCACTGTGGAGTCTACACCGGGACTCTCGTGTCTGGATTGTGGAGGACGTCTGCAGGAGGCTCCGAAATATCTGCCCCAACCCCAAGACTAGAATCTGGGGCCCATCATAACATGACGGCCATCTACAGGATTTGTAATGAGGGGATCCGGGTTCTCTTCACCAAATTTCATTCAAATGTTTGGGCTTCCAGCAGGGGCGACCCCCAGTAATAAGAGCCCCAATGGTGGACACACAGTATAGTGCGGTACTATTTACTTATATGTGCGGTAATAGACCTGTCGTCCGGGATCCCAAAGCCCTGAAAGTCCTGACAGCAACCACAGAAGTCCTGACTCTCCATAATGGATTATCACAATTCTGTAGAGTTTCGGGCCCCACATGGTGTAAAAGCCGCGGAGGGAACGATCCCTGCAAAGTGGATGGGATTGTACAGAAAAATATCCACAACGCATGCGCTCAAATAGCAAAACTGTTGTGTTTTTATAAATCACAGAATGTCAATGATATCTACGGAAACCTCTGCAGAATGTCTGTGAAATCTGCTGCGGAAAAAACTGTGGCGTATTTCCACTGCTACATGTGGACTAAGCCTAAGGCTGGGGCCCCATGTGACAAAACGCTGCGGCCCCTTCACTTATTACCGAGCACAGCGCTGTGCATTGTATAGTGGTTGTGCTTGGTATTGCAGCTCAGTCATTTCACTTGAATGGAACTGAGCTGCCGTCAGGCCATGTGACTTATGTTCATGACATCCATTGGTCTGTACAGTAGAAGTGATGGCCAGGGAGTGTGTCGGGTGTCAGACCCCATGGATCTTCCATTGATGAGCTATCATAAAGGACGGTCATCAGGTCCTGGCAAAGCCCCCACGTAGCGCGCCGCAGCAAAAACTACTGCGGGAAAAACTGCATCATGTCTCTTCCCGCATCGCTTTTCACAGAATGTTGCAGAGGTTTCCTCTGGGGACCCTCTGGAGACTCAATGACCCCTTAGGAGATTTTGTGGGACTTATATATCAATCAATCAATATCTGATCGACGGGGGTCTGACACCCGAGACCCACACAGATCAACTGGTTCAAGAGACTGCCGTGCTGTGGACTCTTCATTGAACACAAAGCACCTCACTGGACGTTTTGTAGGGGCTGTGCTTGGTCTTGCAGCTCAGCCCCACTCATTTGAATGGGACTGAGCTGCTGCTATACTATGTGACCAATGAATGTGATGTGAATGCTACAAGGAAGACCCCACTGCCCTCTTCAGACAGCTGATCGGCGGGGTTTCAGGCTTCTCCAGGCTCTCAATATTCCCATCTCTATGGATTCCCGTGTTGTGTCCCAGTTGTCGGTGATGATGACAGAGTGTTGTCAGTTCCATGCGGGGGAGACCCCAGAGTGAGGGTGGCAGGTGTCCCTCCCTCGCACCCATATGTCCACAAACATCCATCGCCTGTTACTAAAAATAACACCGGCCTGAAGAATTCGGCTGATCTTGACCTTACAGAAGGATTTATTATCAAACCCAAGATAAGTCGAGGGCGGCCCCATGTGACCACAGGATAAATCGGGGACTGACCCCAACATGCCAATTCATTATGGCAGAGGCTGAGGAAGCTGTTTGATGGGTCCTGACATTGGGGAGATTTGCACAGACAATGATCTGATATAGGGAGCAGTAACGTATACGTATAGGGGTTGTGAGGATTATATCAGGGACAATCTGACTGTTGCTAGCGGTCAGGTGTGTGTTCTGTAAACCACAGCGCCATACTTTTTGTAATGGCTGTCTCTGGTATTGCATCGGGCTCCCATATACATGAATGGGGCTGAGCTGTAATACCAGGCTCTGCCACAACTACAAGTACGGCACTGTGCTTGGTCAACAAGGGGGAGCTGCACATGCTGGGGAGCCGCAGTCTCCTCGAACAGCCAGGTAGCGCTATTGGACCCGCACAGACCTTATACTGATGGCCCTTCTTAAGGATATGGTGTCAGGTCAGGGGGCTGTTCACATGTTCTCCACTTCCCGGCCCTGTGGACCTGCCTTGGATGGCTGAAGCTGAGATTTACTAGACATGGGCACCGAACAATGGGGCTGATCAGCCGAGGGTCTCAATAATGTCCATACAGTTAGGGCCACATCATTGACCGACTATATGTGGAGAGTAATATGGCGCCATACTGCCACACGCGAGGAATTACAAGACTGAACCCCAAGAGGAGAAATTATTTACAGAAAAATATTTGGTCCATATATGAGACGGATTTCCCAGACTGAACCCAGTCAAGAGTCCCGGAGTCCTTATATCATAGTGATCTACGATGTCCCTGACTCCATGTGGCTCCACTGTCCCGAACTGCATATACATCCCTTCCTGTATATACATATATATATATATATATATATATATATATATATATATATATATATGTATTAGTCTCTGCCCGTGACTTCATCTGTGTGTTGTTGGCATCAATGATCCGCCTTTATTTAGCAGATTGCTAGCATCAATGGTTTGCCTGCTCTGGCGTTTCAGCAGCTCTCAAGCTGACCTGTCACTGAACTTGTTCCTCGCGCTGTGCCTGTGATTGTCCCAGCATCTCAGCAGCTCGCTGGGACACCATATAATGAGCGTGTTGTTAGAGCCGATGATCCCCATCAGCTCCGCTTCAGGAGAATTCTGTGACTTCTGGCTCCTTCATAGCTCTTGTTGTTTTAGAATTTTGCAACAAATTACATTTTCTTTTTCCCGCCATGTTTAAAATGTGAAAACTACCAATTTGGATTAAAGTTTTTTTCCCATCCAGTGTGTCAGCTCTGCCTGGAGCAGATCAGATAATATGCAGATGCTTGTACACAATGGACTGAGGGTTAGCTGAGTTACATAGAGAGATAACAACCCTGGGACCTGAGATAAGCTGTTACAGGAGCAGTGTAATATAGTATGTGACCATAAATTCATAACAGTGGTGAAGCCATGTCATTTACCGGGATACAAAGTAGCTGATGTGTTACTCCAGGTTACAGAGTATCTATGTGCCGAATATCATCCAAATCCATTTTGCCGTTTTTGTGTGATTGAGGAACAAGCATCCAAACTGTCACATTTATAATATTAGCAGGAAGTAGGATTAGTAGGATAGGATATATATATCCCCTCCTGTATAATATTATTATTATTATTATTATTATTATTATTATTATTATTATTGTATATTTATATAGCATGATTAATCCCATGGTGCTGGTTCTGGTGACAGTAACCTATCTATCTGCAGGATGGGGGTGATGTGCTGGTTCTGGTGACAGTAACCTATCTATCTGCAGGGCTGGGGTGATATGCTGGTTCTGGTGACACTAACCTATCTATCTGCAGGGCTGGGGTGATATGCTGGGTCTGGTGACAGTAACCTATCTATCTGCAGGACTGGAGTGATATGCTGGTTCTGGTGACACTAACCTATCTATCTGCAGGGCTGGGGTGATATGCTGGGTCTGGTGACAGTAACCTATCTATCTGCAGGGCTGGGATGATATGCTGTTCTGGTGACAGTAACCTATCTATCTGCAGGGCTGGGGTGATATACTGGGTCTGGTGACAGTAACCTATCTATCTGCAGGTCTGGGGTGATATGCTGGTTCTGGTGACAGTAACCTATCTGTCTGCAGGGCTGGGGTGATATGCTGGGTCTGGTGACAGTAACCTATCTATCTGCAGGGCTGGGGTGATATACTGGGTCTGGTGACAGTAACCTATCTATCTGCAGGGCTGGGGTGATATACTGGGTCTGGTGACAGTAACCTATCTATCTGCAGGACTGGGGTGAGATGCTGATTCTGGTAACAGTAACCTATCTATCTGCAGGGCTGGGGTGATATGCTGGGTCTGGTGACAGTAACCTATCTATCTGCAGGGCTGGGGTGATATGCTGGTTCTGGTGACAGTAACCTATCTATCTGCAGGGCTGCGGTGATATACTGGGTCTGGTGACAGTAACCTATCTATCTGCAGGGCTGGGATGATATGCTGTTCTGGTGACACTAACCTATCTATCTGCAGGTCTGGGGTGATATGCTGGTTCTGGTGACAGTAACCTATCTGTCTGCAGGGCTGGGGTGATATGCTGGGTCTGGTGACAGTAACCTATCTATCTGCAGGGCTGGGGTGATATGCTGGGTCTGGTGACAGTAACCTATCTATCTGCAGGGCTGGGGTGATATACTGGGTCTGGTGACAGTAACCTATCTATCTTCAGGGCTGGGGTTATATGCTGATTCTGGTGACAGTAACCTATCTATCTGCAGGGCTGGGGTGATATGCTGGTTCTGGTGACTGTAACTTATCTATCTGCAGGGCTGGGGTGATATGCTGGTTCTGGTGACAGTAACCTATCTATCTGCAGGGCTGGAGTGATATGCTGGTTCTGGTGACTGTAACCTATATATCTGCAGGACTGGGGTGATATGCTGGTTCTGGTGACACTAACCTATGTATCTGCAGGGCTGGGGTGATATGCTGGTCCTGGTGACAGTAACCTATCTATCTGCAGGGCTGGGGTGATATGCTGGTTCTGGTGACTGTAACCTATCTATCTGCAGGGCTGGAGTGATATGCTGGTTCTGGTGACTGTAACCTATATATCTGCAGGACTGGGGTGATATGCTGGTTCTGGTGACACTAACCTATGTATCTGCAGGGCTGGGGTGATATGCTGGTTCTGGTGACTGTAACCTATCTATCTGCAGAGCTGTGGTCATGTGTGGTGCCGGCCTTGTTTCTATAATGGAATGAATGTGGCCGTATACATTCTCAGGGCTGATGACTCTGTTACATTTGTGTCTGTTATTTTCCAGGCGCTGGGGCAGAGAGAGCGGAGATTCGTGAGTCTAGTAAAGTATCTGAACCCCCGGTAAGTTCCCCTATATACACCTATACCCTCCATTAGGTTCTGCTCTGTCTGATCTTCTCCACTTTCTCCTTAGCCAGTACAGTTCAACCCCCTGAAGCCGAGGTCTCCCCCCACCAGCCGCCCCCACCTGTCCCCGGAGGAAATCAAAGACGCAGATCGAGCGGTGAGAATTTCCTCTCATTCATTAGAAGAAAGGGAAAAGGATGTTGGGCTGAGAAGTAGCGGCAGCGCAGGGTCATCTCCTCCACCCCACATCCTGCGCCCCCAACTAGGTGAAGAGACTCCGACCTGATTAAACATTCATCTGAATTAACTTCATTAACAGTTCTTTACTGCCATGGAAATAATCTATAGGTCACAGTCAGGGGGTCTCATAGCAATATTCAGTATGGGACCCCCTGAATCCATTTTTCAAACCAAACATACGTGCTGAGAGAATCTATTATATATCTGTGTAAGGGTGTGAGCTGAGCTGTGTGATATATAGGGTTATATGTAGAGGAGAGAAGCTGAGCTGTGTGATATATAGGGTTATATGATAGAGGAGAGAAGCTGAGCTGTGTGATATATAGGGTTATATGTAGAGGAGAGAAGCTGAGCTGTGTGATATATAGGGTTATATGATAGAGGAGAGAAGCTGAGCTGTGTGATATATAGGGTTATATGTAGAGGAGAGAAGCTGAGCTGTGTGATATATACGGGTATATGATGGAGGAGAGAAGCTGAGCTCTGTGATATATAGGGGTATATGATAGAGGAGAGAAGCTGAGCTGTGTGATATATAGGGGTATATGATAGAGGAGAGAAGCTGAGCTGTATGATATATAGGGGTATATGATGGAGGAGAGGAGCTGAGCTGTGTGATATATAGGGGTACATATACCCCTATATATCACATTTTGTCCCTCTTTCAGTTCTTCAAAAGTTGGGCGGTATGGGTATATGATAGAGGAGAGGAGCTGAGCTGTGTGATCTATAGGGGTATATGATAGAGAGAAGCTGAGCTGTGTGATATATAGGGGTATATGATGGAGGAGAGAAGCTGAGCTGTGTGATATATAGGGGTATATGATAGAGGAGAGAAGCTGAGCTCTGTGATATATAGGGGTATATGATAGAGGAGAGAAGCTGAGCCCTGTGATATATAGGGGTATGTGATAGAGGAGAGAAGCTGAGCTCTGTGATATATAGGGGTATAGGATAGAGGAGAGAAGCTGAGCCCTGTGATATATAGGGGTATAGGATAGAGGAGAGAAGCTGAGCCGTGTGATATATAGGGTATATGATAGAGGAGGGAAGCTGAGCTGTGTGATATATAGGGTATATGATAGAGTTCAGCTTCTCTCCCTCTTTCTTATACCCCTCGGTACCTGACATTTCATGTATGTTTTCCTATACTGGGGGGCAGTAGACGGGACCATCCTGTATAATCCTCATATCTTTCCTTGGCACACAAACACAACAGAACTTCTCTGTTCATCCTAAACGTTTCTTTCCTGTCTTGGTCCGGAGATCTCTTACGTGTGACATCCACAAGAACAGTCTTTCCTGTCCAACTTTCTCATGAAGTAGCCAAAGTTCTCCTACTCATTTCCCCAAAATTATAAAGAAAGACTGGACTGAAGCTGAAGTCGGTAGAGCTAGAGATACGAGAGATATGAGATATATGAGATATATGAGAGATATATATAAGATACAGCAGAGACTGTGGAGGAAGGAACATTTGTGGCCTCCTCTCAGTTGTCCCAGTCACTGCCGCCATCTTCTTCTTCTTCTCCAGGGTGTGGCCTACACTTAGATCTCACCTTGTAATAACAGACAGGATTACGATTCTGGCCTTTAATGAGATTCTCATTTTGGTTTCAGGCTCAGAAGGAGAAACTACACGAAGAGTTGAAGAAAGTTTTGCTACTTAAAGGGCAAAGAAACTCTGAGGAGGAGTCCACAATGGAGACCAATGTGAAGATCACGGAGGTGGGGCGTCTTCCAGGTTTTGACTTCACTTAGTTTGTGTTCCTTTAAGGACATACTTGGATTTGCTTCATGATCTTGGAGTATCTTCTATATCACTATAGTCTTACACTGAAGCTCGGCCTGTTCTGCTTGGCTGCTGGGTATAAGCACTAGAGCACCAGCGTGAGACGAGAACTTCTTTAGGTTACTGCGAAACATTCGGTCTGTGACTTTTGTGAATACATCTTGGTTGTTGTGGTTAATGTCTTGCCATGTTTCTCCAGGAGAAGTTAAGAGCGTCCGAGTTGGTGGAGGTGATTGTAGAAACCGAGGTCCAGTCTGGAATGTCCGGCATTAGCATCTCTGGAGGAGGCCGAGATGGATTGTTCGTTTCAGAAATCCTCAAGGACTCCCCCGCCGCCAAAAGCTTATCTGTGCTTCAAGGTAACTATAGGTTAGAGTCAATGGTGTTTATAGCGTATAGGCAGCAGCGTACAGGAGCCTTGCAGATAGGGGGCCAGCGCTGACTGGCTGTATCACTTAGTTATATGGCTGGGGACAAGTTCCTTCTCCGTCAGGTCTACAAGGTTAGAAAACAAGGTCAGGTGACTATTGAGAAATGGTCTTGTAGAGAGGCGGACCACTGTAAGAAGGCCAGTATATACCAGACTATGCAAAAGTTTTAGGCAGGTATCGAAAAATGCTACAAGGCAAGAATGCTATCAGAAATCGAGGCGGGCAAGGAATATGCAAGTAAGGCATTATTGGTGGAAAAAAGGAACTTACCTGTAGATTGATGCTTGGGCTTCCAAGAAAGCTAAAGGCGGAATCTGAGAATAGAAGCCAAGACAGAATATTTCCTTCAAAAGGCAAAAGGTCCCATCTGTAGACAGAGGAGGAGCCTGGAAGTGATGGTCCGGCCCCCACAGATATAGCCCTGATCTCATCATCATCCAGTCTGTCTGGGAGGACATGAAGAGACTGTTAGGGGCTCAAGATCCCTGGGTTATGTTGTCGTAGGCCTAATTTGAACAAGAGGGTTTTTAATCCTTCACAAGACAGATGGATTGGAGCAAGCAACATCCACAGAAGATCTGGGCTTAGTTCTCCAAGATGGCGGCGGGAACAACCTCTCTACCCTGTCCTGCCAAAAACTGTCTGCAAGTCCCGAGAAGAAGGCAAAGGGCAAAGGTCACACCGAATATTAATGGGATTTAGACTTCTTATTTCTTCAATAACTGGATTTTGACAGAAATTGACAAAAATCAATCTATTAGGATCAAGTTCACGCGATGGAATATGGAAAGACGTTTACGGTTGTCATTTGCCACAGATTCCACTTCATCTTCCACTCCCACCCCCTCCCCAGAATCTGTACCAAGATCAAGCAGGACACTTATTATCTCAGCGCCCCACTACAATCTCTGCCCCCCCCCCCACAGGATACAAAGGAAGGCCAAGTCAGGGAGGAGTCCACTGTGTGAATGGACCCTCAACACTTCTATTTTTGGAAACAGTCTTACTTTGCAGTATTCCTGCCTAAATCTTTTGCACAGTACCCTTTAGTATATAGGATGGAAGGAACAATCAGCCCCAGACTATGTTGTGTCCTGGCCGGTGCTTTCTCTTCTGTTATTCCACCGCTCACCTCGCACCTTCTTACACTTGTTTCTTTTCTCAGGGGACCAGATCCTCAGCGCCAGAGTCTTCTTTGAAAACATTAAATATGAAGACGCCTTGAAGATCCTTCAGTATGCAGAACAATATAAAGTCTCCTACTGCCTGAAGAGGACGGTAGCATCTAGTGATGTCAGCGTGTCCTCCAGCTCCGGGAGTGTGGAAGTCAAAGGTCCAAAGGCAAAGATGCCAAAAATGGTGAGTCCATGTGTAGCGTTTACGTGATCATGGTGCTCGTCACTTATGCAAATATTAGACTCCATGTAAGACGCGGCATAAGAAACAGGAACGTGTCCAATATGTCTCGTCTGCTACGTCAAGGTTTTCGAGTGTTGTGATATATGTAGTGCAATTTGCACCATTTTCGATGACTCCTGTTTATATATCACAAGTACTTATAAGACGTCTTGATTTTTCTTTCAGACTGTTAAAAGCCTGACACCTGTGAAGAAGAAAAAAAAGAAGGTTCCAGGTTCAGAAGATTCCCTGGAGGCCGTGAAAGGGTCAGAGCTCTCGGTTGCCAACATGGACATTCCACCAGTAGATGTTGAATTTTCCTTCCCCAAGTTTTCCAAAATCCTAAAAACCAAGGGAGGGGCAGAATCTGCCGCCGGAGCGAAGAGCACCGAGACCACCACCAAAGAAACGGCCACAGAACAGAAAAGACTAAAGATGAAGTTCCCAAGACTTAGGGTCAAGGACGCCGCAGCCGGTGGGGGACTTTCTGTGGATGTTTCTGCAAAAGCTAAAGATGATGGAAAAGTGAAAGAGAAATCGGCAGCTCAAGTCGGGGTCTCTATTCCTAAAATAAAGAAGCCAAAAGTTGATGTTGCAGTGGCCAAACCAGACATTGAAATTGCTGCACCGAAGATTGAAATTGCAACACCGCAGGTTGGAAGCGAGGAAAAGATTTTTAAGACTCCTCAAGTAGAACTGGATCTTCCACTAACAGTCAAAAAAAGTGAGATAGAGACTCCAGAAAGTGTTAAAGCAACTGGCCTGAGTTCGGCTATTAAAATTCCAGATGTCGAAATCAAGATGCCGATGGCTGGTGCCGAGGTGGAAGCACCAGAAGCTAAAATAAGCATGCCATCCATATCAAAAGTAGGGATCTGTACACCGCAACTAGGAAAAGAGCAAGATCTGGCTCTACTAGTGGACGGACGGCCAAAGACTGAAATCAAGTTACCATCAGTAGAGATAGCAGCACCTAAGCTGGATGTGGACTTAAGTTTACCAAGAGTTGAAGGGTCTGTTGAAGTGGAAACCCCAGACTCTACTAGCCGCGGCCTACAGATTAAACTACCAAAATTTAGCATGTCCACCAAAACTTCAGAAACTGCTTTGGAAGTAACCCCTCCGCAAACCAAAAAAGATATTAAGGGCAAAGCGTCCGAGGAGAAGATAAAAATACCTTCTGTGAAAACTCCACAAATTGGAATCTCACTCCCTAAAGGAAAAATTGAAGCAGATAGTCCGGACAGTCAGAAGAGAAGTTCCCTCAAGTTTCCATCTATCGATATCTCTGCTCCAAAAGTGGACCTAGACCTAACTGTGGAGTCCGAAGATCTGTCTTATGAGCCTGTTCAGATTCCAGATGTGAGTCTTAAGATGCCCAAAATAAGTCCTCCTAAGGTCGGCATGAAGGTTAAAGAGGCCTATGCCGGGATTATCTCACAAACCGATGTGAAAGTCGAGAAGGTTGAAGCAGAAAGTTCTATCGAAATTCCAGATGTTACGATTAAAATGCCCAAAATAGGTCTTCCTAAACTGGGCCTCAAGAGTGATGTCCAGGAACTTGAGACGGAGGTGGCAACTGGGAAAAGCGAAGACGAAGAATTTAAACTGAAAGGTCCTAAACTCAAACTACCAAGTTTTGGAGGGTTGTTGGTAAAAGACAAGACTGAAGTGGATGGATCGGATTCTTCTATGGAAGCCGAGGGGAAATTAAAATTTCCTTCTATTAAGATGCCATCAGTCGATATTTCCTTACCAAAAGTGCCAGACAGTGAGCCAAGTAAACCGGAGCCGGCAGCCAAGGTAGACAAAAAAGCACCAGAAATAGAAGGTGCAGACTTGAAGCTTAAAATGCCCAAAATTTCCTTACCCAAACTTGATATGACAACAATACTTGGAAAACCTGACGGGTCTCCAAAAGTTGGACTTCACATGGCAACGGCTGATACAAAAATAAAAGGGGATAAAATAACGGCCCCTGATCTGGATATTTCTATTCCCAAGGCAAAAACTTTTGATCTTAGTTTAACTTCACTAAAATCTGACCTGGGCGTTTCAGTGGAGAAGCCTAAAGTTGCGATTAAACTTCCAAAAGTAGAGTTAGATTCAATAGCATTCGATGGCCAGACTGGAGATGCCAAAGTTGGTATTCCTTCTATTAAGATGCCAGTTCTCGAGGTTGATGCTCCAAGACTTGGCGTTGACTTAAACTTGCCAAAAGTGAAAACTGAAGAAACTGAAGTATCTTATGAAGACAAAGACATAAAATTCCAGATGCCAAAGTTAAATCTTCCTAAACTCAGTGATGTAGCCAAAGATATGGCCATTGAACTTGATGTCCCAAAGGTGACGGGTGACATTTGTTCACCACACCTTCCTACAGACATAAAGACTGGAGTGGACATAGAAGATAAAGGAGTAAAGATGAGTTTACCAAAACTTGAGATTGGACTTGGAAAATCCACAGAGGTTGAAGTTGGTGAAATCAAAGAAAAGATTGACGTGAAACTTCCTAAGGAAAAACTTGAAAAAACGTTTGTAGAAGATGAAGAGGCGAAAATAAAGTTACCGTCAGTGAAACTTCCGTCTCTTGAGATCGCGACACCAAAAATCTCCGACATGGACGTCAGTGCAGACATTCCAAAAGTTGATGTTGATGTGCCAAGTAAAGAGGAATTGGAAGTCGTTGTTTCCAGTGACGGCGACACCAAATGGAAAGCACCAAAGTTTTCTTTTCGTAAACTTGGTATCTCTGGATCTAAAGATAAGAAAGGCGAAACTGATGCAAAAGCAACAGAAGCAAAAGGAGATGCCGAACTCGCAGTCAAAGGTCCAAAAATGAAAATGCCAAAGTTTGGAATAGTTTTTCCCAAATCAAAACATGATGTAGAAGTGGAAGCAGATACAAAAGCTAGAAAAGAGAAGGCGGATGTTTCTGCCCGTCAGGTGGACGCGTCTGCCGATGGAAAAGTGAAAATTCCATCAGTGAAACTTCCATCCGTTGACATCACAGCTCCAAAGTTAGAGGTTGATATCGCACTCCCGAAAGGAGACGTCTCTCCGGTTACAGACAAAGCACCTGAAATTAATATTGACATTCCAGATGTGAAGTTAAACCTGCCCAAATTTTCCATGCCAAAATTTGGGAAAAGCAAAGGTGGCGATGAAGATGCAGACATTGAGAAAACTAAAGTGCAAGGTAAAATGTCCCCCTTTAAATCAACAAAAGCTGGCGAGGTGTCCAGTGAACTTGAGGCCAAGGGGAAAGGTCGAGAACTAAAAATGAAAATGCCTGCGATCAAGATGCCTTCATTTGGAATATCAAGGAAAGATACCGAAGCTTCTGAGGCAAAACTTGTAGTAAGTTCTTCGGAAGATAAGACTAAGAAAGGTAAAACTGTAGCACAAGAAGCAAAAGTGTCCTTAGAAACTGAAGGAGGTGATGGGATAACTTCCTTCATGAAAATGCCCACATTCAAGATGTCATCTCCAAAGGTGAAGGCACCAGAAGTGGACCTGACTGTGAAAGGCTCAAAGGAGAGTCTTCAGATGCCTGAAGTCCACATAAAAGTCCCCGATGTTGAGTTACCTTCTTTTGGACTAAAAAGCGACCAAACAGCTGAAGTGTCACTTTCCAAAGCAGAAGCCAAAAAGTCAGTGGGGTCAAAAGATCTGGACCTTCATCTCAGTGATATAATAAAGGTCCCCGCTCTCGAAATATCTGCACCGACAGTTGCTCCTGAATTACAGATTTCTGTGCCATGTACTAAACCAGACATCTCCGTATCAGTACCAAAAGTAGAAGTAGATGTTTCCGACGCAGACATTAAAAGATACGAAGGGGATTTAAAAATACCCAAACTTCCGACCATTGGTGTTCCAGATGTCGAATTAGATATCGGTTTGCCCAAAGTAAGTCTGGAGCACGAGGCGGATGTCGGCATGGAAAAATCAGCTGCCAAAATTAAAATGCCAAAATTTGAACTGCCGAAGCTTGAGCCATTGGAAGCCAAGGTGGACATTGGTGGTTTTAAGGCAAAAGACATTGAATCTGAAGGAAAAATGAAAGCTCCTAAGCTTAAGCTGCCACATGTTGATATTTCACTTCCAAAAGTAAATTTAGATGAAGAAGATATCCCATTTATTGAAGGAGAGTCTAAAGTGCAAGGTTCAAGAGCTGAAGCAAGGACCATCGAAGGAGCCTTCAGTTTGCCATCTGTAGAGCTCCCGAAAATGTCCACTCCCAAAATAAGAGCCCCAGAATTGGAACTAGATGTCAGCTTAAGCAAGGACGATGTGAAAATGGGTGACTTATCCAAATCACTCAAGGTAGAATCAAGTGGTTCTGAAGGTGAACAACATGATCTCAAGTTTAAGATGCCAAAAATAAAGATGCCTAAATTTGGAGCAGGTGTCGAGGAAGGCTCTGGTAAAGTGGAGGCCAAGGCTTCCAAAACCGAAGACAGTTCTGAATCAGGTATCATGGGCTTCAAAATCAAAATGCCTAAGCTTCAAGTAGGATCTCTTAAAGGGAAAGCGGGAGAGGACAAAGAGTTCGAAAGTGACCATAAAGTGGCTGTGAAAGGTGATGTGAAGGTGTCAGATCGTGAAGATTCGGACAATGGCCATACATTCAAAATTAAAATGCCATCGTTTGGCCTATCAAAGGGGGCTACAGAAGCCGGCACAGAACCTTTGCATCCTGCTGAAGACGGTGCAGACTTAAAGTTCAAAATGCCAAAAGTTACTTTGCCTGATGTTGGATTTTCTGGAGGTGAAGGAGAAAAAGTGGAGGCTTCCTTGGAAAGTAGTCATGTGGGAAAGGTAAAAAGCATCACAACGTCAAATCTGGAAGAGATAGAATTAGATGTAGGACTGAAAATGCCAAAAATTAAGATGCCAACAATTGGTCTACCTGGACGAAAGGGAGATGATGACATGGAAATGTCTCTTCATGTGGAATCTGAGGGAAAGAAGTCATTGTTTAGGATGCCAGATGTGGAATTATCTACTCCAAAAGTTAAGGCACATGGTGAATATGAAGTGGATGGAGCGAAATTATCAAAGGACTTAGAAGGAGGAGATTCTGCAAAGAAGAGCAAAAAAACTGAAGATAAGCACAAGCATGACCTAGCGCAAGAAGATGCCGAAAAGGCATACAAGGTAAAACTACCAAAACTAGTGGTCGGCTTACCGAAGGCCGTCTCTGGAGATGTGGAACTTTCTCCACCTAAATTGCAGTCAGAGACAAAAGACAAGGAAGAAGAAAGGAAGAAGTCGAAGAAGAATATTTTCTCTCTCAGCAAAACCAAGGACAAAAGTGCAGGTCTAATATCGTCGGACGTGGACACAAGTCTAGAATTGGAAGGTCCAGATGTGAAAATTAAGCTACCAAAAATAAAAATGAAACCTTCTTTTGGAAAGTCAAAAGGCAAAGGTAAAGGGTCTGACGTGAATGGAGAAGAGGAAACTGACGCCGACTCAAGTGATGTCACAGCCAAGTCTTCAAAGATCAGATTCCCCAAATTAGGGTTTTCCTCGTCGAAGGTAAATTCCGGGGAAGTAAATATAAATGGAACCTCTGGCCACGTGAATGGAGAGACTGAGGTGTCTACTCAAAATGGATCTCAGGCTGGGGTCATAAAGGTTGGGAAACTTAAGTTTCCTAAGGTTGAATTTTCATCACCATACAAGGGCAATGAAATAGACTCCGAAATGAATCTCGAATTAGTCAAGACAGAAGATGAATCCAAGGATGAAGGCACCGAGAGATCTTTTTCCTCAAAGTTTAAGTCTCCTAAAATTGCTTTCTCTGGTTTCAAGAAAAAAGAAAAGGGTGAAGACGACGTAATAAGCTCATCGGCAAGAACCGAGATGGCAACTATGGAAAACGCAAAAGGGGGTGATTCAAAGTCAGGGATGGGTCGGATCTCTCTCGGATTCCTCTCAAGTCGATCTAAGGGGGAATACACGGTGGACAATAGTGGTATACAGAAAGACAATGAGGATGACACCAGTAAAGATAAGTCATCAAAGCTAAAGATTCCCAAGTTATCGCTCAACTCTGAGGTGGCATCAAGTCAAGAGACAAAAGAAGAAAGTTCTCAAGAAGGTTACAAAATCGGCCTGCCACAGGTGAGCTTTACCACACATCAAGAAGAACAGACCACGAAAGAGGAGGAGACAACCTTGGGCTTCATAAAAGTCACAACAACAAAACAAATCAAGACAGAGACTATCACAGAGAAGACCCTGGCCATATAAGACAATCTGTGTCTTACTCAAGGACTTGACTTGCCAACAACTATCCTCATATGTTGCAGGCCGCACGTTCCAAAAATAATCTCTCCACTCTAATCTCCCTGCACCCCAGCGACTACCATGGTGGTCCTCCAAGACTCACGCGGTGAAGGTTCCCATACTTGTCTGTGTTTTAATCCTTTAAATCGATGTGTTTATTATTTAACACATGACATGCCGGGGTTCGTAGAAGAAACATAGAAGACAGATGGTGTTTGCATCATGCCGTGCAATGTGAATTCAGATATATACAATTGTGAATAGGCTTGTGTGTCCTGACTGGATCAAAGACAGAGGTATATTAGTTATGTTTTTGGAATTTACATCCTGGGGTCTCCCTTAAGTTATTTTTATGTGGTCACTTCCTGATTTATGGTTTGGGTGAGAAGAAAAAATTCAGTGGTTGGCAAAAATTGGCATAGATGATAAGTAGGACCTCTTGTCCTAGAAGTATTTGAGTACTCGGCCACCATATTGTATAGTATATACACATACAAAAGGTTAGGGCTATTACAGTGGGTACCGGCCCAGTCTTACGATCCTCACACATTTGTTGATGATGATGTCCAGTTGACACTTATGTCCAGTAGGCGATTTTCTTCCAGTTGACGATCATCGTCGAGTCATCCACCAAGCGCCATAGCTTACTTTCCATAGAATGGTGTAACGGTCCGACCATTGGCCATTATATAGACAAGTGTTTCTATGGATAAGGCTCCTTATTTTTGTGTTATTATACAGAGCATGACCTACTACTGTTTCATATAAAATTGGCAAGACTGTAGACTCCGCCATTGCCATATGTTGACTTACATCCAGGCAACCAGTTTGTGGAAAGAAAACGTGTTCTTCAAGATCCCATTTCTTTTCTACCATATCCTGCTCTTTGTTGTGTCCATATGTGAACGGTACGGCCATAATGACATCACATCCATTATCGCGCCATTGGTCACTGCTCTACATTTATGGATCTGTGGTCTACTCATGGAGAGATTTGTGCCATATGATTTTCCTTATAGGGGTTGGACTAGATTAGAAAACTTCCTGAAACAGCATAAGTGTCCTGGGGTTGTGTAGGGTAATAAAGAGCATCCTCATTCACCACGGAACTGAGCTGCCATTCCAGACATGAGTTTTTGTACCCCGAGGGTCACGATGACCCCCCAAGCTGCTAGTTGTCTATCTATAGCCTCGCTATATTAAAAATACCGTAAGTCGCACCAAAACCTTTGCCATTGGATAAAAGCCCTTAAGGCTTTGTCTGACTTGACCTGTAAAAGCCACCAGTGAAATTTTCCTAAAAGTTCAGCACCCTTATCTCGTCCTACATTCATCGTTCTAGAACCCAATGCCATCACTTCCTGCCAAAACCAAAATGACTGACAATGTGCAGTAGCCTTGAGGTCTCGGGGGGCTAGAACACCTCAGTTGGTCTCTAGGTGAAGCCCATGCTAGGCCGAACCTACGTCTACATAGACAGCCGGAGTTTGTGTCCCCGTTGGTAGAACATAGGGCTTTCATCTTTGGAGGTTAGAGCACGACAATAGTGTGTGAGAGAGTTTCTTGCCCTGCAGACTGATGTGATATTTGTGTTCACCATCGATAACACCATATCCGTGTAAAGAGAATTGTGAATGTCCAGGGCAGTGCGTCTCCGACGTGTGGCTCTCCAGCTCCAGGGAATGCTGGGAGATGTAGTCTCACCGGAGTGGAGAGCGGCAGCTCGGAGACGTCTCCTCTGGACGCTACTACAAGGTGTAGAATGTACTTTTTGTATTTACTATTATTGTTAATTATTAAATAAATAAAACCTTTATATTTGAAGTGGATCCGAAGGTTGTGGAAGGTCCCGACTAACCCCCTCCCGCTTTACCTAGTTCTTCTTTTTTAAGTGGTGTTTGACGTAATCCAAATCTTTACTCAGAATGTCTTAATAAACATTTCACTGAAAGCCAAGATGGTGGATCGTGTCCGTGTCATTGCTATGTGTTATCTCCATGGTCCCGGCAGAATTGTAAAGGACGTTACTCACATGGCCATATATACAATAGGTGACATGGTAGGGAAGGACATGGTGGGGAATGACTTGGTTGGGAATGGTGACATGGTGGGGAATGACTTGGTTGGGAATGGTGACATGGTGGGAAATGGTGACATGGAGGGGAATGACTTGGTGGGGAATGACTTGGTTGGGAATGGTGACATGGTGGGGAATGACTTGGTTGGGAATGGTGACATGGTGGGGAATGACTTGGTGGGGAATGGTGACATGGTGGGGAATGACTTGGTGGGGAATGGTGACATGGTGGGGAATGACTTGGTGGGGAATGACTTGGTTGGGAATGGTGACATGGTGGGGAATGACTTGGTTGGGAATGGTGACATGGTGGGGAATGACTTGGTGGGGAATGGTGACATGGTGGGGAATGACTTGGTGGGGAATGGTGACATGGTGGGGAATGACTTGGTGGGGAATGGTGACATGGTGGGGAATGACTTGGTGGGGAATAACGTGGTAGGGAATGACATGGTAGGGAAGGACGTGGTGGGGAAAGACATAGTGGGGATTGGCATGGTGGGGAATGTGGTGGTAGGGATTGAGGTGGTGGGGAAGGACATGGTGGGGAATGAGGTGGTAGGGAATGGTTTGGTTGGGATTGACGTGATGGGGAACGATATGGTGGAACTTCTACCAAGCAGATTTTTTCACCACTATAATTCCAGTCCAGTTTTGGGACAATTTGTTTTATCGGACACGGAGTGTTGCTCAGGACACAAAGGCTTTGTCAGAGTCTCCAGATCCAACATGTCTGACATTACTCAGGTCTTACGCTGAAGGCAAACATGGAGGAATGAACTGAGGACACAAATAAGAGACCTGGCTGCGCTTTTCCTTCGCTCCTCCTGCCATACTAATCCGGCTGTTTGGGAACCCCTTTAAATATGTGTCCTGTTTTAGAGCCATCCATATGCTTGGAGTTCCCAAACTTATGTTAATGTATTTGGCATTGTTTATTTTGGACCATTATATATATATGCTATGTTATAGAATCAACCCCAAAGCCCATTAGTGTGCCCTTACAACAAGCATCATGGCCGCCTCTGCTATTCCCAAATGACCAGGGCACTATGGTAATAGTACAGGGGCAGGTCCCAGGTGGGCCACAGCCATCCAACCATCCATGTATTACATGTACAGCCATTCATCTGAGTCGCCCCAGGTAATATTACATTTTACCCACAGTGGTCTCCGTTTTCCCTATCAAGATTGGTGGCATCAGTCGGTGGTTCCACATCAAGGAGCTGTGGAGCCGGCCCCTTCATGTTGAATGAATCTGGGACACACCTTCAATGTACTGCCAAGTGGTGCCCATGTAAGTCCGTACCTTTGGGTGACACTCACCTGACACTTTCTTGCTTTGGTTTCCTTTTACTGCGGCTCCGGCCTTGGTTTGGGATATTATCACCGGCGGCCAACCCACCATGCTTTACACTGTCACACCACACACATTAGTAAATGATGCACCCGCACTCACATCGGACTTTAGGAGGTCACTGGATTTATTTGCACAATCTTATATTACAAATACAGGAGGATTCAATACAAAATCTGGACCTTCAGGATTCACAATTTCTGGTTTTAGGCCACAGAAGAATTTGGGAAATTTGAGACATTTTTTTTAATATCTTTTGCGTTTTAAGAAACTCGTTGGATTTATAAAAGATTTTTAAGAAAGTTTGTAAGTGGCAGTGACCGAGCCTCCTCCTGCGTCCCGGGACCCATTGTCTGAATGGCAGTGATCGACACACGCTCGTGATATCCAGTCACAATGACGGCGACTGCCGAACCACAACTGACAAGGAACAACAAGGAAGAGGAACTGGGAAGACAACGATAGAGCTCTGTGCAAATGGCGGCGTCACCAATCAGAATACGGCTCATAGGCCAGGGGAGAAGTAACCAGTGACCTGATTGGTTGAGACGGGGACTCCATTTCTCTATGGTCTGGGGCCGATCATGGGGGAAGTTCTGGTGGCGTCAAAGGCGAATACACTGACTAGCCAAGAACCAGAACAAGGCTCCTCCTAGATAGTGGCCCTTGGGGCTTGTCAGGGCCCGGGTCCAGCTAGTACCCTACACGTCAACTAGTGACTAGAATACTCTCCAGACAAGACTCTGTGTAGTCACCCACCGGCTGACGCTCCTGTTGCTAGGCAACAAATTTTGGAGGCCGATTTATCCGATTCCTGGGGATTTGGAGGCCTAGATGAGGATCCATATCCACGCGATGTCGCCGAGGCCACGGACAGTAGATTATTGCATACGTAACGGATAATAAGGGAATATATAGAGGAATATTTGAGTCATTTGTTTTTCGGCTGAGGTGACTTTGTCTCTATGGGTGATACCTGAATATACATCCAGCATGTAAATAGTCTCCTATAGGTAAGCGCCTCTTATATAATGTATAGGAGGATTTTATACACCGCGTCGTCTGCGCATTATAATCTATTATGGAGGTAAATTTACACTTTAAATAGACACCTGAGTCAATTCTCCTGAATATGTACATGGATAGCGATGGGTTTATATACACATTATATACGGTATAGTCCTCTATAGATATATGGCCACAACCAGCACATTCCTTTTTAATGGGAAAAAAACCCTAAAATTTTGGATAATTTGTCTTATTTTCAATGATTTCCCCTCATATATTTGTAAACTATCAGGAAACCGACCAATTCCTGGGCCGGACACCTATACAGCGGGTAATATATATATATATATATATATATATATATATATATATATACAGACCAGCCGATGGCGGAGCCAGAAGAAGGTTCACTGGGCTTTGTGGTCCGCCGCCTCCGGCCACCGCCTGCCGTGGTTTTAGGGAATTTTCTACATGTTAAAGGGAGAGCTTTAGAGATGCTCCGATCGAGGGCAGATACTTGTTATGGACGTTGCATTCCCTCCGTCTCTCCTGCTCGGTATTATTTCAGGTATTAGATCCACTTTTTCTATTTGGGGGTCTCCACCGTGCCCAGGACTATGACATAAGCTGCAATACACATTAGGTGATTGTTAGCTGAACCGCTATCTAATGTGTATGGGGTCGCAACGCGCCCTCCGTGTTGGATATGTTGCATTGGGCCATGTCCAGTCTCTTTGTTCTCGAGGCATGGAGCGATGTCTGGCCGCAATTGCACTCCCCTCCTCGCACTGAGAACACCTGCCTGCTAGGCCGAGGGAGGAACCATCTTTACAGCGGCCTGGGCGCCATTTTACCGACACAGGGACAGATGTAGAACATAAGACAGTGGGACCGGCAGCCACCACAGGGGCAGGTATAAAAGCGGCCTCCAGCTACTTCATCCAATAGACCCCAACCCAAACTATCTATCATGGTGACCCAAGGCTGGAGGTCCCTGTGGTCAGACTAATATATGGGGAGTAATTTCTGGGGGTCTCAGTGGTCAGTCTAGCATCTGGGGGTCATTGCTGGGGTTCTCAGTGGTCAGAACAACATAACCCTGTGAATAGGTGACAATTTGGAACAATCCCTTTAAGGTCTTGGGGCTTTTGTTAATGTTAGGCCAGTGCTCACTTGTAGTCAGACAAGGGCTTGTGTAAGAGTAGACATGGCTGTGTTCTTCCAAAAACAGTGCCACACCTGTCCACAGGTTGTGTGTGATCTGCGGCTCAACTCCATTCACTTTAATAGAGCAGATCTGCAATACCAGACCCAACCTATGGACAAGTGTGGCGCTGTGTTGGGGAGATACCTCTAGAAAAAAGTCTGGATCGTTACATTGAGTAAAGTTGATACTGAAAAGCATTTGCTGTTTCTCCACCTTCGGCCATTTTGACCGGGTCCGTGTTCCGCCTGTATACGGCAATCCCCATGTCCCCTATACAGGTATGTAGGTAAGACAGATGGAAGCGGACAAAGGTGGAGCAACCCATAATCCACAAGTGCGTGTAAAGACATCCCCTTTAATGGGCCCCTCGGGGGTCTCATTATTTGGTCACTTTACATTCCAGAGTTAATTCTCACAATTGTCATAAAACTAGGAGAATATAATAAAATGGGAATATTTGGCATTGCAGGAATAAAAAATACAAAGAACAAAAAAGCTGCAAAAAAACCCAGGAAACGTAAAGAACTCTGAGCATGACGAGTGGCGGTCCCGGCACTGACCGATGGTCTGGTCACTTGTCACGGCGAAAACTGGACAATTTGGCACAAAGAAATGAGATGAAATAGAGAATTCCGTCCCCGAACCTGTGATGTGAGTGCAGCAGAGGCGGCCATTACTGGGACCAAGATGGCGGCCACAAATAACATTTGCAAAGCTACAAAGCCGGCCGGAATCGCAGGAAGAGAAGTTTAGAGATGTTTGGACGCCTTCACCGCCCCGGAGGAGATGCCAAGACAACAAGAGGCCAAAGGCGGACAAATCCTAGGAGGTCGCATCACTGATGGCTGCAGGCCTGACTGCTCGCAACGAGACACTGTGCAGGGAACTGCAGCTACAAGTGATCAGCGGCCTACAGAGGGCTGGACAGTCAGGGCACTGAGCAACGAGATTGCAAAGTGTCACAACCGTCCATTACAAGTCTACAGGTGAACCCTGCATGTGTGCCATTTCCTACCAATGTCCCCCCCTGCCCTGGGCAGAAGACCCTCCTAAGTTATTGCGTCTATGGCCATGTGACAGTTCCTTGCTCTTCCAGTGGGTGGCAGCAGAGCTTGGGAGACTCCTAGAGATGAATAACTTAGAAGAGAACTACAATATATACAAATAAATAAGAATAAACCTTCATACCCTGGAGAGAACAACAGAAGCAGCACCACGTGGACCGTCAAACCCAGATCGTGTCTACTGTGGCGTATGCAATAATGTGAATGAGACCCACGTCCGATATCCCCCTCCTCTGCTCCTCTCTATCACTTACCTCTGACCTCTCTGCACTTACATAACCCTCTGCACGTACAGACTCTTAGAACGCTCACGTTTCCTACGTCCATGCTCCAGTCATACTTTATACCCATAAACCAAGATCTTTCTGGATTTTGTCTTCACATACAATACACAGGTCTGGCAGTCCTGAGCCCCAGTGGCTAGAACACAGGTCAAGGGGCAACCCTACCCATCCCATCCATCACTAGGGATGTCGTCCAGTTATACCCACCCATCCCCGACTGACGTCTGAAGTCTTTGTAGACACAGGTTTGTTGTACGGCGGAGTTGGCTCGTCCTATCGGCCGCTTCGGAACTGGCAGTTGATCCTGAACTGAGTTTATACGGACTCGGCGCCATCTTGGCTACAATTCTATCTGGAACGTTTTCTGCAGTTCATTAGAGAAAGGATTGGCCATACGTTGCTGAGACTTGGATTCAAGCGCTGCCCACTGAGCTTCAAACTGGTCCACCTCTTGGGCCGTGGATGCCAGTCTTAGCTGGCTTGGATCTGGGGGCCACGTACCATTGGCAGTGCCATTAGACTTTGGTCCTGATGGGAGAGGCTGCGATGACGCAGGGTTCGGGACACTTGCGGCTGAAGAGTGCAGTATGTTCTGTGGGAATGGGTTGGTTTTACTTGCCAGGTTGGATGATGGTACTTGGGTGGCAGAGCAAAATACATTGGCCACCATTTGAGATGGGGTAATACCCACCACGGGCACACTCGGAGCAGGGTATGATATGCTGTTTGCCATAGATGGGTTATATGCTCCGACAGGTACATAGGCAGGCTGCATGTGAGGAGTTATAAACATGCCAACTGGAGCGGGGGTGGCATCATATGACACAGGATAGGCCTGAACAGCAGTTGGTACCGCCATGGGAACGGCCACCATAGGTTGCGGCATGGGCTCTTGTTGCTGTTGTTGTTGCTGCTGCTGTTGGGCTTTGGCTGCTTTTGCTACCTCCTCCAGCCATCGCTCTGCCTCCGATGGGGTTCGCCGATGACCCATCTGGAAGTTTGAAGGTGTTGGGGTGGTCATTGCTGGATCTGTCCACCCGGGGATGTCTAGAAGAAAATGTATAAAAAGAGATTTAGTCTAGAATCTGAGCTGCTGGAGGTGTCTGTCTCTGGAGCCATTTGTGTATGTGGGGTGTGGGACACCCCATCGAAAAGGATGTAGACACCAGCCAAAATCATTTACCCCAAAAGGCACAAATCTTAATGGTGTCACCACTGTCCAGATCTACACAATACCAGGGATGCTTAGTGGTCAATATAGGGCCCCACCAAGGGAACAGAAATGCTAGGACGAACCCGCCTGGTCACATTGGCTCTGTGTAGCCTGATATTGGCCACTAACACTACTGTGGCTCTCGGGAGGGAACCATTCCTTCTGACAGGACATAAGCCTGGTGAGCATCGGGCACAATTGGTCAAAGCTATACCATGGGCCAGAGCCCGGATACCATGACCCAAGGCAGGTGTTCTGCTGGACCAAACAGGAGGTTCGTGCCCCTTCTCACTGTCCTGGTCTACCCCCTTACCATGGAGACAACTGCCCCAATGCTGGGGTACAACAAAACATTACAAAGCACAGCAATGTCAAGTTCCACATTATATCTATAAGATAATAAAAGATATTGTCTGATACATATACAGAAAGCCCAGCACATAGGACATGTCCAGAGACCTCTGTCGGACTGACCAAGGCCTTGGACACACATCGTGGCTCATGAGCCTTTATTCTGGCCTAGTGTCACTTGGTTAGGTGATGGCGTTTGTGCCCTGGATACTCACTTTGTGCCACCTGCCGCGGGGCCACATTAGGAGGGGTCATCGTTCCATTCCCATTGATAAAAGGGTCCTCGGGTGGTTTGTGGGTGAAGGAGTTATTGATCTGGTTACAGAGATCTGTAATTCCATCTGGATCAGGAGGTCCTGCAGGATCCATTTCTGGGACTGAGAGAAGACAATGAGTGGTCATTACACTGTCCTGAGCCCCCGAGGCCATGGGCAACTCTATAAAGGGGAATAACCAATAATAGAAGCAACGCAGAGGTCAGCTCAGGTGAAAGATCCAGGCTTGGACACCCCAGTGACCGAGGCTCGGACACCCCAGGGGCCCAGGCTCGGACACCCCAGGGGCCCAGGCTCGGACACCCCAGGGGCCCAGGCTCGGACACCCCAGGGGCCCAGGCACCCCAGTGACCTAGGCTTGGACACCCCAGGGGCCCAGGCTCGGACACACAGGTTCGGACACCCCAGTCCATCATTTTATTAGCAAGCCATTAAAATCCACATCTGAATATAGAATTAGAGCAGAAGTAACATGTAACACCCGGGGCAGTGCACCAGGGGGCGCCATTTTACCCATTTCAGACCGACCAGTCTTTAGTCATAACCATGGCTTACTAATACATTGAGGGACTGTGTGGGATCGCTGCGGTGTTTGGACAATCCCCTATAACGTGTTCAGCATTTATATGAAGTCAATAGTTTTTATGATTTTTGTTTGCTGGGGCTTATCCACAAATACCACCGTATTTACAGGACGGGGGGGAGGTGACATACTACAGGATCAGACCACTGGTACCCCAGCAATCACAAAAATGGGGACCCCAAATGACAAGAGAGCATGTGCACATACATAGAAGCCAATGGAGCCGAGGTGACCGACACGCGCACCAACACTCACAAGGGACTGAGGGTCGACCATTCTGGTGATCGCTGGGGTCCCAATAGTTAAACCCCTCGAGGTAAGTGTTCGTAGCCTCCGTCCACAGCCAGACAACCATACAGAGCAGTGTGACTAAGACGAATGATGCTGAACCGGTGGGAATTCTCTGACCTCTGACCCCCCGAATCTCGCTGCCCTCCTCACCTTGGCTCTTGTCCTGGAAGTTGGTTTTGCGCTGTAAGGTGGATGGCAGCTCATTGAGCCTCAGTGACAACTGTCTCTTGAAGGGTGAATTCTTCTGGCTCAGGGCGGGGAACCCTCGGAAGGACCCCTGCCTCACCAGCTGTTCCAGGGGAGCGTGTCTGCGGGGAATCGCGTGCTGACCACTGGGCTCGCCCTTCTCTGCCGGACCCGACTGACCTTGCAGTGGCGATGAGCTCTCCACCGGGACTGGTGCCGGGATGGACGGAACGATCTGGGTCTGAGCCGCTTCAGCTGGGGGACAGAGAGACCATTATTAACCGCAACCTTCCCTCCGCTCACATGTCCCGGGGTCACAATTTGTCACTTTTTGCCCCAGTTTTACCTTTCTTTTTGTCCTGGGCCTGTTTCATCACATCTTCACGCTCAGTTTGTTGGGACCCTGAAGTGACGCGGAAAGACCCCTCCCGGGCAAAGCTGGTGCGGCTGGCATCAAAGGACGCGGTGACCCCACACTCCTTTTCCCGCTTCTGCTTCCTCTCCAGGCAGGCAGCAAATGCACAGCCCACGGCGTGGCTCAGGCGCTCCCCCTACAGGTCAGTGACACGGAGACAGACACAGGTTACAGAATGCAAAGCCCTACAAACACATGCACGGGTTCAAGAGGACTACAGAAAGATGGTGGCGCCGTCCCATCCACAGGTGGCATCTGGGATTGCAGATCAGCCCCATTCACATCAATGAAGAAGAGATGCAATGGCGCCCCCTGTGGACTGATGCGGTGCAGCTTGTCATAGAAAGCCGCCATGTTCATAGTCGTGCGCAGTCCCCTTTAAGGTACAAAGAATTAGATCAAGACTTCTATATAACAAAGACTAATAATCTGTTACTTACCGAATCCTTCAAGGCCATGAAGCAATGACATATCCAGCGCCGGGTCGTCCCATCACGACATATATAAGAGAAGGCCTTGTCAAAGTTGCGATCTGGTGCACAGAATGAAACCTTTTCGATGGTTTGGTCTACAATGAGGTCCTGAGAGGGGGAAAGAGAAGATTTAACCAATGGAGATAAAGTGATTGGGAATGGATTACAGACGGGAAATGGTTAATAGTGGAGGATTTCTGGGGGGATTTTATGTAATGGGGTCACAGCCGCCCCCTGCAGTCTCCGATATTATTAGTGCCCAGCTGATTACTGTATCTGAGCTGCAGTACAAGAGCCAGCCACAGGGGGATCGCCCCTCCAGTGAGCACCCCCCGGTATTTGGGTGGGGGGTATTAGACCACTCTTATGTCCGGTGTGGCAGAGGATGCATTGTGGACATTTTTGGGGCTAAATCTGTACTTTTTTTTGTAATTTTCCTCTGCACATAACACCTGATATCGGCGTCTTCTACCGGGAGGGGGGGGTGGGGTGGGGGTGGGCGGGGTTAGATTTGAGACTGAACATGCCCCCGATTTTGCTCACCATTAACCCTCTCCTCACCTTTGTCTTATCATCCACCACTCGGAGTCCATCAGCGGAAACCCACAAAATGGCTTTTACCGATTTCTTGCCGAGCTAAAAAATAAAAAAATATGTCACAATGAGAGGTGATCCTCGGCGGCCGCAGTCATGTGACCACATCTTATCTCCAGCCGCACATCGCCCCCCTCAGTCCTCACGTCTTAGGCTAATGCACAATCAGGAGTCTCCGGAGCCCCAGACAGACTCAGCCCCAGGTAATATTCTCTGCACCCTCTACTGAGATATCACATGGAGGAGCCGCGGCCACTCACTCACCAGCTTCAGCTTCTTCACAGCATCTTCACACACATGCATGCCACGAGACTCCTCCACCTCCACATGGCCAAGATACTGCCAAGAAAAGAAAGATCCATCACTAACCAAGATAAAGATCTAAGCAGGAGGCAATACAAGGATGTGGACACCAGAGGGCAGCACAGACCACTATACCAGTGATGGCGAACCTTTTAGAGACCGAGTGCCCAAACTGCAACCCAAAACCCACAAAATTTTCGCGGAGTGCCAACACGACAATATAGACTTAATACTATGTGGATCCACAATTGCGGACAGTTACTGACCAAAAATTACAGTCATGTGGGGCTTTACAGAGCTTTCAATAATACAAACAACGTTGTACTGAAATGTAAAGGTCTCGGCATTTGGTACTTTGAACAATTAATTTTCACTATTTACATCGCACAGGATCTGTTTTATAGTTACCGTGTAATATTCTTACATCCTGTACTAATATCACGTCTGCTATAAAACAGATACTGTGTGATATAAATAGTGAGGGGACCCCAGACAGTATTATATGCTCTGCAGTGGGCCCACCACACAATATTATATTCTCCACAGTACCACAGTAGCCCCCCAGTGTTATATGCTCCGCAGTAGGTGTCCCCCCCACAGGATTATATGCTCCACAGTGGCATCCACACACAGTATTGTGTGCTTATAAATAGCCCCCCCCCCCAGTATTATATGCTCTTTAGTACACCCCCCAGTATTATAAGCCACCCCAGTATTATAAGCCCCCCCAGTATTATAAGCCCCCTCAGTATTATACACTCCCCCCAGTATTATACACTCCCCCCAGTATTATACACCCCACCCAGTATTATAAGCCCCCCCAGTATTATACACTCCCCCCCCAGTATTATACACCCCACCCAGTATTATAAGCCCCCTCAGTATTATACACTCCCCCCAGTATTATACACTCCCCCCAGTATTATACACCCCACCCAGTATTATAAGCCCCCCCAGTATTATAAGCCCCCCCAGTATTATACACTCCCCCCAGTATTATAAGCCCCCTCAGTATTATACACTCCCCCCAGTATTATACACCCCACCCAGTATTATAAGCCCCCCCAGTATTATACACTCCCCCCAGTATTATAAGCCCCCTCAGTATTATACACTCCCCCCAGTATTATACACCCCACCCAGTATTATAAGCCCCCCCAGTATTATACACTCCCCCCCAGTATCATACACCCCACCAAGTATTATAAGCGCTCCCCCCAACATCATATACACGGGGCAGAGGTCAAACTCTGCAGCCAGTGTAGGCCGCGGTCGCGCGATCCGCGGCCTACCCTGACAGCTTTCAGCTGTATGTGCATTTGCACATACAACTGAAGGCAGTGATCGCTCATCAACGGGGAATCCTGTACCGGATTCCCTGTTGGTGAGCGATCCGGGCGACCGCACGCGTGCCAGCATGGAGGGCTCTGCGTGCCCTCTCTGGCACGCGTGCCATAGGTTCGCCATCACTGCACTATACTATCATAATAACAGGGGATAGATAGATAGATAGATAGATAGATAGATAGATAGATAGAGAGAGAGATAGAGTATTGGTCAAAAGTATTGGCCCCCCTGCAATTCTGTCAGATAATACTCGTTGTCTTCCAGAAAATGATCGCAAGCACAAACTCTTTGGTAATATCTTCATTTATTTTGCTTGCAATGAAAAAACACAAAAGAGAATGAAAAAAAAAGTCAAATCATTGATCATTTTACACAAAACTCCAAAAATGGTCCGGACAGAAGTATTGGCCCCCTCAGCCTAATACTTGGTAGCACAACCTTTAGACACAATAACTACGCACAACCGCTTCCGGTAACCAGCAATGAGTTTCTTACAAGGCTCTGCTGGAATTTTAGACCATTCTTCTTTGGCAAACTGCTCCAGGTCCCCCCTGAGATGTGAAGGGGGCCTTCTCCGAACTGCCATCAAGAGATCTCTCCCCCACAGGTGTTCTATGGGGATTCAGGTCTGGACTCATTGCTGCCACTTTACAAGTCTCCAGCGCTTTCTCTCACCACCATTTTCTAGTGCTGACCTGAAGTGTGTTTTGGGTCATTGTCCTGCTGGAAGACCCATGACCTCTGAGGGAGACCCAGCTTTCTCACACTGGGCCCTACATTATGCTGCACAATGTGTTGGTAGTCTTCAGACTTCATAATGCCATGCACACGGTCAAGCAGTCCAGTGCCAGAGGAAGCAAAGCAACCCCAAAACATCAGGGAACCTCCGCCATGTCTGACTGTAGGGACCGTGTTCTTTTCTTTGAAGGTCTCTTTTTTTCCTGTAAACTCTATGTTGATGCCTTTTCCTACTTTTGTCCCATCTGACCAGAGAACATTCTTCCAGAACATTTTTGGCTTTCTCAGGTAAGTTTTGGCAAACTCCAGCCTGGCTTCTTTATGTCTCTGGGTAAGAAGTGGGGTCTTCCTGGGTCTCCTACCATACAGTCCCTTCTCATTCAGACGCTGACGGATAGTACGGGGTGACACTGTTGTACCCTCGGACTTCAGGGCAGCTTGAACTTGTTTGGATGTTAATCGAGGTTCTTTATCCACCATCCGCACAATCTTGCGTTGAAATCTCTCGTCACTTTTTCTTTTCCGTCCACATCTAGGGAGGTTAGCCACAGTGCCATGGGCTTTACACTTCTTGATGACACTGCGCACGGTAGACACAGGAACATTCAGGTCTTTGCAGATGGACTTGTAGCCTTGAGATTGCTCATGCTTCCTCACAATTTTGCTTCTCAAGTCCTCAGACAGTTCTTTGGTCTTCTTTCTTTTCTCCATGCTCAATGTGGTAGACACAAGGACACAGGACAGAGGTGGAGTCAACTTTAATCCATTTCAACTGGCCACAAATGTGATTTAGTTATTGCCACCACCTGTTAGGTGCCTCAGGTAAGTAATAGGTGCTGTTAATTACACAAATTACAGAAGCATCACATGATTTTTCAAACAGTACCAATACTTTTGTCCACCTTCTTTTTAATGTCTGGTGTGGAATTATATCCAATTTGGCTTTTTGACAATTCTTTTTGTGGTTTTCCATTGAAGACAAATTAAATGAAGATAATAATATCAAAGAATTTGTGATTGCAATCATTTTCTGGAAGAACACGAGTATTATCTGACAGAATTGCAGGGGTGCCAATACTTTTGGCCAACACTGTAGATAGATAGGAGATAGATAGATAGATAGATAGATAGATAGATAGCTCAGGCCGCTCTGTACACTGTATAGCGCACAATTACCGTCTCTCTGATGACATTTCTCAGGCTTTATCTATCTGTTCGTCCGTCCAAGTAGATTATGAGACGGATATACAGAACATGCAGATATTTCAGAGCATTTGCAAGTACCATATGGATTGATAGATAAATTGCTAGAAATCCAGACAGCTGGATAGAAGGCTATAGATAGATATGATATAACACAAGGGCTGGTGGGTAGAAGATTCCTCAGTCACTGCTCACCCGGACAGGAAAGCTGCATTTGCCCCTTCTCACCGCCTCCTCATCTGCCCCCCACTGGTGGGGACGACTCGCCTCAGGGACGTACGTTGGCTTTTTCCTCCGTAGGCTCTGCCGCAGCTTGTTCATCTCAGGAGGAGTCGGGCTAAAAGAAGAATGTCAAGTAACATATAGTATATAGCATATAGACAGCATAGATATATATAAATAGTATATTACATATGACATAGTATATAACATATAGCATATAGACGGTATATAGATATATACATGGAATATAAAAGATCTGCAGGGGTTGTAATAGTGACCATATAGTTAACCACCAAGCTTTCCTGGGTTCCTGAAGAGCATATGACCTAAACTACAACTCCCAGCATGCCCTGACACCCTAAGGCCACACATCTGGAGAGCTGCAGGCCTGAAGCTGCTCAGCAGGAAATGTTTGGCTGCAAGACTAAGGCAGATTTGCTTTTCAGAGGTTTGGGAAAGCTGGGTGTGAATCTCACAGAGAACAAATCTATGGAGAAATATAAATGTAATATAAAAGTATCAGAATGATATCAATATGCAAATGTGTCCCCTCAAGCCCCCCGAAGGGTTAATCATTCCCAGAATTCCGGGCTCGCCCTCCAGACATGTGACCCAGATTAAAAACATATGTTAGGAAAAAGAATTTACCCAGAAAGGGGCGGAGCCAGAATGGGAGAGACCACAGCAAAAAAGAGCAAAGTAAATAAGGCGAGGGCAGGCGGGCGGGGGTCTGTGTCACCGAGGCTCAGCCACGCTTAATCTGCTGAGACAAACCGGGAAAGAACAGCGGCCGGGAGATAATATCCCGCCTGGACATGAGCAGCGGCTGGAGAAACCCAACTAGGGGGCATTTACTTTTGAGAACCCCCAGAACAGCTGCGGGGCAGCAAATAAGGGCGAGAACAACTGAGGAGGGGTCCAGCCTACACCATAGGGGAGGTCTAGAGAATACATTGAAAAGTCTGGACAGGATTAGATTAAAAAAAACAAACCAAAACAAACAAACAAACAAAAAATACAGACACCCCCCCCCCCCCCTTCCTTTAAAGAGGGCTCTAGAGTCTGATCCCTATCACTAATGTCAATGGGACTCTCTATTACAAGGGCAGTCCAAAAACATCATCACCCCATCCATAATATGCCGTCTATGTGGTGGTCAGAGCTCCAGGGGTCTCACTGACTAATATGGGGTCTATGTGGATGACAAACAATATGGAATAGTTGCAGATTTGTGGAGACTTCTCTTACAGTCCAGAATGAGGATGACGTGATAGTTGTCTACATGTAACTGGTGAAATAGGGACATGAAGATCCCGTCCCTGGAGCAGTTGTCAAACCAGGAGAGGGGAGGGGTAAGTAGAGGGGAGGGGCAAGGAGAAGGGAGGGGCAGGCTTTTTATGCTAAACTTTGGCAGATGAAGAGAGACATTATAATGTGGGGGGGCATAAAGAAAATTTGATGGGAATCGGAGACAGCAAAGAAGTGGGTGGAGCTAACTGTACTGTGACATCACTGTGTGTATTATCCCTGTACTGTGACATCACTGTGTGTAATATCCCTGTACTGTGACATCACTGTGTGTATTATCCCTGTACTGTGACATCACTGTGTGTATTATCTCTGTACTGTGACATCACTGCATCACTGTGTGTATTATCTCTGTACTGTGACATCACTGTGTGTATTATCCCTGGACTGTGACATCACTGTGTGTATTATCCCTGTACTGTGACATCACTGTGTGTATTATCCTGTACTGTGACATCACTGTGTGTATTATCTCTGTACTGTGACATCACTGTGTGTATTATCCCTGTACTGTGACATCACTGTGTGTATTATCCCTGCACTGTGACATCACTGTGTGTATTGTCCTGTACTGTGACATCACTGTGTGTACTATCCTGTACTGTGACATCACTGTGTGTATTATCTCTGTACTGTGACATCACTGTGTGTATTATCTCTGTACTGTGACATCACTGTGTGTATTATCCCTGTACTGTGACATCACTGTGTGTATTATCCCTGTACTGTGACATCACTGTGTGTATTATCCCTGTACTGTGACATCACTGTGTGTATTATCCTGTACTGTGACATCACTGTGTGTACTATCCTGTACTGTGACATCACTGTGTGTATTATCTCTGTACTGTGACATCACTGTGTGTATTATCCCTGTACTGTGACATCACTGTGTATATTATCTCTGTACTTTGACATCACTGTGTGTATTATCCCTGTACTGTGACATCACTGTGTGTATTATCCTGTACTGTGACATCACTGTGTGTATTATCCTGTACGGTGACATCACTGTGTGTATTATCCTGTACGGTGACATCACTGTGTGTATTATCCTGTACTGTGACATCACTGTGTGTATTATCCTGTATTGTGACATCACTGTATTATCTCTGTACTGTGACTGTACTGTGTGTATTATCCTGTTCTGTGACATCACTGTGTGTATTATCTCTGTACTGTGACATCACTGTGTGTATTATCCTGTACTGTGACATCACTGTATTATCTCTGTACTGTGACTGTACTGTGTGTATTATCCTGTTCTGTGACATCACTGTGTGTATTATCCTGTACTGTGACATCACTGTGTATTATCCTGTACTGTGACATCACTGTGTGTATTATCCTGTACTGTGACATCACTGTGTGTATTATCTCTGTATATGTGACATCACTGTGTGTATTATCCTGTACTGTGACATCACTGTGTGTATTATCCTGTATTGTGACATCACTGTATTATCTCTGTACTGTGACTGTACTGTGTGTATTATCCTGTTCTGTGACATCACTGTGTGTATTATCTCTGTACTGTGACATCACTGTGTGTATTATCCTGTACTGTGACATCACTGTATTATCTCTGTACTGTGACTGTACTGTGTGTATTATCCTGTTCTGTGACATCACTGTGTGTATTATCCTGTACTGTGACATCACTGTGTATTATCCTGTACTGTGACATCACTGTGTGTATTATCCTGTACTGTGACATCACTGTGTGTATTATCTCTGTATATGTGACATCACTGTGTGTATTATCCTGTACTGTGACATCACTGTGTATTATCTCTGTACTGTGACATCACTGTGTATTATCCTGTACTGTGACATCACTGTGTGTATTATCCTGTACTGTGACATCACTGTGTGTATTATCTCTGTATATGTGACATCACTGTGTGTATTATCCTGTACTGTGACATCACTGTGTGTATTATCCTGTACTGTGACATCACTGTATTATCTCTGTACTGTGACTGTACTGTGTGTATTATCCTGTTCTGTGACATCACTGTGTGTATTATCCTGTACTGTGACATCACTGTGTATTATCTCTGTACTGTGACATCACTGTGTATTATCCTGTACTGCGACATCACTGTGTGTATTATCCTGTACTGTGACATCACTGTGTGTATTATCTCTGTATATGTGACATCACTGTGTGTATTATCCTGTACTGTGACATCACTGTGTTTGATTCCTCTGCGTATAGGAGACTTATATAATCTTATACTTTTCACGTTTTGCCCTTGCTTCGGGTATTGGGGGGACATTACAAGTTTGTGTGTTTTTTGTGCCTGTAGGGTTATGGGGGTGGGGGCGCTGTCGGGGACTGGCGAGGAATACTCAGTGGGTACAATCCCCGGCACTGTGTTAGACGAGGTTATAACCCTGCAGAGTTTGGAGTCACATGCCATTGCCGGGAGAGACATTGCCCTGGATACAGGAGACATTTACTAAACTTTTTGTCTTCTGTACAAACATTTTGCAGCTCGGCCTTGTGATGACTATGGACTGGGGGCTGCAGCGGGGAGGGTGGGGGGGGATCTTATGTGACACTATGGTAGGAGCAGCTGACGGCTATGGGTCAATTTTCATAAAATATACTCAAAAAGTCTGCTACCAGCAAAGAAAGTAAACTAAAGACCCCTTGGTCAGCCGAGAACAAAAACAGGGAACTGCCCAGCAAGAACTCACTGAAGTCACATCCATGGGGCGAGTTGTGGGTACAAATGGCGGGGACACAAGTCAGCAGCAGCAAAACAGTCCAGGAGGGAGGGGGGGGGGGGTGTCAGACACGGCGATCCAGTAATCCGGGGAATCCCCCCATTGTTCTTATAGCAGTATATAGTATTGACCTCATCCTTATAGCGGTATACTCATAGTACTGACCTCATAGTATAGCGGTATACTCATAGTACTGACCTCATAGTATAGCGGTATACTCATAGTACTGACATCATAGTATAGCGGTATACTCATAGTACTGACCTCATAGTATAGCGGTATACTCATAGTACTGACCTCATAGTATAGCGGTATACTCATAGTACTGACATCATAGTATAGCGGTATACTCATAGTACTGACCTCATAGTATAGCGGTATACTCATAGTACTGACCTCATAGTATAGCGGTATACTCATAGTACTGACATCATAGTATAGCGGTATACTCATAGTACTGACCTCATCCTTATAGCGGTATACTTATAGTACTTTCTTCATACTATAGCGGTATACTCATAGTACTGACCTCATAGTATAGCAGTATACTCATAGTACTGACCTCATAGTATAGCGGTATACTCATAGTACTGACCTCATAGTATAGCGGTATACTCATAGTACTGACCTCATAGTATAGCAGTATACTCATAGTACTGACCTCATAGTATAGCGGTATACTCATAGTACTGACCTCATACTATAGCGGTATACTCATAGTACTGACCTCATCCTTATAGCGGTATACTTATAGTACTGACCTCATAGTATAGCGGTATACTCATAGTACTGACCTCATAGTATAGCGGTATACTCATAGTACTGTCCTCATACTATAGCGGTATACTATAGTACTAACCTCATAGTATAGCAGTATACTCATAGTACTGTCCTCATACTATAGCGGTACACTCATAGTACTGTCCTCATACTATAGCGGTATACTCATAGTACTGACCTCATAGTATAGCAGTGTACTCATAGTACTGACCTCATAGTATAGCAGTATACTCATAGTACTGACCTCATAGTATAGCGGTATACTCATAGTACTGACCTCATACTATAGCGGTATACTCATAGTACTGACCTCATCCTTATAGCGGTATACTTATAGTACTGACCTCATAGTATAGCGGTATACTCATAGTACTGACCTCATAGTATAGCGGTATACTCATAGTACTGTCCTCATACTATAGCGGTATACTATAGTCCTAACCTCATAGTATAGCAGTATACTCATAGTACTGTCCTCATACTATAGCGGTACACTCATAGTACTGTCCTCATAGTATAGCGGTATACTCATAGTACTGTCCTCATACTATAGCGGTATACTATAGTACTAACCTCATAGTATAGCAGTATACTCATAGTACTGTCCTCATACTATAGCGGTACACTCATAGTACTGTCCTCATACTATAGCGGTATACTCATAGTACTGACCTCATAGTATAGCGGTATACTCATAGTACGGACCTCATAGTATAGCGGTATGCTCATAGTACTGACCTTATACTATAGCGGTATACTCATAGTACTGACCTCATAGTATAGCGGTATACTCATAGCACTGACCTCATAGTATAGCAGTATACTCATAGTATTGACCTCATACTATAGCGGCATACTCATAGTACTGACCTCATCCTTATAGTGGTATACTTATAGTACTGACCTCATAGTATAGCGGTATACTCATAGTACTGTCCTCATACTATAGCGGTATACTCATAGTACTGACATCATAGTATAGCAGTATGCTCATAGTACTGACCTTATACTATAGCGGTATACTCATAGTACTGAGCTCATACTATAGCGGTATACTCATAGTACTGACCTCATAGTATAGCAGTATACTCATAGTACTGACCTCATAATATAGCAATATACTCATAGTAGTTTCTTCATACTATAGCGGTATGCTCCTAGTACTGACCTCATAGCGGTATACTCATAGTACTGACTGATACTCATGAAGGAAAACAGGATTGGGCAGTTCGGTTTCAACATGTCCAATCCTTTTGTTCTCTAGGGAGATGTCACTGCCAGACAAGAAGGGTAGAGGTTTGGTAAAAGATTCTACACTGAACCCCCATTTACCATCTTCCAAGTCGGGGGACAGGGTGTTGTTACCCCATTGTTGTTATTCCTACCAATAACAATTATATGCTATGCAGAGGGAGGGGCTAGGTTTATCATCATTGGACGACAGACCACTGTACCTCAAACATGGGAGTCTCCCATGAGGATGGAGAGGTGGTACGGCCTCCGCTCCCCTTCTACAGGACTGATACAACGCTGTGCTTGGCCGTCGTCCTCTATATGGGCTGCAGGACCATTCACATGGGGCATTCGGGAGACCCCCGTTAGTCCCAGCAGTCGGACCCCCGGCAATCAGACACATCCCCTATTCTGTGCATAGGCTTTCTCTACAAGACTATAGATGGGGTGATGTGTGTGGCCCTGTATGTGGGGCCCCCCACTGCTCAGGAAAAAGGGGAGCTGCGAAAACAAAGCCGGACAAGTCAGACAGATCCTTTTTAATAAGAAGGTTTTGTCTCGTGAGCCACTAATTAGTTGTGGATTGGCCAAAAAATAAAGACCCCTCGGTGGGTATTGGCTTTGTAGCGGAGAATTCTATAGCAGCCATTGTGGGAGAACAGATAGACAGTCCATTAGTCCCCTACAACAGCCCAGACCCCCAAACACATCGTCTACACAGAGCCGTCATCTGCCCCCCCCCCCTTATGGGACGCATCACCAATTGTACGGCGTTGGCACCATATACGCCCTGCAGCATGGACAAGACAATATATACTACACATCGCAGATAGAATAGTCACAAAGAAAACGCTGCAGACAAAACAGCACAAACACAAGTCTATACCAGCGGGGACGACGTCCCGACCACAGAGGGTCCCTTCATCCCTGGGGCAGCTGGAGAAGACTGTCCGCTCTGTATACAGCAAATACACAAGCGACAACTCCCCAATGTCATGGAATCAGCAGGAAACCTTCATGGATGTTCTGCCATTGGGGTACGAGGAGGCATAATGGGAGCGGAGTGCCCAATATCAGAGGGTCATCAAGGTGTCTACAGGTCATAGAGGAGTTTGGCTCTACTTACAGTGCTGGTGGGAGCGGCAGGGTGAGATGATGTGGGCATCCAATAGTTAAAGTTCTCCTCCTGATCCCTCCCGAAAACGCAGCGAGGACAGCCAGCGAGATGTTTGCCAGAGATAACCGGGGAGAGGATGTTCGATAATAAGATCTGCAAAGAGAAGAAGACGACAAACGCAATTTAATATACGACATCTTCCAAATATCGAGGCCTCGGATTGTTGTCCAAGACCAACGCTCTGAAGGTGAAATCTCTCCGAGGGATCGGGACCAGATGTCTCATTTCAAGGAGATTTCCAATACCAGGAGTCTTACAGATCTGCCCTAGTGACAGTGGAGGTTTGGAGTAAGCGGCGGCTCCCAGTACGGGAACATCTAACCCTCCCTAATCCGAGGAGACCCAGAGGCCGGAGTATAGATGGAACGTCCACGAGTGGTGACAGGGCTACGGGGTAACAAATGTACGTGGCCTGTTAGTGACCCAGCCTTCAGTTTCACAACATGTCACTGTATACTGCCTGGTACAGACACTAACCCTGGACAGAAATCAATGGGGTCAATTATATAGGGGGGCGCCCAAATTATGGCCAGGCTGAGCCTCCATGGGGCTGTGCTGAAATGTATGACAGCTTGTGGCAGGAATAGACTGCAGAGATCCAGTAATGATAATAAATGTAGCCCTACTCCCACATCTCGCCCCTCACACCACAACACACCACGCCCCTCACCCCTCTCAGGAAAGTTTTTAGAATTTTTTATGCCTTGTGCACCAGAAAACCGGCAACATAAATGAGTCTCTACAAGTACAAACTGCCCCTCATGGGGTGTAACTTGAGGGGGTCCAGAGGATGTAGTTGCACCTAAGCCCTGGAGTGTGTGAGGTTACAGCTGAAAGAGGACCTTTCACCACTTCTAGTTCAGCCCCCTCTCCCCACCACCATTGATTGCAGCACAGATGGATTTTTCTCTCTCACGTCCACCATTCCTGAGCAACAAGTGCAGGTAGTTTTAGTGCCTAATGTGCCATTTCACCTCTGTATTGTCAGGTGAGCAGGGTCAGACGGGGGCGTGATTCAGAGTTCCAATCAGGAAGCCAATGTCAGAGGTGAGAATCACACCCCCTTTTCTGCTCCTGCCTGACCCCGCCCTCCTGACAGTAGACAGACTAAATGCTGTATCAGGCACCAAAACTGTCAGCAGTGATTGCTCAGGAATGGTGGGGGAAATAATCCCAACTGTGCTGGAATCAGTGAAGATGGGGCTATTAGATGAGGTAAAGAGCTGGACTTGGAGGAGGTGAAAGGTCCTCTGTACATAGGGCTATAAACTACAATATCAGGCATAGCCCATAAAACAAGGCTGATGTCTAGAAGAAAGCCACCATGTAATCTCATAGAACCTGAGGGTGGTGACACGGCGCCATGTTGCACTATCATGTCTTTCTAGGACACTTCCTTCTTCGCCGCACCGCTATCGATTTGCCATTAACCCCTCACGGTTCTTTCATTCCTATCATTGCAGATTACAATCCTTTTCTTGTACCAATACTTTGTACGTTGCGATACTGAAAGAGATTTAAAGTTTTGTCCTAAAAACCCCACAAAAGTGGTGGGTGTGCCGTTCACCTTAGGTTATTTTTAGTGTAGCCAAACATTGGTGTCCGGTCCGGTCCGGGAGGGGGAGGGAGGAGGAGGAGTCATCTTCTATTCCCCTCAATCCTAGCTATATACAATAACTGATAGCTACTGTTGTAACTCTTATAGGGGTCACCAACCAGCTTTACCAGACTCCTGAATGACAAGTGATGATATTTCTGCTGCCAGATGAAGTCTGGGAACTTTCCCTCTCCTCGTGCAGGCTGTAAATGTACAGAAGCCGCCTCAGTTCCTGGAAGTGAGCCTAGGACTAAGTTCACATGTGTATTGACGCTAGACTCGGCTTACCGCAGCGGGTACACGTCTGAATGCCTGGGAATGGCATCTTATATACAAAGGGGCTCAGCCTGATCCAGCGATGTAGTTAGTAAAACACTTCAGTGCAAAAAAGGAAACATGCACTGAAAAAACCCATCTCTACAAACAGCTGATCAGTGGGGGTGCTGGGTCGGACCCCCGCCGATCTGATACTGATGAGCAATCCAATACCCTGGTCCCGGTCACCTCTTTATAAGAGAGTCCCATAGAGGTGATGATATGAAGCGAGGATCGTGCGGTGTAAATGTCTCACCAGGCACATGATGGGATTATTATTACACCGCGTATCCTCTCGCTTCTTATTACGTCGCGTGTCCTCTCGCTTCTTATTACGTCGCGTGTCCTCTCGCTTCTTATTACACCGTGTATCCTCTCGCTTCTTATTACGTCGCGTATCCTCTCGCTTCTTATTACGTCGCGTGTCCTCTCGCTTCTTATTATAGCGCGTATCCTCTGGCTTCTTATTATAGTGCGTGTCTTCTCGCTTTTCATTACACCACATGTCCTCTCGCTTCTTATTACACCGGGTATCCTCTCGCATGTTATTACACCGCGTGTACTCTCGCTTCTTATTACACCGCGTATCCTCTCACTTCTTATTACGTCACGTGTCCTCTCGCTTCTTATTATACCGCGTAACCTCTCGCTTCTTATTATACTGCGTGTCTTCTCACTTCTTATTACACCGCCTATACTCTCACTTCAATCATTCTGTTGCCACATCTACACCGCATACAATACTGGCAACAAACCCCAAGCTATGGCACATGTGCTAATCCCCAAGTCACCGTGGACCCCCACAAAGCCTTGCCTGGTGAGCGGGGGCTCCCGGATTAGCCGCGGCTCCTCTTAGAGGCTTTAATGCCACATTTACAGCCTGGCAGAGGGATAATAGCAGAGCCGAGCTGAAGAATCGCCTCATCCAGTGTGACCGGCGTCTGGAGAGGGGCTGATAAGTGACACTACAATGCCCAGCACAATGGAGGATCAGGAGGGCACTCGTTGCCCCAAAATTATATACAGGAACATAGTATAAGGCTGCACTCTATGACGGACCTTCTATATAACCAAACATAGGTGGACATGGGGCAGATAAGCAAGTATAGGAACTAAGACCCCCAGAGAATAAAACCCCAGCACGAGGTAGAACACGTGAACCCTCCGCTCTACTGACACGTGTCATGTACTAAAGGATTCAATTTAATATAATCTCATATAATTCTTTAATATTTCATGAAATACTTGTATCTTGCAGAAAATAACAATTCTGCAGCGTGCTGTTCCTCTGTTATTCCTCTGGCAAATAAAAAGTTGATAACTCGGCGTTGCCGTCCCCTATATAGTCTGATACTGCGAGCAGAGATTGTACACTGGGTGTAACGATCCGTGGAATGGTGACAACTAGATATCAGTGTATTCACATATTTCCAGGAAGAACAACAGAGGCACAAACACTAAGCAAATATCTGAGAGAATATCTGAGCCGCACGTCACATCACACGACCACGAGCCGCACGTCACATCACACGACCACGAGCCGCACGTCACATCACACGACCACGGGCTGCACGTCACATCACACGACCACGGGCCACACGTCACATCATACAACCACAGGCCGCACGTCACACGACCATGGGCTGCATGTCACACGACCACGGGCCGCACGTCACATCACACAACCACGGGCCGCAGTCACATGATCACGGGCCGCACGTCACATCACACGACCACACGTCACATCACACGACCACGGGCCGTACGTCACACGACCACGGGCCGCACATCACATCACACGACCACGGGCCGCACGTCACATCACACGACCACGGGCCGCACGTCACACGACCACGGGTCACATGTCACACGACCACGGGCCGCACGTCACATGACTATGGGTTGCACATCACACGACCACGGGCCACACATCACATCACACAACCAAGGGCCGCACGTCACACGACCACACATCACATCACACAACCACAGGCCGCACATCACACGACCATGGACTGATTTGTATCCACTGACAGCAAGCAGAGATCTAGAAAACCGTGAGGAATTGATACAGAAAGTTTATTGGAAAATCGTACAACTTCCTATTATACAGACAATAAGATTTGTCTCTTCATATTGGTCTGACAGTGGACGAGCCCTTTAAGTGTTAGTAAAGCTTCTGTTCTGCACCATTGGAGGATTTTTAGACAACCCTGACAATATGGGGTCAGCCAGTGGTTGTTTATAGTCAGCCCTGAAGGGGGCAGTATACTGGAGAATTCACATGTAGTAGATTTGTTGCAAAAATTTCTGCATCAGATGTGAATGGAACTTACCAATATCCATGTCCTCCGCACCAAAACATCCCCACAGAGAGGAATGGAACGGATTATCCACCGCTTAGGATTTCTGCAACAAACCTGCAGTGTGTGAATAGATCCTAGGAATGGGGCATTTAAGCAAAGCCCCGGGTGCTAACCTGCTGCACAGACTGGAGACTCTGGCACAGGGCTGTATCCAGTCACCTCCATATAGTTCTATAGGTTCCCCAATCCTCACATATACTCTCACCTCCTTCTATACTGCACTGATGACTGATCCCAGGCCTCAGCTGTCAGCGACATCCCACATATCCTGGGAACACGGTCTCCTTGGAAATAGTTGCCAGGTTACCGGATTCTGACGGAATTAAGAAGAGTGGTGGCGACAGCGTTGCAGAGGTGAGTGCCGTCCTGTCACTGCTGGCGGAGGATCCCCGTAATTGGGACCACTATGGGAGTATAGGGTGACCCCCTATAGGATGAATGTGCGTCATAGTCCGACCTGTGTGAGGTGTGACCAAGGCCGTGCTGGGGCTGCCCTCGGAGGGTTATTTTGTAGCCCAGGGCTCTGAATATTATACTATAACTAAAGCCCCCGGGGGTTCTAGACAGCAGATGACGGTCAATCGAAAGGTGCAAGACAAATAAAGGAGGTCCATTAGGGTCTCAATGCCCCCCAAACCAATAATACCGCCATGTAGGGGCCCTCAGTAGGAGCAGAGACATATTCTTGTGCCACACAGTGATAACACAATGCTCAGATATCTCTATGGATCTACAAATCAGCCTGCAAGTGCACTGGAGGCGGGGCCTGATTTGTCTACCAAGTGCAGACATAGGCTAAAAACGTCAATCATGTCTTATGGGGAGTCATTGGACACCTATTCCAGAGGAGAGTCGGAGCATTTGCAGGAAAATCTGCAAAATTAGACCCTGCCTCCGATGCACTTTCAAGCGGACTAGCATCTCCATAAAAAGATAGTTATCTTTTCATTTCTTAATTGGATTTGTAGATGGAACTAAAGTTGTAATACTGAAGTCTATCCAATACCGGACAGGTTTAGGCTACTATAGGGTAACTACGAGGCCCCAAGCAATGAGATCCGGGACACAAAATCTGCTCCATACATGGACCAGATGTTCCAGCCTCAACCCAATGAGGATACCGGGACTCCTTGTATCGTAGTGATCAATGGCGCTGGGAGCTCCTGCCCCCTGGTGGTTATATGGCCTGTACTATATACAGTACAGGGCCAGACAGAGACTCTGAGCATCACAGATCACCAAAATGTAAGGTGTTCCCGTCTCCCGACTGCGTTCAGGCTGGGACACTTAGGCTATATACGTTCCTCCTGAACTCCCCTGTGTGCACAAGACCCAACATTTCATATTGGTTTATTAGTCTGAAACATAAGAGGGTGAAATCGGAATCATTTGTAATACAAGAGTATCCTGGGTACCATATTGGGTAATATTCAGTGTACTGAATGGTGGACATCCTCTAGGAGCCAGAGTGGAGCACCGCTATAGAGAGTCTCAGTCTGGAGGACCCGACTCTTCATGTATTATACATACTCATAGCGAAGTTATATAGTGATCCCTATATGGGACAACCACTGACAAAGTGTGTACAGCGCTGCGGAATATGATGGTGCAATAAAGAAATCAATAAATTTTACAGACAAAACCGACTTCAATAAGACCAGTGTAATGCTTCACTTCTCCTGCGGAGGCGCTGCAGTGGAACTAAAAACGTGCAGAGGATTAGTGGGAAAGCTTATCATTAGGAGATCTCTCAAACAAACTGGGATGTCAAAATTGAACAACCCCAGGGGCAACACGGTGGCCCAGTGGTTAGCACTGCAGCGCTGTAGTCCTGGGTTCGAATCTCGCCAGGACATCTGCAAGGAATTTGTATGTTCTCCCTGTGTTTGCCTCTTCCCTTTAAGAGTCCTACACAATATAACACTTGAATCACTGCCTAGCCAGGGCCTGACATACTGGGGCCTATAAATATGTACTCTGGGTCCCCTCCCTAAATTTTATAGATATTCTCCCACCAGCACATCATGTCCTAGTTATTGTGATTCGTCACTGACACAAACTTATTCCACATTCAAGCTGTACAAAGAGCGAGCGAGAAGGCTCAGGCCCCGGCCCGGCTCAAGCCACAGGCCTAGCGGGCCTCATCCTACATGGCGTCATGGCTGGAGGACGACCTGCTGCTCCATGGCTCCCGGCTCACACAATATACCAGACATTGACTCCCAGTCGGTTATTGGAACAGAGTCAAATACTGCGACCAAACCCGACATCAATCACCCATAAAAAAGGCCTGTGAGGCTCCGACGACCCCACGTTGTGTGGTGGAAACTGCCGAAAGGGAGGGGTTCATCTGCACACGAGGGGCCCCAAAATCTGAGGTTTTCCAGAGATTTTCATTAAGTTGTAGCAAGTGCGGAGTTAACTGCTGGAAATATTTCAACATTTGTAAAAATTTGTAAAACTTTGACCAATTCCCCCCCCCCCCAAATTCCACTAAACCTTTGGGATTTTGGATCTTGGCTGAACTTGACTTTAAATGAAGCAGAAAATTCTTTCAACCTGTATTTTGATGATTTTTTAGCCCATCCTATTCCGGCAGACTTTTTGCCGTTTCGGCGCAGGCCACCGGGGATTGGGCATAAGAAGGTAAATAATATTTCGGACAGAAGCGTGGCGGAGTCTTACAGATGGCGAGTGCAAGTCACTTAATTCTGCCACACAAATAATTAATATAAATGACCTTTGGCTCACAGGGGGGTCGTGGGGATGACGGGGAACGGCAGCGTGTGCCGGAGACAATACCCACCGCCCTTCCTTTTATGTCACTTGAATAGTTCCAGCACGAGTGTCTGAATGGGACACAGATGCTGCGACAACAGTAATTCCTCCCCAAAACATCCCCCCCCCTCGAAACAACTAAAAGCTCATTTACTGCAGCCATAGGCCTTCCAGGGACACGCTAGGCCTCAAAGCCCAGTGAGGGTGGTTGCCGGGGAAGGCGTGACTGATGCCCCCCTTCCTCTCCATTGTGTATCCTCGTTTTAATTAAGGCCAAGAAAAGTCATACTTGGCAACAGCTGTGTGGAGACCTAGAGGGAGGTGTCTGAGAGCGACGGGACAAAGGATCCGGACAGCGGAGAGGGTATGGAAAGCAGCTGGGGAGGAACGGAGACACAAAAAAAATCAGGACAGCTGTTTGCTAGACTTTCCTCCCCCACCCGGGGTTAACAGATCACCAGCAGTTGGTTGGAGCAAGGCCGGGGTCCGGGCTTTTATCCTACGAGATCCTTCTAGACACAACGGAGGGTTAAGAATCAATAAGATGCCCCTTCTAGACATCACTTTCACATTCACTAAAGAATTGGAAAAAGTTTTGTCAAACTTTAAGCCTAAAGACATCTCTGGTATCTGGGTCACATCCCCGCACATGTGGTCATCACGGGCTCTTACATTGCAGCCATGTTGGTCAATAGGAATACAAATAACGTTTACGTCATCCTCCCAATCATATCAACAATAGAGGGCACCCCAAAAAGGGACCTGAATGGACCTTATAATGCACCAACTCCTGCCCCCCCCCCCCCCCCACACACACACACACCATAGCAAACAGCAGTAGGGAGACCCCAAGTATCTGCCTATGGAGACCCCAAACCACAAACCCTCAACCATTGCAGATTTTATTACAGAACTTTCACCCAACAAAAGCGTGAACCTCAATTATTTAAGACAGTTACCTGGAGCCCCTCATTATACTATATACTATACTATTATACTACACAGGGAGAACTTCCTGGGCCGACCACAGCACTCTTGGCTTTACAGACATTCTTGCCTTTAGCTAAAAAAACAAAAACAAAAAAACCACAACAGCAAAATCTGCAAAAAAAAAGGCAGCTTTTCCACAACATGGGGCCACAGCCTAAATCAGTTTTTAGTTTTTGTAATGAGGGATTCTGGGTCATGCGACTGGAGCCAGGACTGGGCCCAGATCACGAGGGTTTGCTTTACTACAGGCTGCCAGTCCGGATAGCACAGCCCAGTGGAGGAGGGAGAAGGCAGAGCAAGCGGCCGGGTGCTGCTTACAATTACGTGACCTGTGATCAAGAGTCAAGAACCCCTTTATGGGTTTATATGGCCGACATATAAAGTCATTTATGTAACTGGTGCGCAGAGTAGACTTGAAATTTACCTGTCCTCCACTTGTACGATGCCTGTCCTCCGCCACTTGTATGACGCCTGTCTTCCGCCACTTGTATGACGCCTGTCCTCTGTCACTCGTATGATACCTGTCCTCTGCCACCTGTATGATGCCTGTCCTCTGCCACTTATATGATACCTGTCCTCTGCCACTTGTACAATGCCTGTCCTCTGCCACTTGTACAATGCCTGTCCTCTGCCACTTGTACAATGCCTGTCCTCTGCCACTTGTACAATGCCTGTCCTCTGCCACTTGTACAATGCCTGTCCTCTGCCACTTGTACGATACCTGTCCTCTGCCGCATGTACGATGCCTGTCCTCTGCCACATGTATGATCCCTGTCCTCTGCCACTTGTATAATACCTGTCCTCCGCCACTTGTATAATGCCTGTCCTCTGCCACTTGTACGATGCCTGTCCTCTGCCGCATGTACGATGCCTGTCCTCTGCCACATGTATACCTGTCCTCCACCACTTGTACGATCCCTGTCCTCTGCCACTTGTATAATACCTGTCCTCCGCCACTTGTACGATCCCTGTCCTCTGCCACTTGTACGATCCCTGTCCTCTGCCACTTGTACGATGCCTGTCCTCTGCCACTTGTACGATGCCTGTCCTCTGCCACTTGTACGATCCCTGTCCTCCGCCACTTGTACGATGCCTCTCCTCTGCTAGTTGTATAATACCTGTCCTCTGCCACTTGTGCGATGTCTGTCTGCCACTTGTAGAATGCCTGTCCTCCGCCACTTATACGATGCCTGTCCGCTGTCTCTTGTATAATACCTGTCATATCTGTATGGCAACACTCTGTTAAATCTGACAATCCTGATGTATAACCAGTGATTTATAATCTGGTATCAGGTAATAAGGCCTTAGAACATACGTGGGGTCAGCCCGGACCCCTACTCGGTCCAGACTGTTGGCGTTTACAAGGGCACAAACTAAACATTTGAGAAATTCACTTTCTACAAATACTCGAACCCTATTAGGAAAGAAACGCATTACAAAGTTTATCCCTTGTGTAGGATGTGAATGACCATAAGGTTACAATCCTAGTACATGATCCGAAGACGTACCAGCTCTTGGCGTATCGACCATATTGGTGACAATTTTACGTCCCCAGCATGTTAGTACATCAGATACGGAATACTCTTGAGGAAAGTCTCAGAGTAAAATTATGGCTTGGACACTAAATTGACATCGCGGCCATAAACTGAGCAATGATGTGAAAAAAACAAATTCTGAAAATTCTGTGATAATAAATAGCATTATATAATAAGGAACCTCCCAACGTCTGAGTCGCCATCACGCAGGACACAAGGTGGCTTTATACCGATCATTCATTGTACTTGTGACATCACTGTGGAAGACAAAAATGCACCGCAGGGAGTGGGACTTCCTACAGAAATAATAGCCCCCAACTTCCTTCCTCGATCACCATCATTCAGTGTCTATAAGGGTGCGGACCCCCGAGACTGCCAGGGAGACGTCAGGGAGGGTCTCTATTTTAGCATCAACAAAAGGATTTCCTTCCGTAAGTGGAACGAGGAAATATATGGAAGTCTGACCTCAGAGGGAAAGAAATAAGACAGGTCTGTTAACCTTTCACAAGCCAAAGGCAGCGGCGCGACTGTCTGCAAGGATCGAGGAAATCCAGGCTGAGAGGTGCAAGGAACGTCCTGGAACGGTCACTGGAAAGAAAAGCTTTGGGCGGCATTGATCATATGGAACAAATGTATACAATAATGGAAGAAGGAAAAGACTGGAAAAAATTAAATTAAATACAGACATCCTAAGAAAACGGATCCCACAAAGTGAAGCTTCTCTGACCACAGATGACAGGTGAACAACTGGAAATAGTGAGCAATTTCAGCCCCGTTTGGGGAAATAAAAGATTCAGACATGTCGCATTTCAACATGCCCAATCCTTTATACACAAGGGAGATGAGCTCTAACAGAGGTGTCATAAGCTGACTGCCCACTCCCCAATGGGAACCCACAGTATTTAACCAGGGCTGTGGAGTCAGTAGGCCAAACCACCGACGCAGATGCCTTCACTGTACCCCAACCTCACAGAGACTCCTTCACTTTACCCTAACCTGATGCAGATTCCTCCACTTTACCCCAACCTAATGGAGACTCCCTCACTTTACCCCAACCTGACGCAGACTCCTTCACTTTACCCCAACCTGACGGAGACTCCTTCACTTTACCCCAACCTGAAGGAGACTCCTTCACTTTACCCCAACCTGACGCAGACTCCTCCACTCTATCCCAACCTGACGGAGACTTCCTCACTTTACCCTAACCTGATGCAGACTCCTTTACTTTACCCCAACCTAATGGAGACTCCTTCACTTTACCCCAACTTGACGCAGACTCCTTCACTTTACCCGAACCTGACGGAGACTCCTCCACTTTACCACAGCTTGACTCAGATTACTCTTTACCTCAACCTGACATTCTTTCTCCTCTAAAAATCTGAAAATCCTCTAATTCATGAAAAAGCAAGTGATTGATGTCGTATAAAAGTAAATCTGTAACAAACGAGGCATCTAATTAATTACATCATAATTGTAGAATTGTTACTTTGTAGGTGGAGTTTGAGACTTTTCTGGCTCCGCCCACAGCCAGCCCTGACAACGACTCCACAGCCCTGATTTTCTTACTAGTAACAAACCTTCTATTACAACCCCCCAAAGCTCTTGTAGAATCTTCTCTGACAACGGGGAGGAGACTAATATTTCAAGCAGTCATTTCCTATATTGTAAATTTAGAGCTATAAAGACACTAATAACAACCTGCCCAGAGGAGCGTGAAGATACCGAGGAGGAGATTCCTTACGTTTCCAAGATTCTGTAACCTGATGATGAACTTGTGTACGATGTGATTCATGCAGCCATTATCTTCCCGCTCCTCCCTGTCCTTTGTCTTCTCCCGGGGGAAATTGCTATTTTGATTCTTTGGTGTGAACAGCAAGAAAAATAAGCGGAGCAGAATCTCTCAGATGGGAAATGTTCAATTAAACTCAATTATAGACCTGCTGGGGAAAGGCAGAAGATGAGGATGACGCTGCCATGGTTGTGTAGTACTCCACACCATCAGGGAGCTCGGTGTGAGTAGCACAGTCAGGTCCGCTGGAGATGACAGGTCCCATCTATAGGGTCTTTGGCTCCGTACGTAACTATTGGCATCTCTGGGGTGTTGTAACCAATACAACGGTGGACAACTATATGATGGTTGGTCAGCACCGGGATCATATAATAATACTGCAAATACTCCTATACTAGGGTGAATTCCAGAAACTGAGACAGCCATTGTTGGACTGAGGCTTCTTTATAATGTTTCTGGGGTCCTTGTTCCAGCAACTCTAAGCAATGGATCATAGTGTCCTACAAGTTCGGGAGTCTTCTGCTGGCCCATTATTGTGTTAGACCCTGGATCCTCCGGTACTGTGGCAGGCCAGTCTGACACCACTGACCGACTACAATGCTCGGCATTACCTTACTACAGAAGAAGATTGTAATGGAGCCCAAAACCATTCCCGAGGGGGTAGTAGGCTGGATTTCATTGGTGTGAAGAGACCCCAGAGTACATTAGCAGATTTAGTTTAGCCGTGTTCGGTCTGAACAAAACCGCCGAGCAAATCTTGCAAAGTCTGCGCAACAGACACCATAATGGAGCATGACCTAAATAATTGCCATTAACCGTAATTGAGGTAAAACACCCAATTGATTGAGATTTTCATTTAGGTCAAATACCCCATCCCCACCTCAGTATTATTACAGGCCTATGGTAGGTGGAGACCCCTTTCCAGATTTTCGATTATGGCCCTGGATTATACAAAAAAACAACAGGTCATAGCGAAGTCAGAAGTTTTGATCAGTGGGGGTTTGAGTTTCAAGACCCTCAGTGATCTCTAAGGGTCAGTTCACACGTGAAAACCGCCTAGCTTATTTGTGCGAGGTAAAAAACCGAGGAGTTTTTTTGACGCTGTTTTTTGCATTCCGCGCGGTTTTTGACGAGGTTTTTGACGCGGTTTTCGCTAGCGGTTTTCGCTAGGGTTTTTTTTTCCTATATGTGCTATAGAAACTGCAGGCGAAAACCGCGCGTTTTTTTTGCAAAAAACCGTGCGGTTTTGTTTTTTACCGCGCGGTTTTCGCCTCCCATTCACTTCTATGCAATTCTTCAGGCGTTTTCCGCCTGAAGAAAGGTCATGTCGCTTCTTCAGGCGGAAAACGCTAGGAGGAAAAAAAAAGCTAGTGGTCTACATAGACCACCATGTTAAAGGAGAGGTTTTTGAAGCGAATTCCGCTGTCAAAAACCTCCCCTTTGCCCACGTGTGAACTAGCCCTAAGATGGACAGAAATCCTTTCCACCTGGCTCTGAGCCCCTTTGTTTTTGACCTTCTGTCTCTTTGTCTGGTCTGGACTGGTTAGGAGCTTTAGGCTCCCATTGAGCAAAACTTCTCTGCAGTCACACCAGTGATATCTTATGTTTATGGGCAAAGACCAAGAGAACAATCCCATATCCTTTATAACCTAAGAGAGAAAAACTGCAAAAAAATCCCTAATCTATAACCATGACAAGGATGTCGATCGCCGATCAGTGAACCCAATAACCATCACAGATGGGCCGGCTCGTAAAGGTACATTTACTGTCTCCAGGGAATTACCTTTGCTCGGCTCAGCAGAGTCCACTGTGACATATTAATGGTTTATTATTTCCGGGATGAATCTGTCAATCCCCATCCACAGCACTTCGGAAAAAACAAAAATACTCCTAAACAGCCATGTCCTCCCGCCCTTCAGCCACATGGGGACGAGCATACGGCCGGATCACTGTAGGAGGGAGCATCTTATGAGCTGCCATATGAATATTCCTGCAGTCCGAGCTCTAAGGCCACTGAAGACAAGCCGCTGACATATTCTGTAAATTTCTAGGTTGTTTTCCCCACCAATGAGCTCCGCGCCGTCAGGCTGCAGGGCTATAAAAACAGACTATGCTGAGAAGCCAGCGGGCCAGAGATATGAAAATTTCCTTTATGTCTTGGTAATTTGCGGTTTCATTCATTCACCCACTCGCTATTCCAAGTCCCCAATTATATGGTAATGAGCGCGCCTGGAAGCCTATGAATGGAGGAGAGTCAATGAATGAATGGAAATATGCAAGGAGGGCATAGCGGCAGATGAGGAGGAGAAGGGGCTGGAGAGGCCATGAATGAGAGGAGACAAGACGCCTCATCGTACATAGCCATCTAATACAGCGCCAATATCGAGCTACATTTAACAAAACGTGGCGACACTGCAGCATTTTCCAAAAACATCACATAGACTAGATCAGCGATTTACAACAGGGCTGCCGTGGAAATCCGTCATGGGGCCGCAACACTCGGGTTGAGAAGAGGACCACATGTCTTCATGCAATGTTATCGGCATCCTTAGGATATATTTGGTCTGTTAGTAAAAATAATATGGTAGGGGAGCCCAGAGTCTGACAAGGTTGGAAACCCTGGACTAGATTCTTCCAGTCATGACAGATTTGGCATCCAATGTCCCACCGATATCACCGGAGAAGAGAAACAAACACTAGAATAGAACTCATGGAACAAAAATATATAGTCTGAGACCTGGAACCTCAACTAGATGTAGAATGTATAACACCGGTGTCCTTGTATGGGGTGGGGGGACCTCACTAGGTTACAGGGCAAAGTAAGGATTAAGAAGATACAAGAGAGAACGTCTGAAATATCGGCCATGGTGATGATCAAGGTTAGTCGGCACACCAAATATAGGTCATGGTGATGGACAAGGTTAGTCGGCACAGCAAATATAGGTCATGGTGATGGACAAGGTTAGTCGGCACAGCAAATATAGGTCATGGTGATGGAAAAGGTTAGTCGGCACTGAAAATATAGGTCATGGTGATGGACAAGGTTAGTCAGCACGCCAAATATAGGTCATAGTGATGGACAAGGTTAGTCGGCACACCAAATATAGGTCATGGTGATGGATAAGGTTAGTTGGCACAGCAAATATAAGTCATGGTGATGGACAAGGTTAGTCGGCACACCAAATATAGATCATGGTGATGGACGAGGTTAGTCATGACAGCAAATGCCAAGCAGGCTCATCTGCTTTGGGAATTGTGTACAGATAATGGTTATAGTCTGTTATGGGAAGGGAGTCATAAAAAGGGATGACTGTGAGACTCAGAAAAGATAAGTAGACCAAAAATGTATTAGCTTTTTATGTTTTGATCTTACTAGCTGCTTCAAGTCATGACAGACGAGTCATATTCCTGGTTTCCCCATTTGGCCCCATGGTTATGTAGCAGGTCTCTGGTCAATGTGAGCTAAAGTCCTTCATCCAAGATTCTGAAGGAAAGTCTGTAATCTCTACTAAAAGTTAGTCCAGCTATAGCCATGTGGATCAGATACAACAAGGGGGAAGGTCCTCAGGATGAAAGCATGGAGCAGCCATGGAAATCTCCCGTGAGAAGCAGAAGACATCAGACACCTGACAAGGTGGATACTCTAAGGAGCCGTTCACACACAGGAATTTGCAGCTGATCCTGGAAACCACTTGTGTCCTGAATCTGCCTCCTGTTGTTCTCAATGGGATGTGGTGATGGACGGTTCTTCAGGACCCCAAGAAATGAGACATCCGTTTTTTATAGTCCTGGAAACAGATCATTCACGTGAAAGCAGCCACTAAGGTAAGGCATCTGGGGTAATCTCTCCAATCTTCACCTGAATTCCCACAAGGAGATACAGACTTTTCCAGTTGGATTCCCAGATTAGTCACAGACTGGCGGCAGGTGCACTTGGGGAAGCCTAGTCATTGCTACCAGGAGACTGGTCGGATAAGGCCCACAATGAAAAAGTCAGAAGGGAAGAACCAGGAATAGGATGAGAAGTACCAGGTGATAAATCCCGGGAATGAGACAAAAGCAGAATCCAAACCTACAGTCAAGGTCAGGATAAGAAATCAAACTATGCATGTAGAGCGGAAACCATCAAGGAGTAGCAGCCAGAGGAAACCAGCAGCAAGGAGAAGAAAATCTGGGGCCGGTAGAGGAGAGTCGGGTGGCCATGCAAATTTACCTGGCCAGCAGGGACCTACCACTGAAACGACTCCCTGTTATACAAGTGAACATCTGCTGGAACGTCCTATAGAAGTATGTGCAGAGCATTATACATATAGACATGTCGCCTCGGTGCAGAGAACAAAAACTGCAGGAAACGAGGGCGAGCCTGGCGAACAATGGATAAGACGACACCATATACAGCACATGACAGTGCGAGCGAGTATTGTCAGGGCTGCCATTTAATACTGCAATGTATGACTTCTACACGCTATAAGGTGACTACGGCTCACACCTGCGCCAAGGCTTCTGTGTCTAGCAGATGTGATACGGGAAATAGAAAAGATCCTAAAGAAGGCGACTGACTTGTACGGCTAAAAATCAGGCCGTCAGGTTTATACCCCCTTGTTGTGCTGCTTAAGCTCTGTTCACATTGCTGTTCTGCAGCTCTACCATAGACTCTGCTTGTATTGTGATATTACTGCAGATTTTTTTGGAAAATATTGCTAATGGCAGAAAATACCAGTCCAGAGATGTCATCATTCCAGTATATGTCGGTCTCATGAGCTAAACCCTCGGAGATTGTCGGCGGGCGTGTAAGTAACACGTATGGACAAAACATCTCCATAACAAGGAAGGCAAAAATCAATCAATGGATCCAGTTACTGGAAATGGAGCGGAGACTTTCCATCCTCTGCTTCTAGAATAGATTTCATCAGCGTCGCAGGTTTTCTGGATCAATACGACACAGGCTTGTATTACACGTGGACTCGTCATATCAGATAATATACATACGGCACATAAATAATGGAGCGACAACCATCAGGAGAAAAACGGAAGCAGACGAGTCGCCTATACCATGGGTGTAACTACCTGGAAAGTCAGTATAGCAAATACTATGGGCCCCAAGAACCAAGGAGCCCAATGCTAAACAGTTCTGACTATGGATGACAGACGGAGCTCAGAGAATCATTTGTGGCCCCATCCAATGTTTTACTATGGGCAATATTCACATCACTGTGACATCACTGTGTGTATTATCCCTGTACTGTGACATCACTGTGTGTATTATCCTGTAATGTGACATCACTGTGTGTATTATCCTGTACTGTGACATCACTGTGTGTATTATCCTGTACTGTGACATCACTGTGTGTATTATCCCTGTACTGTGACATCACTGTGTGTATTATCCCTGTACTGTGACATCACTGTGTGTATTATCCCTGTACTGTGACATCACTGTGTGTATTATCCCTGTACTGTGACATCACTGTGTGTATTATCCCTGTACTGTGACATCACTGTGTGTATTATCCCTGTACTGTGACATCACTGTGTGTATTATCCCTGTACTGTGACATCACTGTGTGTATTATCCCTGTACTGTGACATCACTGTGTGTATTATCCCTGTACTGTGACATCACTGTGTGTATTATCCCTGTACTGTGACATCACTGTGTGTATTATCCCTGTACTGTGACATCACTGTGTGTATTATCCCTGTACTGTGACATCACTGTGTGTATTATCCCTGTACTGTGACATCACTGTGTGTATTATCCCTGTACTGTGACATCACTGTGTGTATTATCCCTGTACTGTGACATCACTGTGTGTATTATCCCTGTACTGTGACATCACTGTGTGTATTATCCCTGTACTGTGACATCACTGTGTGTATTATCCCTGTACTGTGACATCACTGTGTGTATTATCCCTGTACTGTGACATCACTGTGTGTATTATCCTGTACTGTGACATCACTGTGTGTATTATCTCTGTACTGTGACATCACTGTGTGTATTATCCCTGTACTGTGACATCACTGTGTGTATTATCCCTGTACTGTGACATCACTGTGTGTATTATCTCTGTACTGTGACATCACTGTGTGTATTATCTCTGTACTGTGACATCACTGTGTGTATTATCTCTGTACTGTGACATCACTGTGTGTATTATCTCTGTACTGTGACATCACTGTGTGTATTATCCCTGTACTGTGACATCACTGTGTGTATTATATCCCTGTACTGTGACATCACTGTGTGTATTATCCTGTACTGTGACATCACTGTGTGTATTATCCCTGTACTGTGACATCACTGTGTGTATTATCCCTGTACTGTAACATCACTGTGTGTATTATCTCTGTACTGTGACATCACTGTGTGTATTATCCCTGTACTGTGACATCACTGTGTGTATTATCCCTGTACTGTGACATCACTGTGTGTATTATCTCTGCACTGTGACATCACTGTGTGTATTATCCCTGTACTGTGACATCGCTGTTTGTATTATCTCTGTACTGTGACATCACTGTGTGTATTATCTCTGTACTGTGACATCACTGTGTGTATTATATCTCTGTACTGTGACATCACTGTGTGTATTATCCCTTTACTTTAGTGAGACCATTGACTCATAAACTTCATTGTATATAACCTGTTGCTGCTGCTATTAGAGTGAATACTGCAGTAACTTCCGGGATTATTCCATATTTTGCTATGGTCGTCCTATATCACTATGTAGTTATTGTTATACCCCTGGGCTTGGTGGACACATTAGTATAAATCTCACCCTCGTGTCATTAGTGTAATGTGAACATAGGTCAGGCCTGGTTTGTGTCTGTATCTGGGTGATCTACGAGAGGGATCTGTCACATCTGCTTATGTCTGATCATGAAATAGTGTATTTATCTAATATCAGAATGTAAACCCGCGCAAGAAGACAAAAGTCAGGGCCCTCCTAAATACAGTATCTTGATGTGTTCTCAATATCGTTATATGGTGCATCGCTCGCACGATTCCCAAACCTCGCCTCATCTATCAGGAATCCCCACAAACGTCCTAGTCTTGTAGGACAGTCAGCAGTTCACATGAGATGTTCTTACTTTACTGCTATTATAAAAGCCGCCATCTAAAGCCACCAACCAGTCTCCCATTTATTATGATGGGTCCTGACGTTTCGCTCGTCTTCTAGACCAGTCATGAATCAACGCTAGAAGCAAAGCATGCTAAGGCTCTGTTCACATCTGCACTGCAGTTTTAGTTTATTACAGATCTATCACACCCTGTACCCCCTGACGGGCTCCATTCACTTACAGTGGGATCCCTGCGGCTCCGCTGACAGGTCCCAAGACAGATTGGAGGCAGGACAGTGGGGT